>NW_012133840.1:251209-585290 GCF_000403515.1 Pseudozyma hubeiensis SY62
TGACGGTACTGGGTTCGGGTGGAGGAAGGGTTTGTGTTTACCGGTGAAGATGCGGCAGTTGACTGCGGACGCGATTGGGCAGATGTGGCGGATTCGGAGGTGGCGATGGAGGAGCTGGAGAAACGTTTGTCGGCGATGGCGGCGGATGTGGATGCTGCAGCGGCGGTGGCTGCTGCCGCCACGTTTGTGCCGTTCTTCAGATCGTACGGTTTCGGCATCGGCGGTGCAGGCGCCTGCATGTGCGGCGGCAGCGCGTACATCTGCTGCGGATTCGAAGCGGATCGCGACCGACTGTGCGTTGCACCCGAATCCGAGATGGTGCGCGACATGCTCGAGGCGCTCGAATCGCCTCTTGGTCGTGCTGTCGCTGAACGGAAGTCGCTGGATGCAGAGTCGGAGGATCCGTCGAGGTACTCGACTGCACCCCCGTCGACTCCAGCTGCGCGGTGCGTTCGCGGGTGGCCAGCCGCTGCCGATGCGTTGCCTTGCACGGCGCCGTTGGGCTGCTGCCGCAGATGGCGCGAAGAGCTGGCTTTGCGCAAGGCGTGCTGATGCTGATCCGCGCCAGACGAGTAGCTGAGTCCCCGAGGCATGGGTGGGGCCACAGCCGGAGAGTTGGATCTCCACTGAGCCATCACGGCCGAATCCTGATCCTCGGTGCGAGCACGCGGCTTCAAGTCGTTATTGTTGCCGTGCACGCCGTTGCTGGCAGACGAGTTGCCGCGCTCGCGACCCTCGGAGCCAGGCTGCGAGAAACGACCTTGCGCCGCGGGCGTGGCACGCCCGGAAGCGGGCTCGTAGTAGCTCTGACCTTCCGAATCGTCGTCGTCGTAGCGGTACGAGCTCGCCTGACTCTGCGTGCGCGACAGACCCGACGGCGGCAGGACTGCGCTGGTGAATGGGTTGGCGGGCGCCATCTCTGATAGCGGCGTCTGCGGGAAGTGCGAGGTTGTCTGCGTGATGCGTCGTCCCAAGGCGCCTGCTCCGGCCATGTTGATGCTTGGCTGTGGGTGCTGCTGCTGGTGCTGCAGCTGGTGCTGCAGCTGGTGCTGTAGCTGCTGTTGGGAGTAGTGATGTGCGGCTGCCTGCTGTCGTCGCATGTTGACGTCGTCGATGAGCTTGTTGATGGCCGTCTGCCATTGCTTGAGCTGCTCCTCGTTTTTGCATTTCAACGCAAACGACTCGTGGTCCACGTCGCCTCTCCACCACACTTGGAGAGCGTGCTGCCCGCTGGGTGCACCCAGGATGCTGCTCATCTTGGAGTTGGCGAAAGCTCCGGTGACGTTGTTGATGAAGATGCGTCCCTTGAGCTGGAGTGTGGTCTTTGCCTTTTTGCCACCTGCTGCTCCTCCCGGTCCATTCTTTTGCTTGAGGAGCGAGTTGTTCTTGGCAGACTTTTTCTGCGCGGCAGGCGCGAGCTCCTTACAGCAGAGCAGGATCTTTTCGAAGAGGTAGACGTGATATTCCCTCTCCGTCTCGCTCTTTGCCACCATGAACACGTCCGAGAGCAGCAGCAGACCGAACGTCTTGATGTTGTGGCCTTTCCAGTCCTCGACGCGGAATTCGAGCTCCTTGACGAGCTGCGCATTCTCCTGGAGTCGACTTGTCTCGTTCACCTTGTCGGTGATCCTGCGCATGACCTCGAGACCATCCTCGAGCTCCTGATAGCGAGGTGCATCTTCAGGAGTCTTTTTGAGCAGCTGGTCGAGCAGCAGAGGGTATTTGCAGATGCGCTGCACGGGCTTGATCATGAAGGTGGGCAGCTCGTACGCCGGGTCGAGGTAGCATCCCTCGGCGGAAGGCGTGCCTTTGAGTCGCACCAGATTGTGGGCTTCCTGCGTGATGAGGTCGAGTGCGAGGTTGTAGTTCGCACAGAAGGGCTCGTACACCGAAAAGTCGTCCTCCATGGTCATGAAGACGTGACCGAAATGCTGCTCGTCCGGTGGCCGGCGGACGTTCTCCTCGACGCAGATGAGGAAGCGTCTTTGCACGTCGACGAGCTTGTTGAGGTTGCCAAACAGGTTGTGGAGCGTGTCGGGGGGCAAGATGTCGTGCTGTGCAAGAGCGCGTGCGTAGTTCTGCATGACCTCGAGGTCTTGGACGTACTTTCGCTCCGTGGTCAAGAGCTCGCGAATGACTTTGGCGCGATCGTCGGAGGGATGATCCAGATCGTCATTGTCGCTCTTGCGATTTGTCTCGATGAGCAGACCGCGATCTTCAAAGACATCCAGCAGACGATTGATGGTGCGTACGACCTTGACAAAGCCATTGGTGTCGTTGAGGTAGAGCTGGGATACGGTGAAGATGTCGTCAGGGTCCCAGCCGAGTTTTTCCTTCAATGCGATGATGAACTTCATCACCTGGGCCTTGCACGCGTTGGCATTAGAGCGATTTGCATCTGGATTGACTGGCAACTCGACGTCGGGGTTCATGGTATTGAATAGCGCGCAGAGGGGCGAGCCGAGACGGAAGCACTGCCAGAGCTGAGTGACGGGATCGCTGCTCGCCTTTCGCGTTGGTGCATCCGTTGGCGAAGTGGGGCTGCGGGCTGATGGGGAAAGGGGGTCGGAGTTGGAGGTAGACGAGACGGCCGAGCTGGCGGACAATTCGTCGAGATAGGCTTCGCCGAAGCCTGGCACCGAGTAGAGACGATCGCGCAGATTGAGGCATGCCTGGTACAGTGAGGAGCCGGCCACGGCCTGCTTGTTGGCGATTGTGTTGGCTGCGGCAGGTGCGCCCGCCATGAGTGGAGCACCTCCAGGGCCGATCAAGGAGGATCCGATGCCGCCGTCAGCAGAGCTGCTAGCCATGGATGAAGTGATGGACGAGCTCATGCCTGGCAGTGGAGAGGGTGCGAGGGGCATGGTGGCTGCGGAGAGCGTTGTGGGATCGAAAGCAGGTGACGAGGCGGCGGAGAAGGATTGCTTGCGCACGGATCGAAATGGCAGTGATGTGGACGCAGCCATACTGTGGCGAGGTAGACTCTAGAAGAGCTTGAAGGAGAACAACTGACAGTGACTGCTGTGCTTCGGTGATGGAGCTCTACGGAGATCGGACCGTTGCAGTCTGTCGGTAGGGCCAAAATTCAGGGTACACAGGGCCTCGTGAGATTGTCGAGCTATCGTGCGTGTGCAGTGTGAGGTGCGAGCGATGCCGAAGCCCAATTGCCGCGACCAGATGAGGTGACAAGAGTCACGAGGCAATTCGAAAAAGTTGCGGGACAAGCGGATGGTTCGGCGGATTGCGCGAAGCGCGTCGAGGCCCGGACACGAAGGGCAGACGCCAAATGAAACGTAAAGAGGCTGCTCTGAGGCGCAAGGTTCGAGTGAACGGATGCAAACGAGACTATCGGGGCACTAGTTAAAGAAGGTGTCGCAAGGAGCTGAGCAACCGAGTGGATGGAAAAGCTGTTGTGCGAGTGCGAGGTCCGATGGTCATGGAGTCAAGACTGCACAACTGCTTCCTGTGGTGATTGTCTGGAAGGTGCGGAGCGTGGGGAGAGGCGACAGTGCAGACAATGCGAATTGCCAGGATGATGTGGCAGCTGAGACGGAACAGGCGGATGGAAAAGTTGCTACGAATCAGAGAGCGGCGATCCAGTTCGAGGTACAAAAAAGGGAATGCTTGAAGGTGAGCGGCCGTGGTGGTTGTGTACAAGGACGGTGGAGAGGGTGACGACGGAGAGGCTCGAGGATGATGATGATTGCGGTTGTGGTTGTAGTGAGTAGTGAATGTGGTACAGTGGTGACGATGGTGGTGGCTGAATGGAGTATCGACTCGAGATTAAGCGCAGAGAACGAGATGCAACCAGAAAACAAAGAAAAATAAAAGAGGGGGAAAGCGGAGAGCGACGAGGCGAGGCGAGGCGAGGCAACGCATAGCAACGCAAGGCAATGGACGGCGATACTGACGCAGGGCGTGAACCAGAGCCAGGGATCCAGTCCGACACGCTTGTTCGCGCGGCGGCGGCGTTAGTCAAACACCAAAAAGGGCGGATCCAGATTTGAAACAAGGCAAGGGGGAAGCGGCAAAGGTGACACACAAGCGTCGCACTAGCACTCTAGCACACAGCGACGAGTTGGCTAGCTATTTTGCGTGTCTTGTTGCTGCTGGTTGCGTGCGTGTGTGCGTGTGTGCGTGCGTGGTTGCGTGTGTGTGTTTTGTGGATATCTGAATGCGTTGGCGCGTTTTCTGTATACAGCGCCAAATCTGGACCGGTTTCGGGTCGGTCGAGTCGCTCAAAATGGGTTTGGTTCGTTTCTGACAGTCGGCCAAGCCGCCCCTCTGCCAGTCTGTCTGTCTGTAATTGAGTTACGGTTGGAATTTTCGGAGACACGCAGGGGGGTTGCATCACTTGAGCTTGCGGGACACAGCACAGCAGACGGGACGTTGGCCTCGCATGGCAGCGCAGCCTTTTTGCTTTTCATTCACGAACATTTGGAAATGTCATTCTGCGCTGTCGTGTACGAACCAACTTGGGACGCCTCGATATGTCTCGTAGGATCTTAGGTCAGCTGCTGCTAATATGTTGAGGGTAGACTGTGTCAAGCAAGCCATCTGCCGTTCTGCCATGCTCGTTCAACCAGCAGCCGAGCCCGCAGCGTCGTCAAGCTCTTGCATGCTTGCTCCCGAGCTCTGACTTGATTGAAAGGCTAATATGGTTCCGTTCTTGCTGCATGGCCACCGCCGAAGGGCGACAGACGTTGTGTCTTTGTTCTCCTTCGACCATCAATCATCAAGTGTCAACTTCGAAGAGGGGCTTGCGTCTGCTACGTCGATTTGGTTCGGTCGGCAGAGGAGAGGACAACGGCGCATCCGCAGCGTCGGACGCGATGCGGAGAGCCAGGAGCCGTGCAGGGCTCAGGCGGCTGAACCCGAAGTCAAAAATGAATTCACAACGCGGATGCAGAGTGCTGTGCGCACCGAGCAAGCGGCCCCTTTCTCGAGCCCTGTGGACCGATTCAACCAGACTGGCGCCGAGTGCCCCCAGGCTTCGAACTCGCTCATGCGCCCTCGGTGAGTGCTTTTCGCAGAAAAGGGATGAGAAAATAAAAATAAAAACAAAACAAAACAATCGAACCTCTATTCTTTCGAGCAGTCCGAAGTCTGATTCACGCTGTGTAGATCTTGGACCCTCGAAATTATTTATGCTTCCTGCCGACTCGAAATCCGCACCAGAAATAAAGGCGTAGAAAATCCAGCTGCAAAAACAAATGATTTGCGCCTTGCCCACGTCCACGCGACTTGCCAGCGGGCTGAATCAAAATCCGGTTGTCCAGCGATTCATCGCGACTTGGGCCATTCCGTTGCAGCGGAGTAAGCGCAACCAGACACCCTCGGATGCTAGCGCGACGCACCTTTCTCGGCGTTGTAGGGTGGTCCACAGGGTAATCGAGAACGGAACGGAGATGACCGTGTCGGTTGCGATGCAGAGAGAAATACGCACCTAGCACGCGTTGCGTTCTCGAAGCAGGCGGCTGTGCTCCTATTGGCCGGTCGTGGCAGTGACGGGACAGCTGCAGATCCTCGATTCCTACTTGCGCTTAGTGTCTTTTGCATCACGACGAGGGCGGTACCTATCAAGCCCGGACTCCGAAGTCGCATCGTGTCAAGGTCCCGACACGGCCTTTCATCTTCATCGATCCAAGCAGATGCGAAAAACAAACACCAACAGCATCCGACGTTTTCTCGCCGATCTATTTGTGGCGGTCGACTAGCGTGTATATTTTCCAAGCGGTAACCGCGACCGCGACCGACGCTCGGCTAAAAAATCCGTTTCGTCTTGGTGTTTTGGTTCAAAAGATCGCGATCGACAAACTTCCCGAGAAGCAATGCAGCAAGGCTGTACGCGAAGCTCGGGTGCGTCTTCTTCTACACTCGGGTCAATTCTTGGCGACAGATCACGCCGAGCATGCTTGATCTGTCGGGGTCGGAAGCAGCCGAGATTCATCCGTTGCTCCGTTCCGACGGACGGACCCGCCGAGCTTCTGCTTCCTGCTTGATCTGATATGCGGCTCAATGCCGGGTTCGATCTGCGAATTTGTCCGCTGCTAAGAAATGGGTCAGATGCGGCGGCGACCTAAGCTTCCTACGAAGCGCAAAGAGGGCTTGCAGGGAGGTTCACACTTCTGCCACGATCAGGACCGAGATGCGTGAGGATATGCATAATTAGATTGAGGGTGGGCATGGTACAGGCGAGTGCATGAAGTGCCCACGTCAAACAGCTTTTCCTTTGCCCTTGGCTGCACGCCTAGCTGCCGCCGCCTCGTCTGCCTTCCCGGCATCACCGTCAACAGCATAGCCCTCGACTGCAGCCACAGAATCATCGCCATCGGCGGCTGTCTCGCCATTAGCAGCTGCCATCAACTGCCGGAGCCCACCAGCATTACCATTCAGTCCCCGTGCAGCCTTCATCGCCTCCAGTAACGTTTCCTCATCCACCAGTCCGTTCCCCTTCTGCTCCTCCTTTTTCGTGTCATCTTCCTTCTTCGGACTGGAGAATTTCGCCTGAACCTCGCGGTAATGCTGCATCTCCTGTTCGCTCACCGAAGGGGTCAACTCCCTCAACGCACCTTCAAAGTCTTTCCTGCCCACCTTCACTTCGATCTCCTCCTTGCTCGCCATCTCGGCCAAGTAGTACTGGGCGGTCAACGGGTGTGGATGATCCTTCTTGCCTCCTTGCTCGTTGATCCTTTGAATCTTTTCATCCACTTCGCTCGCCTTGCGCGTCATAGCTTTCAACATTGCGTCCGAGCAGAGTGCGTAGAAATCGGCTCCCGTCAGGTTGAACGGACACTGTTCGGCGATGATGCTGAGATCTCCTACGTCCGGGTCGAGTTTGAACTTTCTCGTGAGAGCCTGCAGGATGTTCAGTTGGGCAGCGTGAGTTTCGCTGACGGAGAGGTAGAGCATTCGATCGAACCGTCCCGGTCGTAGCAACGCTGGATCGAGCAGGTCCGGTCGATTCGTAGCGCCGATCACGAAGACGTCGCTTCCTTCCGATGAGCCGGCCATACCGTCCAATTCAGCGAGAAGCTGCGAGACGATTCGATCCATGACACCGCCACTGTCTCCTTGATTACCACGTTTCGGCGCAACGGAGTCCAGTTCGTCGAAAAAGATGACGCAAGGTTTGGCATCTCTTGCTCGCTGGAACACTCGTCGAACGTTGGCCTCCGATTCACCGATGTACATGTTGAGCAGTTCCGGTCCTTTGACAGAGAAGAAGTTGAGAGAGCAAGAGGTCGCAACGGCTTTGGCCAGCAGCGTTTTTCCTGTTCCTGGTGGTCCGTAGAGTAGGATACCCGACCGTTTCTTCAGACCGTCGCTGAAAAGTTCGGGATGTTCGAGTGGCAGTTGGATGGTATCGAGAATGTCGGATTTAACAGAAGCGAGTCCTCCCACATCGTCCCATGTCACGTTGGGAATCTTGGGCGCTCCGATGGATTCCGAGTAGCTCGAGCGCGCTTTGTTCAGCGCTTCATCTACATCGGCACCTGTGATGGCGAGTCCGGCGAGGTACAAATCGCGATCCGAGATGACAGATGCTGATGTGGGAAGCGATTTGCGTACACGGCTGACAGACATCAGCTTGGACCTCGAAGCAAGGTTGACCAGATCTGCAGCCACCAGTGCCGCCGTCTGCGTAGCGAGGTTCTTGAGGTCGACGTCGGGGCCCAAGATGGAATCCTTCATCGTGATCTCGAGCATGGCGCGTCTTTCAGCTTCGTTGGGTGCATTGAACGTCACCTCGTGCTTAAAGCATCCAAGCACACCAGAGGGACACTTGTCCGGGTCGCTAGTGGTACCAAAGACAGCTACGGGCATGCTCGCCTGTCCATCGCCTTGCTGTTTGGTGACATTCCAGAGCTCCTCGAAGCAGTTCTGCAGCGCAGTGGCTAGAGGAGGCTCTTGGCCTGTCTCGAGCGCCTGGCTTTTTCTTGCGAGAGCTTCAATGTTTCGCAGCAAAAAGATGCAAGGTGCGCACTCGGCTGCTTTCTGGAAGCGGGCTCGCAGGATGCCCTCGGTGCGCACATCCGTGTCCGAGATCACATCGAAGCAGTCCAATTCGACCAGTTGCACACCGGCAGCCTTGGCGACCCACCGCGTCACCGTCTTTTTGCCACAGCCTCGCGCGCCTTTGAGCAGCACGCTCAGATGCAGCCCGAATCGGCTCGCGTTACTCTGCAACGTCGCAGTGAGCAACGACGAGAGGGTCCCATAGGCGCTCGAGGGTGCTACGAGCGGAGCCACAAGTGTTCGCAGCTCCGAAGACGTCGCGTCCGTGGGCAAGCTAGGCGTGTCGGAAGAGACGCCCAGCCAGCGATCGCAGTTGGCAACGCGACACTGTTCCACGCCCGTTTGCACCATCTTTGTCACATTCGGATCAACGATGCACCCGAGCTCGCCGACCTGCGATTGCAACGCGAGCGCACCGATCGCTTCGTCCTTGTGCTGGTTCGCCGCTGCGGTATCGGGCGCAACCAGCTCGCATCGCAAGTCGGTCACTTTGAAGTAGACCGTAGCGGTCTTGGCTGCTCCGGAACTGGATGGAAGCTTGAGTTCGTGAATGTCGTCCGGTGTTGAGTCTGTATTGCCGTCCTGCTCGGCATCCCTGCTGACGAAGCGAGCTTTGCTGGCTTCGATGGCGACGGCGATGACGTCGCCGTTTCGACAGATGCGTCTTCGATCCTCGAAGAAGGTGCGTAGAGCGTCGAGGAAGAGGCCCTGGTATGCGCGGTCTACGCTCAATGGTCCTGCAACGCGAGCGATGCGGAGACTCTCGGCGAAGGGCACGGGCACGGGACAGGATCTCACCAGCGCCGATACGTCCTGCTGTTGTGTCGGTGGTCGCGATGCAAGCACCCGGAGCACGACGCTCAGAGGCGAACTGGAGAACACCTGATCTCCGAGGATGTTTTGCGCGAGAATGGGTGACATCCACAGTGCTAAGGAGCCGTCTGTAGATGAAGGCAGGCTCTGACTGGAGAGGATGCGCACCAGCCTTGTCCTCGATTCGCCGAGTGCGCTGGCTGCCAGCCAATCTCCATTGAATGCACCAAGAGATGCCATATCGCGCTCTGTGGCCAGCACCACGTTCTCCTCGTCAATGTTGTCCTGTGCTGTGCCGATGATAGTTGACGCTTCGGAAGCGCCGCTAGCTTGCGTGTGCCAGTGAGAGATGGCTGCTACCAGCGAGGAAGGGTCTGAAAGCTGTTGCAGTGTACACCTTTTCACTCGGCTGACGTCTTTGGACCGATGCGATGGGACGAGTGCGGCGTTACCATCCGCAGGTGGATCGATGGAGATGTCGAGATTGGAAAAATCTTGCAAGACTGTTTGGGCGAGAAAACGTTCATCGATCTCGAGCTCGTCCTCATCTTGGAGCTCGTCGGCGCTGTCCGAGCCATCGTTGACCGCTATGCCTACCTCGCTTGCGGATGCAATCGAGAAAGAGTCCTCCGAGACGCTCCACATCATGGAGCTGTCGGCCATGTCTGCGTCGCTGCCATCGCCCTGCAGCGTGAGGAGAACGTCGGTGGAGTCTGCGACGAATGCAGCTTGCAGAAGAGGTTCGAGCATGACGACTCGAAGGGGAACGACCGAAGCACGGAGCTGCGGGCGGACGAGATGTCCTTGCCGGAGGATCTTACCACTGAGCTGTCGAACCAGCTCGTCCTGGTGCTCGTTTGCCGCATCGTAGCTTGCTTGTGATGTCGCTTGCAGGTACACAAGGGAGCCATGGACGAGTGTATGTGCTTCAACGCAGACGCGCTTGCCTTGCTCGGACCGGTAAGCGCGGGATGAGGAGGCCAAGGAGGGTATGATGTGCTTTGAAGCCTCAAGCCAGAGTCCCGCGTCATTCCGGCTGCTTTTGACGGCATATACTACCCACGCAGGAAGATTGGATGGCCGCAACGGTCGTCCCGACGATGGCCGCAAGCTAACTGCGATCCTTTCGGACGAGGCATGGGTTGAAGTTGACGCAGACGAAACGTTCGAGCTCGAATGGTGTAGATGGTCCCATAGAGCGGCGGATACAGCCACGACCTGGTCGGCAACTGCCTCTCGCTCGCCGACGATGAGGTCAACGACGAGCTCGCGTGTTGGCAGAGCAGGAATCGTCATTGTCGAGGATCTGCCCACGCCTCAAAGCAACGCAAGCCGCTGTTTGTGTTTCCGAAGTCCAAGAATGGGAGAAGTGGCGGGAGAGGGGGAGAGAGAGAGACGAGAATACGATGGTGCTGGGGATGTGTGGAAGAACGTTTGGACCCGCGAGCTTTGCATTCCGAAAATGGCGGATTCGGCTTGAAAGACATCGGATTGTGGGCACCGAAAGTGTGGAGAAGACAGTTGCGGTGAATTCGACAGGCGGACAAAGCGCGTGAACGAGGCCTACCGTAACGGGCGGCCTCTCTCTGGACGTGAGAAGAACGTCTGAAAAGGCTTTCAGCGTTGCACAAGTCGGGCAGCGCTGTTGGCCGGCTCCGGTTGCACCGGCGAAATATCGCACCGGCTCGCCTTCCGAAAGCAATTCAACTCAGCCACCCACCCAACATCAGTACCTGCTGTCCCTCACTTCGACGGATACCGAACGATGCAGCGAATCAGTGAAGGTACGCTTGTGTGTCCAAGACGCAAAGTTCTCTCGATATCTTCCCTGACGAGAAGCTCGAAGGACCAGACGTTGAAGAGTCATGGCCTCTGTGGGACAATAAAATATTTGACTGTTAAACTATTACCAGCACGTGATCTGAGCATGGGCCCGCCGAAGAATTTCATCTTCATGTCGATTGATGCAACTTTGCCTTCTTCCTTCTGCGCAACCCACCATCGTCTCCAGCTCGACAGCAAGGATCCATATTCACGCCAGAGTCGATACTATGGCGAGTCAAGAAGATACCGACGATCTCTACGCTGATCTGTATGGTGCAGATGTTGCTGGAGTAGGCGATGGAGAAGGCGACGATCAGCCTCACGCCGTTGATGAGCAGGATCTTATCGGATACGAAGAAGACGACCAGAAGACCGATAAAAGCGCAGCAAAGGTGGTGGACGCCAAGCCAGCCGCAGCAGCAGCCAGCACGACTTCGTTCATCCCCGCCGCCCCGTCGGCTCCTGCGCAACAGGGCGAAGCGGGTCTGCAGATCAAAGGAAGCTTCATTCCTCCGCCGGCGGCAGCCAGTTCAGCGACTCACTCGCATAGCGATGTCCGCGACTTGACGCCAGCTAGCCACAATGATGCTTCCTCGAATCAGCAGTCTACTTCGCAACACGCGCATGGAGCAGGTGACGGCGGCGGCGAACGGCAGAATGGCGGTTCGGACGATCGATCTGTCATGCCGCACGAGATGCCTGAAGAAGGGTGAGTTTTGCATTCATAGGATTGTCTCTCCCACTGACTGATTACGACGTAGCAACGAGAACAAGATGGCTCCTAGGCGCAAATACCAGGAAGAAGGCTTGTTCTCATCGTGCCTACGACTGCGGACCTGGGTATGCTAGACTACACTGCTACCTACTTCTTGCAACATATACGTTTAGCTGCGAGCACATCCTCATCCTCCCTACATAGCATCGCAAATAGACAGCTCATTGACAAATCGCAACCTACTACATTATCTTGTTGTCATTATCACCATCATCGTCATCGTCACTGCATCTTCATCGTTGCTCACTTCGCCATCATTATCATCACTTCGACATCGCCCGCACATCGACATCTACATCCGTGATGATGGAATGCCATTTCGTTGCCTGTCGTACACAACACCGGTCTGCGAATGCCCCTTTTGCCTCGATGCCATGACGTTGAAACAGAAAAATGTTTGTTGGCGGTCTGAACTGGGACACCACCGAAGGTAAATATCGCTCTCCGATTGGCGAGCCAAGCCGTGGACGCGGGCTCAGCATGGAACCTCGACTGACTCTTCCTCATCACCTTCTGGTAACTTGGGGCTGCGTTCGTACTTGATAGACTCGCTGCGACGATATTTTTCGCAGTTTGGCGAGGTGGGAAACTGCACCATCATGCGCGACAACATGACGGGCCGTTCGCGAGGCTTTGCTTTCCTCAACTTTGTCGATCCGAAAGCGGTCAACACGGTCATGGTTCGCGAGCACTATCTCGATGGCAAAGTTGTGAGTTACCTGTCGAAATCAGTCTTCGTCTTCCAGTGACCATCTCTTTCTGACTAATTCTACGCTCATGGTTGACAGATTGACCCGAAACGAGCCATACCTCGACCTCAACGGGACCAGTCGGGCGGATATGCGCAGAACAACTACAATAACAACAACTATAACAACAACAACAACAACAACAACAACAACAACAACAACAACAACAACAACAACAACAACAACTATTCTGGCGGTGGAGGGGGGGACTACTCCGCTGCAAACCAAAAGCTCTTTGTCGGTGGTCTACCTCCCACCGTCACGCCTGTCACGTTCCGAACCTTTTTCGAGCAGTTCGGAGCGCTCTCCGAATGCACGTGTATGATGGATCGCGAAACGGGCAATCCGCGTGGATTCGGGTTCCTAACCTACGCCGACGAATCTTCCCTGCATGCCGTACTCAACACCCGACCCATCGTATTCGAAGGAAAAGAGGTGGACGTCAAACGAGCGCAGTCGAAGAACGATCCTCAGAGTCTGCAGATTCGTCGACAGCAAAGAAACGACGACCCTTCCATGGCATACGGTATGCAGCAGTTCGGCGGTGGCGGTGGAAGGTACAACAACTACAACAGCTCCAACGCTGCAGGTGCATCCGGAAACAACTCATGGCAGATGAACCCGATGATGATGGGAATGGGCGGAGACATGTCGCAGATGTACCAGAATTGGGGTGGTGGGAACGGCTGGAATCCGCAGATGGCTTGGCAGCAGATGATGGCCAGCATGGCGGCTCAGAATGGTGGTGCAGGCGGTGGGATGGATATGAGTGCGATGATGGGAGATATGATGGGAGGAGGGATGGGTATGATGGGTGGGATGGGGAGCATGAGTCCGCCGTCGAACATGAGTCCGAGTGTGAGTAGCGCCGTACCGACGGGACCTGCGAAGGGAGGAGATGGTCAGGGTGATCGAGCTGGAAGGTTCCAACGCGGAGGTAGTCAGAGTAGTGGAGTTGGTAGAGCTCCTCCGACTGGTCCGAGGGGTGATCGGGAGAGGTCTCCTGGTGGCGGTGGGCACAGGAGAGAACGCAGTCCGGACCGCAGGGATCAGAACAGGCGATATGAGGGACAGCGAAACAGGTAAGGGAGTTCAGGTCGAAAGCACACTATCCGTACGTTGTCTGCAGTCAAATGTGATGCGTTTGCAACACTTTATAGCTTGGCCGCTGTCACGATACTCACTCGGTGATGACGCTGAGTGACGACTCTGAGACAAGGGCTTCACGATCTGAATTGTACCAGCCGTACATCTTTTCACTTTCCGGACGCCTGCTTTGCGGCCTCATCGATCTTCTTCTCGATGTCCAATCCGATCAACACATCCAGCGTCCTGACGAACCACCACCTCCCGCACTCTGCCTCTTCATCTTCACCCTTTGCATCCTCCACCGGAAATCCGACATGATCGGCGACCTTGTCCGCCAGCTTCTTGGTCGCTTGCTCAACACCCTTGTCGAGATCAGCTTGAGAGATGAGGTCGAACTTGACCGCAGCATTGAGAGACCTCTCGTCGGCAAAGGGGAACACCTGAGGCCATTGGGACTGGACACGGCGCAGGAAGATGTCTACACCGCCTGGACCGAGGCCGTTGACCTCCTTTGTGAGAACGGCTTTGACCTGTTCTGCGACCTCGAACGAGTCGTTCTTGTCGCTAGCCTGCGAAAGCGCTTTTTCGAGAATGGGTTCGAGATTGTCGCGAGCTGCATCTTTGTCCTTCGCATCCTGGCAGAGGGAGGTGATGCCTTCAGCGAGACTCCCGAGCTGCACGGCGGTCTTCTCCTTGTGTTGGGTCCTAGCTTCCCAGAGTGCGGCACGACGACCTTCGTTGCCAGCATCGATGAGATCTTGAGCGGTGCGGAAGAGATAGGGCTTGTTGAGAAGCGTTTCGATGCTGCGCAGACCGAGTCGGTGGGAGATGGGTTTGCTAAGGAGGATGGCACAGAGCAGGTTTTGGAAAGCGGTCAAGTCGGAGTTTGGATAGGAGAGATGACCTGCTTCGCCAGCACCAGAGCGCTTGTTCTCGAACGGCTCGGGAGGTGTTCGGACGGTCTCACCGCCTTCAGCGGCGAGGTCGGTCTCGCCCTGTCCATCGGGGATGTCCGGGTGGGCGAGGGACCAGGCGGCGTCGGAATGGAGCCAGGTGAGAGAGTCGGAGAAGGATTCGAGCTTGGACTGCTGGGATTCGAGGATCGAATCAGTCTTGCTAGAGTCGGCGGTCTTGGGCTTCTTGGTGTCTGGCTCCGAGTGGTCCGGCTCGGACTTGGTGGGCTTGGAGGAAGACACCTTGTCGTTGTCTCGCTTGTCGCCGACCTTGGCATCGGTGGACTCGGACTTGGTACCCGATTGAGCACCGGATGCTGACCTGCGTGTGGCTACCATGATGGATGTTGTGTCGATGTGAACGTTGTGACGAAGAGCGATGCTTTTGTTGGATGAACGGAGGCAAGGGAGGAACGATCACGAAGACTCATGGAAAGCAAGATCCCAAGCTTTCAACTTGGGCATGACGTTCAGATGCCGAGAAGATCCGCAGCATGGCTATGACGCTCGAGCCTGACTCATCTTGGTGCTGCATTCGTCAACTTACACCGTTGCAGGTCAGTGCACACGATGCGCAACGTGCTCGCGTAACTGAACAGCTCGTCTGGTGTCAGCGCCAGAAATGTGGAGGGCGATCCGATCCAGAGGTGTTAGACCGCATCGTTGCGGGGGCATTTCAGAAAAATTTACCTAACATGGTTTTGGAGGAACTTCTCGACAGGGTCCAACACGCGGGGGAGTCTGCACAGTAGATCCCTGCCGAAAACATGGTGTCTGCATGGAATTGCATGGCTTTCCAAAGCGTGATGATGCGGCTTCGCCCAACGGACAGGTTGGAAGCTCCAAGCTTGAGAATAGGGGAACAGGAAGGAGAGATGCGCTGCATGCTTTTGAGGGACGCACGCGACAAGGCACACGAGTTAGGGGACAGTGTCGCACCTCGCCCAGCAGTACGATACCAAATGTGACAGAGGTCGTAGGTTCGAGAATTTATGCAGCACACACGGGCTCACAGGTCCGCATTGGGTTCAACTTAAAAGCAAAGCGAGTGGCGTGCAAGGGTCCAAAGGGTAGTATACGCTCCATCAGATGGGTGGAATAGAAAGTGTGAGCTGCACCCTGCAGTCTGCGACCTGCACTCTGCAACCCGCGCCTTGCAGACCTCTCGCTAAGGGACAAACAAATTCCGCCTTTCTTCTTGTTCTCCTCCCCATCCTCTTTGACGAACCGAGCCATGGCTTGCTGATGCAGAGCTGCGGAAAAGGACGAGTCAGGGGTGAGATGTCACCTGTCAAAACCATGGAAAAAGTGGCTGTTTCCCGGTGGGTTGATCGACATGACCCTTGCAAAGTCGTCTCGGCACTTCCGGGATGGCGCGACTCAGGGGCGCGGTGCTTTGCGATTGTGATTTCCGGTGAAGCTTTCGAGCCCCTTTTTGCTGTTTCAAATTTGTCTCCCAATTTAGGTGTTGGTCAACCTCAAGGTACCGGACAGCAGAGAGTCGCCTGCTCCTGCTGGTGTGGCGCGCCAACCCCAAGTCATTTTCGGTAGTGCCTCTCCGCAACTGCGTAAACTCTGTGTTTTTCTTTTTTGGCCAATTTCACCGAGCGTGCAGTTGGGACCGCGTCTAAAAGGTAGGGTGTGCTGTTCCAAAAGTTTGGTTGGCGTGACGGTGATGATCCGGCCTCGGATGTGAGAAAATCCACTTTCTTAGACCAACACTTGGCGCTTAGCTGCATCGAGACCTGAACAAGGCTCACGAGCTGCTGCACCTCGCCTTGCCCCTGGCCGCAGTCATTGTGCAGCAGGAGCAAAGCAAACCAAGCTCAGTCTAGTCTCTGTTGTATGCTGCTCTCCCTCCATCATTCGTCTCTTTACCACCATCTTTACAGCATTCAACCACCTTTTGCATCCATCCTCAGCATAGATACCTTTGTCGCACTCATCGCGACAACCCACGTCGCTAGCGTCTCGCACCCTTATACCCATCTCCTAAGCAAAGAGGACTCCCGGCGGCATCTTTGGACTTTCACCTCTCCCAAGTCACACTCGCCCTTTTGGTCATACTCATGCATACCAACACTTCGTAAACCGCCCTGCGCGATCGTGGTCACTTCCTACCCTTGGCTGCTCGAACAGAGCGACTTGCTGAGCGGCCAGCTGGCTCAGCCGTCTCTACAGCACCATGGCATCTGTCCCAAGGCGCGACTCTTCCATCTCGTTTCCTACGCTGCCCGCCTCGCCCACGAAGCCTTCAACACAGGCGCAGCTGCCCACCTTCTCCACATCGCAATGCTTCGATCATGACGAGCATATATCCATGCCACCGCCGCGAGCTATCACCAAGCCAGCTCAACCGAACCGCAACTCGGTCGCTTCAGACGATTCGTCTGCTGCTTCCTCCGCCGACTACTTTGGTAACAGTGTAGCCACAAGCAGACCCGTCTCTGCCACGACGCTCGCATCCTCCCGTCCATCCTCTGTCGCCTCCAACGCATCTTCCAGCAGCCATGTTCAAGGCCAGCTCACCGCGTGTGCCGATCTGCTCAGTCCTGGCCTGGCATCTGCCTTGGGTCTCCTCCCCCATCAGCCCAATCACATTGCCTTCCCCTCCTCATCTCGGAGCGCCGCGGCTCAAGCGCCCTCAGATCCGAGCAGCAGCGCACGTCCAGCGCAAAGACGCGTTCGAGCACAGAGCGCACACACCGGCGCTCTCGCCACTCGACGCCCTGCCCTTCCCACGGCATCCAACGTGAATCACCGCATCAGCGTAGCCAGTGTGTCGAGCTTCGAAAGCTTACCCGAAGACGAGATCGTCCATGGCTTTCTTGCTCCTGGCGTCATGCAGTCCAAGTCGCGTGCAACCAGCTACGATCGCATCGCCCGTAGCACAACGTTGGGTCATTCGCAGCCGAAAGAAGATGTCGCACGCAGCCGCACTCCCGAACGCTCAGGCTCAGCAACCTCATTCGACAGCGCTTCCATCACCAACTCCTCCGACGAATCGTCCGCAGCCGATCATCCCTCAGATTCTGCCTCGGCGGTCTCCTCCTCGGCAGCCTCTTCGGCTCATGTCGCAGCCACCAGCAGCGCAAGCTCCACTTCCACCATCACCGCCGGCTCTTCTCGTCCGAGCTACTTCCTCCGGCGTGCTGCCACCGCTCCTGCACCTGTCGCCGACATGACGCTCCTCATGGCGCATCGCAAACGTAGCGCCAGGGAGCTTCTGGATACCGAACGCTCCTTCGTTGCCAGTTTGACACTGATAAACCAAGAGTACTACCAACCCCTCATGGCTAGTCTAGGCAAAGGCAAAGCTCCTGCGACCGCATCGCCCACTGCTTCAGCTCCCATCCTCTCGCGCAAATCCATCAACGATATCTTCTCTAACTTCTACGACATCATGCAGCTTAGCAAAGAGTTGCTCAGCCAGCTCGAAGAGCGTCTGCAGGTGGCGGTATGGCCGGTTGCTGCTCATGCGTCGACCATGAGCCAGATCCGTCCAGAGATGCGCTGGGACGCCTCCGTCGACTGTATCGGTGACATTCTGGCTACGCTAGCACCTTTCCTCAAGATGTACTCGCTCTACGTCAAGAACTTCAGCAGCGCACTCCAGCGAATCGAGCACGAGCAAAAAACCAACGAACCTTTCGCCAGATTTCTTAAGGAGACGGATCAGAAGCGTGCCGCCAAGGAGAAGATCACCTCCGCCACCGGAAGCGTACGACACGCCTTCGGCTACGGACTTGGCTTCCAAGCCCATCTGCTCACCATCGTACAGAGGATACCTCGTTACAAGCTGCTCGTAGACGACCTGCTCAAATCCACGCCAGAGACGCATCCTGACCACGTCGATCTCGTTCGCGCAGGTCATATGATCGAGCAGGTGGCGTCTTACATCAACGAGAACGTGCGGCAGCACGAAATGGTGCTCACCATGCTCGGTCTGCAAAAGAGCCTTCAAGGACTCACCGAGCCGCTCGTCGCGCCCGGAAGAGCCCTCATCAAGCGCGGTACCCTCATGAAGACGTGCCGTCGCAACATCCAGCCCCGCGAGTTCTTCCTCTTCACCGACTGCCTCATCTATGCCAGTCCCATTTCGGGAAGCATGGAGTCGGCATCGGCGGCCTGGACGGCGCTCGCGCAGCGCGGAGGAATGTACGGAGCTAGCGCGATGGAGCAGATCTATTCTTCCACCAGCATGCTGTCACCTTCGTCAGGCGCAGCTTCGCCTATTGAGTCTGTCTTGACACCGCCCAGCATGGCACCGCCTCTGGGTCCGCGCGCTAGGCTGACATCGATTCCCGAGCCTTACACTCCCTTGACAGGCGCCATTTTCTCGCTGGCTGGGCACCAGCTGCAGTTCCGAGACAAGTTCGGGCTGCGTGACTGCACGGTCGTGAGCGTCGACGGTACTAGTGTGGACGGTCTGCGCCACTGCTTCGAGATTCGCACACCGGACAAATCCTTTGCCGTCTATGCTGAGAGCCAGGCTAGCAGGGAAGCGTGGGTCAACAGCATTCGCGACGCGCGTAGCGATCTCATGTCTGCGCGTCGAACCTTGAAGGCCGAAGAGGACAGCATCGAGGCCAAGAGGGAGAGGCGACGCTCGCTGTACAAGGTCGACGCCTCCAAGGCAGCCAGTAGGCGTCTCAGCACGCAGAGCTTGGGCGCCTATCTTGCTGCTACCAACCTGATAGGTCAAGACAAGACGGTCGCGACGGCGGAACAGCCTGCCGAGACGAGCACCTCTCGATCCGTATCGCAGGAACGCGAGGCTCCGCAGCGCAGATCCCGGGTGGATTCGCTCCCCAATCTGCTCATGCGCCCTCCTTCCTTTCCTTCGTTTGCGGCAAACGGCACCAGCCTGTCGCTGGCAAATCTGCTGGCTGCGAACGCGACTACGGCAGCTCCACCAGCCCTTCGTGTGTTGGAGGACTACAACGCGCCTGTGTGGGTACCAGACAATCGGGCAGACAAGTGTTGCAACTGTCAAGAAGTCTTTGGCATGTGGCGTCGCAAACACCACTGCCGGCTGTGCGGGCAGGTGGTCTGTTGGACCTGCTCGCAACGCTCTTTCCTGATTCCTAGCTACCACGATGGTGAGCCAGATCGACCGGCGCGAGCGTGCGATCGATGCTACGACAGCGTCTTCCCGCCCGAGAGCCCCGACGACTCAGAGGCAACGGCGACGGCGCCTACGGTGGTAGCCACTTCTGTGGCCCCCGACAGCGCCGACATGTCGTCCGTGCCGAGCACGGGCACAGACGAGAGCGTTGCTCAAACGCTGGATGCGTATCGTATGGGTACCTCGGGCACAGAGACGGATGTCGAAAGCAGTCGTCTTGGCTCTCCTCTCACTCCGCCGGTCATGTGCGACTCGCCCGATGCAGGAGCGGAGCAGCCAAGTGTGAGGGCGTCCGACGTGAACGCGCAGTCTTCCGCGATGGTCAAGAAGGATGGCGAAGTTCTGCGACCCAAATCGCTACGCTTCGATGCCCTGCCACCATCCGAGCTCGCCGTCGGTGCTGCGGACAGCAGAAGTGACGCCGGGCTTACAGCACCGCCTTCGCCCACCGAAGCATCTCTTCCGCCGGCACAGGCAGCTGCCCTGCCTGCGACGTCTCAAGTCGAACGCAGGAGCAGCGTCAGTGCACGCTCTTCGCCTGTGCGACCGAGTCAACCGCCCGTATTGCCAACACGGTCAAAGTCGTTGGCAGGCCCTCTGGCTTCAAGCTCGGCGCGGGTCATGTCGAACGATTCGAGACTCAACCGCGCTTCGGCTCTGGAAGCCCATCATCTGTTCACCAGCCACTATCGCAACTCTCAGATCCAGGCAGCCACTTCGGGATCGGGAACCTTTCGTCTCGTGACGCCGCGACTGACCACCCCCGAATCGGAGCTGCCTCCTGGCGCAAGCAAGCGCAGTGGTTTTTCTCCCAGCATCATGGATGCCGGCTACTTTGGGGGAGCTGCGGGCGCCATTCAGGAGGATGCCGAGGATGAGAATGCCTCTCAAATTCCTGGCACAAGCGCAGGCACGAGCCCTCTCAAGACGTCGGAACCATTCAAGCCGTGGATGCTGCATGCCATGTCTCCGACCGGTGGTGCGCCGCAACTGCGTCCGGCTCGCAAGCGTCCGCTAAGCGCTGCAGCTCGCCTCAGCAGCTTCTATGGACCTCTGCTGGCTAGCAGCAGCAGCAACAAAGACGTGACGCAGGGTCGAGCTTCGCAGGTCAACGCATCTCCCTCCAAACTTGAGGCTAACGACACGAACAAAATTTGATGTTGGGCAATCCCAAGCCCTGATTCGTCTCGGCACCTTGTATCGACAAACTCTCATCATCCTTTATACCAGATCATTCATCATTATACCAGATCATTTAGCATCGACGCGTTCAGACGCATTTCGGCTGGACTCAATGAGTCCTTCTATCTCAACGACACAGCCGGTCACCCGAACGAAGAACGATCATGTTGGTCCATTATATTAGGAGTGGTATCATTTGACTGCAAGAAGTAGCCGGATTACATGGAAGCGTGAGATATGAGGTGGTATCAAAATGTTGCCGGAACGGAGGCTGTCGATGCGCGACTAACTACGTTTAGTGGGCGCCGACGGTAGCGGGGGCGGCGTGATAAGCCTGGGGTTGGGCAGCGGGCTGGGCGTAGCCCTGAGAAGCGGGAGCCTGGTGCGTCACGGGGGCCTGGTGTGCGGTGCTGGTGGTGGGAGCCTGGGTGGCGGTGTGATTGTGGACAGGGGCAGTGTCGGTGGTGGTGGGAGCGGTGCTCGTCGTGGTGGTGCTCTGAGCAGCCAAAGCCTCCTTGTGGCGGTGACGTTCATGCTCGCCATTGACCTTGGCGTGCTGAGCCTGAGCCAGGTTCTGCTCCTTGCCGGCCAGCTTAGTCTTGTGGTCCTGGATAGCCTTGCTGGCGGAGTCAACCTTCATCTTCTTCTCTTCCAGGGCACGTACCGACGCGTTGTGCTTGGTCTGGGCCTTCTCCAGCTTGGCGGCCAGCTTGTGCTCCTTAGCGATGGCCTTCTGATGCTGCTTCTCTGCCTTGGCGTGCTCCTTGAGCAACTTTGCGTCCTTCTTCTTGTCCTTGTTGAACGACTTCTGGGCAGACTTGAGCTGCTTCTCGTCGGCCTTAGCCTCCTTGGCGATGACCTTCTCTTCCTTCTTGATCTGTTTGGCGTCCATTATGACTGATGTGTATGCGGTGTGGATGGGTGTGCTCGAGAGTAGATGGGATGTGTGTGGAAGTAGATTGTACGAGGCGCGGAGGTATGAACATTATATACTTTTCATATGCGACATGGGGACCCGAGCGAAGCTCGCACCCTCTCCCTCTCCGACGCCGCTGCAACCTCTTGGCGTGACTCTCCAAGACCGAGCCCTTTTGCAGTGAAGCGAGCTGTTTGTACGCCACACTGTACAAGACCAGGGCGACGTCACTCGTCTGGAAGCCATGAGCGCCGAATCGGCAACATCTGCGCTCTACATTACGTCGAATACTGCCATTTCCCGTCACGCGATGACGTCATGACGTCATAGTCCCAATGTTTTCTCCGCAATGAATTTTGGGCTGGAACATTCAGCTTGACACCCCCTTCTATTTTTAACTTTTTCGTTCGCCGTTTTACGCCATCTGCAGTGCACACAAAGCTTTTGACGGACGACGACATTGCCAAGTCTGCCGAGACGAAAGTAGAACAACCCATGACGATGATCCCCCATCCTTTGTTGTTCGTTCGAGAGTTGCCGCTTTTCAAGGGTTGGAAACCCGACCGCACAAGCTCTGACACCATGTGGCAGAACGGCGAACGCTTCGTAGCAACATACCGTAGTAGGCTTGCCGACCGTGAACACAGTAAACACGACGATCTCGTTCGTGACACGTCCAACATGGAAAACGCGTCATGGTATCACGAGAATCGGCATGACAGACTTGCAGCGGAGTTGTCGTCGGTATGAGGGGGATGATGTGGTGGTTTTCCCGAGGCGATTGACCGAGGCGGTGTTTTTGACTAGCCGTCCGGTGTGTCGCAGCCAAAGCATCACATTCGTGCTGTCGTTCGAAACGTAAGTGTGACCCAAGCCCTTGCGCAATATGAGAAGGGTCGCTCAGCACATCACTGATGTCGTGGCGAACATCAACATGCTTCCAAAAATAGTATACATTCTAGCTGCTGATGCGAGCTTTATTTTAAGCTTCGCTTCCATCGGCCATTTCTAGACGCCTTCGGTTCGTTTCGAACAAAGCGGAATGCTGTGCACTTGGGTTCCTTGCGTGTGTCTACACGAGATCAGGAGGATGTCGCTATCAGGAGGCAGCTCTGATTGACTTGACGCCCCTTCCGCTATAGCCTCGTGGCAGTGCTAGTTCGAGGTTGGAAGATGTGCAGCCGAACCGCTGTGTTGGGGAGGGAAAAGTCATTGATTGCGGCGTATGTGTGTTCCAACATGGGACGATCATCTGGCTGCGGTACGAAGCAGGTTTGAATGGGATGGTTCGCCGGTGTTGGCTCGTTAGAGACGGATCAGGCGTTCGTTGCGGTGGAAAGCAGTCTTGTTGGAAGTTCAGGGGGCGCAAGGCTGATAGTGCCGTAGAATTCGTTTCGCACCCGACCCGCAACGTGAGGGTTCAGGAGAGGCACTATCCGCCTTGCACCGACTTGAACTTCCAGCAAACTGCTTTCCACGGCAGCGAATGTGTATCTTGGTCTAGGCATAGTAGTGATGATGGTAACATCTAAGAAGGTTTATTGCATGTTAGGGTTGCAGTTATTACATTCATACTACGAGAAAATCGTCTCGAGGTGTTGCTCTCGTGGAGAGACTTAAAGAGGTCTTTGCGCGTCGCGCGCGTGCACCGCAAACCCCAATCCTCGAGCAAGCCAATTTACACGACAGGAGTTGCGCAATCACAAAGACCTTCTGTTACTCCTTTGTCTCTCACCATCCTACCCTTTGATCCCGCACCTTCTTTCCTACACGGACTCATCCACAACAAGCAGCCTTTCCTCCCTCAAAGAGCGTTTCTCGCACATCGTTTCTCGTACTCCTGCTGTATCGCCACAACAGCACCTTGCTCATCAACGGGAATCCCCCCCTCCCCCCAAAATCACCGCATCCTTCTTTCTCGAGCGGAGAATCGCAGCATCATGTCGATCGTTCACCTTCAAAGCGTAGAAATTCTCAACGCGGAAGCAAAGTTCGAAGACGCATACATCTTCAAAATCACCTTCGAATGCATCTCGCCGTTGCAAGATGATATCGAGTGGAAGTTGGTGTACGTTGGATCGGCAGGAGATGAAAAGTACGATCAAGAGTTGGACAATTGTATGGTGGGACCTGTGCCAGTCGGTAAGTTGCTTTTTTGCCCCTTGCTTCCCCTATCTCCATCGCTCCTAGGTTCAACATCGATGTACTGACTCTTCAATCTTGCTCGAAACACAGGGGTGAATTCTTTCGAGTTTGAAGCAGCGGCGCCTTCACCCTCCAAGATCCCACCTGAGGATCTGCTGGGCGTAACCGTCATCCTCCTAACAGCATCCTACCGCGATCAGGAATTCATTCGAGTAGGTTACTACGTCAACAACGCCTACGAGTCGGAAGAGTTGAGAGAAAACCCTCCCGAGAAGGTCGACCTGACCCAGGTGAGGAGGGAGGTGCTGGTGTCCAAACCAAGGGTCACCAGGTTCAACATCAAGTGGGACGATTCGAGCGTTCCGGCACCGGCGCAACAGACGGGTCAGGCGGAGGGGTTGATGGCGTGAGGACAATCGGTGTAGAAAACTTTGGGCAGCGTAAGTTTGTAGGTTCGAATGCAAGAGACAATGCGTTGCGAACACAGCTCGAGATGTGGTAGGTGTGATTCGATGGATGTATTGCGATTGCGTTTGGTGAGAATGCATGCGCGGGTATGAGTGAGTGGAAAGTACAAGTACAAATGCAAATACGGAGACAGACAAGACGCCAAGAAGGTATAGCGGAGTCGCGCTACAATCCGACACCGGCAAGCGACTCACTCAGCGACCAGCACCTCTGCGGTCCGACGCCTTCTCCCTCGCTCTTCTTTAGACCTCGTCTTTCCGTCCCAAAGCCAAACCTTGAAGCTAGCGGATCAGCGTGCTTGTCCGCGCTCCACAGCAACCCCTGTTCCGCCAAGTAATCCGTCATGGCGGCTCCACCGCTCAATGAGTTGAAATGGATAGCTTCAGCACGGCTTTGGAACTGGCCCTCGAGCATGTACGCCAAATGACGCTGGATGAGACCCGTATGCAGACCCCAGGTGGTCGCGACCCTGTGGAAAAAGCCAACTGCTTCGGGTGGGGTTTGCTCGTAGCCCGAGAAGAGCGCAGGGTTGGCGAGGAGGCCTCTTGCGCTCATTGCGCCTTTGCAGCCGGTGGTTTTTCGATAGAGGATCGCATCGTCGAGCGTCCACACATCGCCGTTCGCTACACACGGTACCAGACCGCCACTGCCTCCGTCTGCGAACCTGGCAGCTGCACCGCCTTTTGAGCCCCAGCTCGTCCTGAAACCGCAGGAGTTGGCAGCGTCGACGGCAAACTTGATACCGTCCAGATCGACAGGTTCAGACGAAGACTGCCATCGTGTTCGGCCGTGGACCTGCAGCACGGATGCACCGGCGTGTAGCGCGTTCCGCACCAAGGCGTCTGTTAGACGCAGATCGGGATCGATACGAATCTTGACGCTGACGCAAAAGTCGGAGCCCATGCGCGCCTTGACTGCGCGCACCATGTCACGCACCGTCTCGGGTTGTCGGAGCAGATACGATCCGAGAAGCTCTTCGTATGCCCACGGTTGAGGGCAGCCACAGTTGAGATCGACGCCGTCGACGAATCGTCCTACGAGCTCGGATGCATCCGCGAAAGGTTCTGGCTCGCTCGAGGCGAATTGGGCGACCAGCGCACCACGAACACGGACTTTTTGTTTGGCAATCCTGCGGCGTTCCGCTTGCGCCTCTCGATGTGCTTCACCGTTCGTCAACTCGGACGGCAGCTCCGACGATGAAACATCTTTCTCCGACAACCGTCGCGAGGCACTCTCGGATCCTTCGGCAACCCCGGGCAGCAGCTCGTACGTCCCGCGCTCGTACTGGTTGGTCGAGAACTCCGAGTTGCGCGCTGCCTCTGTCCTGCTGAATTCCTTTGCCAAGATCATCGGTGTCATCGTGATGTGCGTCTCGTATCGCGAGACAAGCGTGCGGAACGCTAGCTTGGAATAGCGCACCATGGGTGCGCAGACGTTGAGGCCGTGAAAGGCATCGAGGAGTAGGTGCGGTGGCAATTGGATCGCCTCTGGATCGTAACTCGGACAGCTTTCTATTGGCGGGTATGAGGCGGATGCCATCCCGTCAAGACCTGGCATCTCGGGCGTAGTCCGAATCTGAGCTGTGATGATTGAGATGCGTTCCGAAGTCGTCGCGCGGGACTGAAAGGGTCAAGAAGAAGCTCAAAAACAAAAGTTAAGGATGCAGGTGCGGCTTTTCCGACATCCCAGAGCAACAGAAAAGGAGAAAGGGATTATGAATAGAATGTTAAGAGTTGGATGCCGTGGCTTATCCTGAGCGAAAAGAGAGAAGGGAAAAATTAGAGCGAATCGAATCGACAGATCGACGGAAATGCCAGTGTCGAGAATTTAGCCGATTTAGACGATTCTCGTTCATTCAGAGAGGCAAGATGTAAGGCGACTTGGCGAGACAATTGAATGCGACTTGATCAACCGCCAGCACCCCAGATTTTCGGGCTTGCCGACAGGCAGCCGAGCCAAGAAGGATCCTCCGGCTGTTCCGCCCGTGTGACCGAACCGCGCTGGGACTTCGCGCTCTTTCCTCTTTCGGCCTCGTCGCGGTCGCGCTGCCCCCTCCCTCATTTCGCGCTTTTCCGCTGCTCCATCTCTCTCTCTCCGCCACACGGAGGCGGATCGTGGTTGCCGTGGTTGCTCTTGACGAACTAAGTGGATCGACTTGGGATCGCCATTCCTCATCTTCTTTCTTTCCTCTTTACCACATCCCGTTCCATCTCATTCCTTTTCTGTCCCTGTCACTCTCAATATCACACCGCAACAAGCTTCTTCAGCACCTGCTTCAGCCATCCTTCTTGCATCTGTAAGAGGAAAGAAGTCGGCTTTCCTACTTTCCACATTCCTTCGAAAAAGGCTTCTCGAAAAAAACTCAGCTCCACACCGCACAATCTCTTACGCTCTCCTCGAAGACAAAAAGAAAAGAAAAAGAAATTCCACGCAAAATTCCAGAGATTTCTCGCGTCAAGTAACGCATCCGTCCGCTCCCTCTATTCACAACGCCTTCGGCTCCCCCCCAGCCGCTCAGCCAGTCTACTCAATATCTGTTTCCACCGTCAATCATGGTATTCCAGAGCTACGGTTTCGAGTCAACCACCTACAATACAATCAACATGGGTCACGCTTCCGTGTCTGCGCCCATGACCATTGGCGCTGGCGGAGCCGGCTGTGGCAGCAAGAAGCGCAAGACGTTCGACGAGATGGACTCATTCGCCTCTGGTGCCGAGTACCAGATCCGACCCAAGCTGAGCCTGCCCCGATCTTCGGGTCTCGTCTTCAACGCGGATGCGCAGTTCCATCCGCTCCCAGCCGATGTCAATCAGGCGATGCTCGCGCAGCTCGGCCACAGTCCTTTTGCCAATGGCGCTAGCTCGTCTGCCTCGTCGAGCTTCGTCACTCCTTCGTCGTCCTCGAGCTCTGGCTTTGGACACGAACACAAGTCTTCCAACGGTTCTGACTACTTCAGCACCGCCGCGCCAAACCAATACCCCGACGTGGAACCCTACCCATCCACCTCACCTTCTTCGACGTACGGCATCCTGGGACCTGCTCCCGGTCGTCACAATTCGCTCAGCGATGGCGATGGCATGGACGTCGACTACGGGAGTAATCCCTCAGTCGAGCGTGTTCACGGACCACAGTGCAAAAGCATCCCCCAGCTGTGCGTCAGGTACAATGACGGAGCGGGCTCCGAACTGTGGGCTACCTGCCCCGATTGCGGAGCTTGCTCCAAAGTCGAATCCAACCAACCCAGTCAGCTTTGCTACTCTCCGTGATCGACATGTTCGACGCTGCTACCCTATGTAGCTCCCTGTTGCGCTTTAGGTTCGTGTTCTGCAGAGACAGACTAAGTGTCTCTGGTAGCTTGCATTCTCGTCGTTTTTTTCCGTGTCTTGTCCCTCGCATCGTCTCTTGTATTTCTAGCTTTAGCAACCGGCGCTCTTCGTATCGCGACTGCGTTTCCTTCCAAATCATCCGCCTGTCAGTATCTAGTCTAGCTTTTGTCTCTCGTAACACTTTTATCGCGTATCGCGACTGCACTTCTCTTTGCACAAATCCCTGGAGTGCTCGTCTGTCTCGTCTCGAACCAACTGTCACTCCACCGGGTTTGAAAGAGATCATCCAGCTGGTGGAGCGTCCAAGAGCATGTTTCGGATTGGCATGCTCATGTAATGTGTTTGCTTTGAAAGCTTTGTCAACTCTGAACAGGGAACAGGTCACGAGTCTGTCACGAGCGGCTCGCAGACACAGCCAGCAGCACAAGCTTCCTCGAGCAAAAGCGCGAGAACGAGGCAAGGGGGGAATGGTGTCGTTGACATTGGCATTGGAGGCTTTGCGGGGGTGACGAAAGAGGTTGACCTCCCCGCAACTTTTTGTGAAGACGAGAGGGCGTTAGAACAGGGTTATCACGGAGGTGATGGTGGTCACGGTGGTAGTGGTATCATCAGAAACCTCTGAAAAAACGCGGTGCGCGTGTGAGAGGGGGAGAGGGTGAGGCGGGAAGATCGACGGATGAGACGGTGAGAGACACGACTAGGTGAAGCTTTTACTGGCTCTGACCGTTGTATCTGTGAGATGGTGAGAATAGAAAGATATTAAATGTCAGCAAGTGAGCCATCAGATCAGTCCCCTAGGAGCTAGCATCGGAACGACTCAGAAACACCGGGCACCAACAGAAGTGAGACAAGGATCAAGTGAGCTCGGAAGCGATCGTCGATTCAAACCAAATCGGGAGTACAGAAGGATCAAGAGAAAGACCTCAACTCCGGCCGTGAATCGACATCACTTGTCGTGGGACGGGAGGCAGAGGAGCGGGAATACGTCGGACCGAAGCACCAACATCGAGAGGGCTTAATAGCCCTGACCGTTGTAGGAGCCGCCGTTCTGCTGTGCGGGCTGCTGGAAGCCCTGCTGAGCACCGTAGCTGTTGCGTTGATGATGACGTGAACAGAGGAGCGCGAAGTCTCGATCGGACGAGAGGCGAAATTGACAATTTGAACACCGGAACGAGGCAACGAGCGGATACGGGCGGAATTGCGAGCGTTGACGAAACGAGATGAAACGGCGGACCGAAGCGAAGCGAATGGGAAAGAGACCGAGATTCGAAGCGGCGACGAACGAGAGGAAGTGGCAAGAACAGGAGACGGAAACAGAAACAGAAACGAGAAGGGGCACAGTTGAGAACATGGACGAACAGGGCAGTGTCGAAACGTAAGAGCGCGTGCCCCGTGCGCGCAACACGAGGTCATCCGTCCACTACTTGCGAATCAAGTGGCGAAGCATGTATGACCTCGCCTGAATTTAGTGATGCAAGACCCTGAGACATCTTGCAAATTCGAGGCGCGGCGCGGCGAGACGTATGCGATGCGCAGAGAGCTCGCCCTGGGAACGGACTGAGAAGCAAGAGAAGAGAGCTTGAAAGACGGAGCATGATACTTACCCGCCGTAGCCACCCTGTTGGGGAGCACCGTAGCCCTGCTGGGGAGCGCCGTAGCCGCCCTGCTGGGGCTGGAAGCCGGGCTGCTGGTATCCACCGTAGCCGCCCTGCTGGGGGTAGCCACCCTGCTGCTGGAAGCCGCCGGGCTGCTGGAATCCGCCGGGCTGACCGCCGTAGCCACCGTAGCCACCCTGAGCACCGTAGGCGTTGGCACCGTACTGGCCAGTGACACCGCCGTAGCCACCACCCATACCGCCAGCGGGGCGGGAGTTGGCCATGTTGACGCGAATGCGTCGGCCGTCGAGCTCCTGCTCGTTGAGGGCGGCGATGGCTGCGTCAGCCTCGGCCTGAGTGGCGAAGGTGACAAAGCCGAAGCCACGCGAACGGCCGGTCTCGCGGTCCTTCATGACAATGTAGTCGGTGAGCTGACCGTAAGCCGAGAAGGCGTGGGCGAGGCTGTCGTCGGTGGTGTTCCACGAAAGGTTTCCAACGTAAACTTTGGAGGCCATCTTGAACTAGAATCGATGTGATAAGACGATCTGTAGAGGTATCCTGAAGACTATCTGTGGGTGTTGCAAGCAGATGTGGTGGGTTGTGGTAAGAGATTGGCGATGCGAAGTAGGTCGGTAGAGATGTGCGGATAGATGGTGAAGGGACAGGAGACGAGCGCAGGACGGTGAATGTGGGCAGGTAGCAAAGGGTAGTGGTGTATATGGTTGGGAAATGTCAAAAGTCAGCGGAATGCCAAATTGGACCGATACGAAGGTGATGGCGTTTTGACCACTTACCGATACAATCGAGCCGATGCCGAAACCGAGACGGAGAGACGAGACGGACGAGTCTTGAGAGAGATATGCGAGCGTGGAAGCAAGAGAGAGAAGAGAACGAAACGAAGCTCGACGATATCAAAACCGGGAACTGCGGAACAGAGAAGAGGATGGTGTGTTGTCGCCAGGAAGCTGCGACGGCCCGAGACTGAGCTTTTGCTTTTTTGCGGAAGAGTGTGCGCAGAGGGCAGAGAAAGGGGGCGCAGAGGCAGAGACGCGGCACAACTCAGTTACACCACACGCACACCCGCACGCACGCACGCATTCGCTTTCCCTCTCGCTCGACTGCATTCTTCCTGCGGCGCTCTTCACAAAGCTTTGTGCTTCACTCTCAACGCCTTCATTTCTGTGAAGCGGCTTCAATTGAGCCTCGAGCCTTTGCGCAAACAGGATCCAGCAAGCATGTTGTGTCGGAACTTCGACGTGCTTGTTACTTTGATGGGTCAAGGCAGCAAGGGACGAGCGAGACAAACCTTGAGTCTGGGCAGGTGCGGCTGCTGCTGTTGCTGCTGGTTCATGTTGTCTAGCGACGGTTCTCGATCGTTGGCCACCTGACCCAGTAGTAAACCCTGCTGGAGCAGCAAAGAGGCACGGTGCAGTGTCCGTCTCTTTCTGAGGGGCTTTTCGAAGAAGAGAGTTGCTTTTTCCTTGAATACAATCAAAGTTGAACTGACGATACAAAATCGCCTGTATTGGTCCAAATTGTAGTCCATGGCACCCTCATCGGGCCGCCATCCTCTCGTTTCGCGCTGAGATCGAGAGATCAAGTCGAGCCAGCACCTGCAGCCAACGAGTGTTGTTCTGTCTGGTGCAGAGCGGTGTATGTTCGCTATCGTTGGATTTCACCAGGCACAGATGCAAAGACCAGCATCCGCTCAGAAGGTGCGACCAAGTCGAAAATCCCCAGACCCGGCCGGTAAGGCCGTCAGTCGAAGCGAACAAAACGTGTGCTACCAATTTATGGCAAGGAAAGTCGCACCAAAAAGAAGAACCCAAAAAGGAACGCCTGGGCAACAATACACGCACGAGGTGCTAGCCAGTCACGATCTCACAGTCCGGACAGAATCTGAGCGACCCCTGTCTCGTCGTTTCGTCGTCCCGGAGAGACGAGGCGGACACTCAGGGGTCGCTCGACCGTGTCACGCTCCAGATGTACCCAGTGGATTCCGTTCCGTCATTCCAAAAGACTCGTGACTATACTAGCCACCGACAAGGCGCCGTGCGAACATCGGGCTGCACACGAAAGTTGAAAAGAGCTACAGCAAGCGGCGGAGATTGGTGATCCGCAGCGCCGAGCCTTTCCGCGGGAGGTGAAGTGCGTCGAGCCAAAGACTAAGGAATGCCCTCCTAGGAATGACAGGTACGATTGTGGAAAAGGTTGCGGCGGACTTGACGCTAGAGCCAGGTGCTTCGCTGTCAGACGACCGGCTGTTTGTACCTGCGTGGAGAAGCTCGAGGCATGCAAGCCCCTCCCGCTCAATGCCTGCCAAGCCTTGGTGTGCTGCAGAAAACAACACTGAAAGCCACCCAGCTCGCCGAGCAGCCGCGCTGCTCGCTTCACGCGCCGGCTCTGAGATGAAAAGCGTCTAGCTGCTTAGAGAGCGACTCGCTTCTCCGACGAGATCGAAGAGTGAGCCAGATAGCAGAACAGCAAGCACGAGCACAGGCGAGGATGGGTGCAGTACCGACGCGAGCTCGTGCGTGCCAGTGCCGTCGGTGCACACGCATGAATCGGGCAAGAGCGTCGGTGGTCCGATGGCAGAGCGTCAGAATCATCCGTCGCATATGCCTGCGAGCAAGAGGCATCTCGTATGGCACACCGACCGGCTGCGATTGGATAACGCCGGCAGCTTTCTCGAACCCTCTACAGTGTACAACACAGTGTGCGGTCGCCGAGATGATCTGCAGCCAGACGGCGCTTGGATCGCACGTTGCCGCAGCCAAGACTTTCAGGGGGCCGTCGGCACCAGCGACGATCCGGAATGCCAAATGATCGTCGACGCTGCAAGAGGACGTGAAGCGAGCGAAGGAAGCTCAGCGTTCGAACCGGCAGCTGAGGCACAGCAAACAAACGACACCGAGATGCCGCAGTGCGAGCTTCGTTAGGTTATCAGGGAGAAGCCAAGACATTGTTTCTAAACTTTAGTTCACCATCTCAGGTACCAGCGAAGCAGATGCACGCGCGGCACGGGACGGCAATGCGCAACGGCCATGATCGCCGTGGGATGACGCTATGCGAACGTCGCTCGGAACTGCGTCGACTCGGAGACACGGAAGCCAGAGCAAGCCTGATCTGCAGACGCAATTTCTCGCTTCCTTCGGAAGTGTGCGTGGAGCTTGTACGCGTCGCACGAGGCAGTCGACAGCCTCGATCAGAAACCCCAGTTGTATCCGACTTTCTGACCAGCCGTCTGACCGAGAAGCTGAGATGCTCTTCGTCGTCGAAGCACGGAACGGAAAGGCGCGCACACGGGTCTGTCTCTGTGTTGCACTGCAGCTGAGCTCGAAGATCCACGCCACCATTTCAAACCCTTTGGCCGTTGGCCATGGAGCAGTACGTCTGCCGAGAATGACGATTTCGAGCTGCAAAGCCTGCCGAGGTGTGACAAAAATTCGAGATCGGATTTGAATTTCTGTCCGTCCCCTGTTGCAAGATGCAGAAGATTGCGTGGCTGAGGTCATGCGCGACTTTGTCCGAGAATCGAGCTCATTGCCGACAGAGACAGGGAGCTCCATCGACGCAAAATTTCAAGGCAGGGTCAGCAAACGAGATTTGCGCTGAGTGCAAGGCGAGGGAGGTTGGCCGTGACTCGCGTCAGGAAAAATGGATTTCCCACAAAATACAAGGGTGAGCCAGCAGAGCAATTATCTGAGACCATCACAGCCGCCTTTGACTGTGATTTCGCTGCTGTGAGCGTCGATGCAGGTGCTGGTGGCTTCAATTCACATCTGGTGTTTTTGTGCCTTTTCTCACTTGTGGTTTTTCGAAACACGCCAGCTGCCAGCCACACAGCCCTGCCGCCCACAATTCATCCGGCAAGGCACATTCGCGATGCTGTGCTGTGCTTTACCGTGCTTTGCTTGGCTTGCGGTGCGTGTTTGGTTTGCTTTGCTGTGCAACCAGCGACACTTTGTCTGGCTCGGCGCCCACGCCCCTGGCAAGGCAAGACGAGCCCATGCCACGCCCTGTGGCTGAGATGGTCCTGTGCCTGCCTTGCCTCCTGCCCCTGGCTTTCCGTCGACCCCGACTCGTACAGGGACTGCCTGTCTGTCAACTGCGAAAGTGTTCAACCCTGAGCTAGCAGTATTGTTTCTCGAACCAGGACACGAATTGCTTCGCTTCTTTCTATCCCACACCATCCATCCCTTCGTCATCCACATCATCGTTCTTGTCGCCATCCACCTCGTCCTCGCCATCTTCTGAACTCTTCTCGCTGGCCGCGACCGACAATCGACCCTGCGACTCCGTTGTCCATTTGTGCGACGTGACCCGTGGCATCCCTCCGATTCTTCGCTCCCACGTTCGCTGTCGTTCCGTGCGTACACCCGCTTGCCGTCCGAGGCGCACTGCTCCCTCGAGACAGACAAACCCCGCCATCTTCTTACCACTGCTGGCGCCATCTCCTCCGAGCCAGCATCGTTTGGGCACACGCTCGTCATCTAGAAGGATCGCGACCGCACCATGACCGGACAACTCTCCTCTCCTTCGAGGCGGTCCTCGCTAGCCAAGAGGGCCATGTCCCTCGCTACCGCCGCCCTCGCGCTCACTTCGCGTGCATCCGCCGCAAATCTGGCTGGTACCTACCAGACTGTCAACAACAACTCGCTTGCATCCGCCATGATGCTCGGTGTCATGGACGAGGACAACGTCTTCATCCTCGACAAGGCTGAAAATAACACGGCCCGTCTCAATGATGGCAGTCACGTCTGGGGTTCGTTCTACAAGCTTTCCGACAACTCAGTCACTGGTGCGAAAGTCCAGACCAACACCTTCTGCGCCTCCGGCGCTACGCTCGGAAATGGTTCTTGGCTCGTTGCCGGTGGAAATCAGGCCGTCGGTTATGGTGGTGCTGCCCAGGCTCAGAACCTTAATCCTTACTCCGACTATGACGGCACCAGAGCCATTCGTCTACTCGAGCCTGGCTCGCAAACTTGGATCGATTCGCCCAGTACAACTGTCGCACAGGTAAACATGCTCCAGTCGACCCGTTGGTACCCGGGTATCGAGGTTCTCGAGGACGGCAGTGTCATCGTCATCGGTGGTGCTAACTCGGGTGGGTACATCAACCGCAACACTCCCACCACCGACACTGTCTACCAAAATGGAGGTGCCAACCCCACCTACGAGTACTTCCCCTCTAAATCGAACGCCAACGGTAACCTCCCCATCTGCAACTTTATGAGTCAGACCAACGGGCTCAATATGTACCCGCACACCTATCTCATGCCCTCTGGCAAGATCTTCATGCAGGCAAACGTCAGCACCGTCCTCTGGGACCACCAGAACAATGTGCAGACCAATCTTCCCGACATGCCCGGCGGAGTTGTCCGCGTCTACCCCGCTTCGGGTGCGACCGCCATGCTTCCTCTCACCCCTCAAAATCAATACACACCCACCATCCTCTTCTGTGGTGGAAGCGTCATGAGCGATCAGATGTGGGGCAACTACAGCGGTCCTGGAGGCAACATTCTCGGCCTCACCGCCTCGGCTGACTGCTCCTCCATCTCCCCCGAGGACAACCAGGGTAACCAGGTCTCTAATGCGCAGTACGTTCAAGAAGAGACCTTGCCCGAAGGCCGTTCCATGGGTCAATTCATCCACCTTCCCGACGGCACCATGGTCATCGTCAACGGTGCCAACAAGGGCACCGCCGGTTACTCGAATCAGACGTGGAATCAGGTCCAGTACAACGGTCAGAACGTCAACACTGAGGGGCTTTCGCAGGATCCCACTTATCTTCCCGTCCTCTACGACCCGTCCAAGCCCAAAGGCCAGCGTTTGACCAGGGCCGGCTTCAAAGCCTCCACCATCGCTCGTCTCTATCACTCGAGCGCCGTGCTGCTTCCCGACGGCTCCGTCATGATCGCCGGCTCCAACCCGCACCAGGATGTCTCGCTCGACATGCCTATCGGCATCACTCCCCAGGCCTTTAACACCACCTACGAGATCGAGAAGTGGTACCCTCCTTACTGGGATGAGCCCCGCCCTTACCCGCAGGGCGTTCCCGATTCTGTCCTTTATGGCGGCAACCCCTTCAACATCACCGTCAACGGCACCTTCATGGGCGATTCGGCTAACGCCAAGGCTGCCAACACTAAGTTTGCCATCATCCGTCCTGGCTTCTCGACCCACGCCATGAACATGGGTCAGCGCGCCGTCTACCTCGACTACACCTACACTGTCAACGACGATGCTTCCGTCACCTACATGGTCAACCCTTTGCCCAACACCAGAGCGATGAACCGCCTCTTGGTGCCTGGTCCCGCCTTCTTCTACGTCACCGTAGCCGGCGTGCCAAGCTACGGTAAGATGGTCATGGTCGGCACCACGCCAACAGGCACCGGCAACGTCCCCTTCACTGCCGCCCTCGGATCGGCATTGGTCTCGCTGCCTGCCGCTGTCAACAGCACGAAATTCACTGCCAACATCTCCAGGACTGGCGGTTCGTCGTCGTCTGACTTTGGCCTCGGCAAGATCATTGGCATCGCTGTCGCAGGTGCTGCTGTCCTGGCCCTCATCGCTCTTGGCTGCTGCCTGTGGAGGCGCAAGGGCAGGAACAACAACGAGAAGGTCGCTTCGCGCCAGTCGGCTGCTCCTTGGACCAGCCGAGACCTTGGCTCTGGTCCAGAGTACAAGCGTGTCGACACACCTGTCGGATCGGTCAGTGGCGGACGCTTCGGTGCCGCGAGGATGGACAGCTCAAACACATTCGAGAGCTACCGCATGCACGACCAGGCGAGCACCATGGAAAGCAAAGAGGGGCACGGCGGCTACTACGACCAGCCTCGCAGTGGCAGCCGTGGAGGTTACGCTGCCAGCCCGCTCGCGTACGACCAGCACACTCGCGGCAGCTCGCAAGGCCAGTACTCGCAGCAGGGCTGGGGTGAGTACCACGCGGGCGATGCCGGCGCGTACTACGAAGACAACAGATATGGCGGCGGTGGCGGCGGACACAGTTACGACGACTACCCGCCGCAGCAGTACCACCAGCAGCAGCAGTACCAATCGCAAACGCCGCAGCAGCCATACTATGACAACTCGCGTCATCAACAACAAGGCAGCTACTCTAGCCGGCGCTGAGGCCCTCTCTCGCTAGTCAAAGACGCTGTTGGTAGCCTTTTCTGCTGACCAACGCGTGCTACTCAAAATCTTGCAATCCCTGATACGGAAATCAGCATAGTGCTACGCACCCTGACCTCTCCACTCCTTAGTCAGTTAATCACCAGCCAGTTCCAGATGGCTGAAAACACACACACACACTCTTTTCCGTCCGCTTTGCCTATTCTGTTCTCGCTTGATCTTGTGTCTTGGACAATTTACCTTTTATATTCTGCCAGAGACTGGCTGTGCTGTTTGCCTATTCTTCCTTGCTTTCGCCAAATGCGTTTGCGGAGAAAGGGAACACGTCGATCTTTTGAACCGGCGTTAACCTTACTGACAAGGCCTGAGGACCGTCTCTCGCACTTCGTACCTTACGAACAAAGGGGAACTTCAACGCTCTGCCCTTTTTTTGACTGGAAGGAGGGAGGCCGATTCGACATGCTTCACCGCTTCGATTGTTTGTTCTGACGATATGAGATCAACGAAGTGTGGGTGGCGAAAATCAAGCTTTGTATGCAAGACCAAGATGCAGGAATGACGCATTCGGTCCTTTCGAAAATGCGCAAACAAAGGGAACGGCTACAGCACGGCCTCTTTGACACGAGATCTGGGACCAGCTGTGATTCGCTGTGGAAACGCTCTCTCCCACGTGGAACGGACTCCCTTTCATTGCATCTGGTCTGCCGACAGTGCATACGTCTGACGTGAGCGTACCGAAAGAGACGAGAAGAAACATCAAAGGGAAAATCTCGTCACAAAGGGTCTGAGACTGCGATGATGGTTGGCGACGATGCAAGTTCCTGTGTTGCTGTAACAGGCGTGATCATTCCTGAAGGGGATATATATCTCGACTTGAGGCGAGATGGCAATCCGGAGTTGGAAGGGGGTGTCGTTGGAAGACGCATCTTACCCTTTGCTTCGAAGCTGCTAGGCTGTTCGCACGCTGGTCATTCGAAAGAGCTCTTTGCATCTTTATAGCTTGATCACGAACATCACCGGCTCACATTCGTACAAGATGGGTAGCGCGATCACCACCCGTACTTCGCTTCCAAAGCTCACGAGCCATCGTCCGTCACAGTCCACCTTGTACCAACCACGACCGACGATGATCAGTTTGACTGATGCACGAGACATCAGCGAATCCAACACACAGGCGGAAGCCCCAAGAGCTCTAGCAGACATCACATCGCGATCTCTCAACCTCCCTTCGAGAACGACCTCGAGTTTGACCGCCGATCGACGCGCAAGCTGGACCGGTGAAGGTGTGGGAAAGAAACGAAAGAGTACGTTGCAAGCTAACGGGAGCAAGGTGTATAGGGTGAAACGTAGGAACGCCATCTCGTTGAACGAGGAGCAGGCGAGATGCTTGGCTCGCAGTTTGAGTTGTCTTCCGACGCCGAATGACAATCAGAGTCAGGAATCGTGTTCCCAGCACGACATTGCAGGAAGAATTCCCAAACGCGAACGACACGAGCCAAGACTCAAAGAGGAGCAAGAATCTTCCAACCTCACCATCGACCAAACTGACAACATCAAGCGGAACGCTGCACTCCTTCCATTCAAAACCATCGCCCTGCAACCCAACCTCTTCCTCCTCACTCGAACCGACGGACTCGCCTTCACAGACCCCCTCGTACCCGCTTCCACCTTGTAACCATCCCAACCCCATTTCAAGTGCTCTACCTCCTCGTCCCGTTCGACTATGCGGTCCACACACCCATTCTCGTACACTTCGATTGCTCCCTTACACTGTACCACCATCTCAATACTCATCACATGCAAAGAATAAGCTTCCACGAAACAGTATCTGCAAAACATAGTTTTTTTCTGAAAAGCGAGATGAGAGTGTGTGTAGATCCATGTCTTTGACATGAACAAAGTTTTGTGTGTGGAGGCGGAAAGGAAAGGGGTAGAAGTACATGCAAAACAGGCAAAATGGGACGAAAGCAGCAGCGCACGAACGGAACGAACTCCCTGTAGTAAGGAGCACGCCATCTCGCTTTTCGAATGAGATTCTGTGTGTGGGTGTTGTGTGATAGTGCAGTCGTCGATGCTGTTGCGTGAATCGCGCTCGTCAGATCTAAAAGATCACGGGGATGAAGCGATTGTGTGTGATGTGCATGATATGCAAAAGAGGGAGAAATGCCGAAGACGAGAGAGAAACGATGCTAGTAGACGAGGCCGATGTTCGAAAATTTACTCGTCGTCGATCTCGATCTCGCCAGCGTCGATGCCCTCGATGATGGCGTGAGGGTTCTGGCCGTTGACGGTGCAGCCGACGGACTGAGCAGTGCCGAGAATCTCCTTGACGGTACCGGCGAGGCTCTTGGCGAACGACTTGAAGCGCATCTTGCGGGCAATCTCGACAATCTCGTCGAGGGGGATGTTGCCACCGTGCTTGATGTTCTTCTCCTTCTTGCGGTCACGAGGGGGCTCCTTGAGCGCCTTGATGACGAGCGACGAGGCCGAGGGAACGACCGAGACGGCAGCCTGACGGTTCTGGACGGTAAGCTGGACAGTGACGCGGAGACCCTTCCAGTCGCCGGTGGCCTTGGCAATGTCTTCACCGACCTTCTTGGGCGAAAGACCAAGAGGACCAATCTTGGGGGCAAGCGCCGAGGAGGCACCAACCTCACCACCGGTGGCTCGGAGGTAGATGATCTGAGAGTGTGGAGAAAGCAAGGAATGAGGATGTAAGCGTCAGCATGTTGTTTCTTACAGAGCTAATTGATGTAGTGTGCTCTTCGCTCTCGGACTGCGTTGTTGACATAGGCTTTGCTGCATAGATCTGTTCGTTTCGGGGCATGTGTCGGCTGCTGAGGAAAGTCGAGCGATGGTGCGTCAAGGATACGCAGATGCTGGATTGCTGTCGCTGTTACCGTCTATTTTCTCTTTGCTGAAGGGATACGAAACTGCGCTGCATTTGATATGCAGTCCGCTGTTGTCGGGCGTTTGAAAGTCCAGACCCGAGCATTCTCTGTAAGCCAACCCTCGAACACGTTTGCCGAACACTCCTTAGCAAAGTCTTCTGCCATGCGCGCCGGCTTTTATCAACAACAAGCGCCGTAAACTGCATATTCCACGTTGATCGACGCAAAACATCGACGGTGTGATTGCGGACAGGGTCAAGCTACCTCTTTTCCGTGCCCAGACACAATCCTAAATCTCCCGAAGAATTCCAAGCTTTTGTGCCGCACCATATGTATCGCAGAGGCGGAATCTGCCTCGTGGTTGCTCGAAGATTGTTGGTGTGCGAAGTCGTCGTCAGGGCGTCTGTCGATGATGTTGTCTGAATATGCCATGCCATGTCGAGTCGAAAGTGGCGGAAGATCCATGCAGCGTATACTATGAGTCGACAACGCAAGTGCGAGCAGCGTGATTGCGCGAGGGTTGCAAGATAATCACCTTGATCTCGTTGGGGTCGATCTTGGGCGCCATTGTGAATAGGTGTAGATGTGATGGTGAGGAGACGGTTGAGAGGAAGAATCGTGACTGGCAACATGGAGACGCCCGACGCCCGCTCAGCCAACAGAGCGCCAGAGACTCGGGCTGCTGCTCTCGAAATTATCGCGGTCGCAGCGTGCTCTCTTCTCGTCCACGAGTCCGTACCTTTGGACCCGACGCTCAGTGCAGGCTGCGCATGCCTGGTCGAGATTTGAGGCTTTGAGGCCAGTCGAGCGAGAAAGCTTTGGCCGTTCAGCCAGCTTTGGAGCTGCTCTGAGGCAGAGGCCAACATTGTCGGAATTTCGAATGATGAATTCGTGATCTTGAATTACTAGTACCTCGGCCGAGCGTTCGTTTGCAAATCAAATACACGTGTGCCTCGATCTTTTGAATCGATTTCATCCTGCTATCAGCGATACCGCGCTGTGCTGTGGGATGTGCACTTTGAGAAGAACCAGAGGTGCGGTCTGCTCGAGACACATGCTGTAGCCGTCTCGACATGGCTTTCTGAACCAGAAGCCAGCTGCACGCCTAAATGATGGAGGGCGTGCGATTGCTGTGAGCAAGCCTGATTGCGTCTCGCCTCGTCAAGTGTGAAGCCATTCCCGCAGTCTGGCTAACGGCAGCAAAAGCACGCGCGCACAGTGAGACAGCCTGCTGCCTGTAGCCGATTGTGAGTGAGTGCAGTACATTCGAGTTGGTTGCCGTCGCCATCGTCACGCTCCCATCACCACCTCATCCGAACACATACATTCCAACATGTAAGTTGTCTATTCTTGCTGCAACAGCAAACATCGCCGCACTACATCGACGCAACAGGGATGGTCATGCTGCAGGGCACTGGAAAGGCATTCATCGACAACGGCCGGACGCATATTTGTATCTTTCGACATTTTGCTCGACCAGCGATACGGCAAGGTTTGGGAGAAGCAGCGTACAGATGTGCCATCGACGTTGAGGAGCAACCGCCCCGTCGCCATGTGACGGAGCAGGGAAGGCTTTGTTGCAAGCTCGACAGGTCAGCCATCGGCATGCCTAGTGACATGGATTCCAGCTTGGTGACGAGCATAGCACGGGAGACTGCGTACCTGCCTATGCAGCTGCGTCAAAAGGCGCAACTTGGATTGCGATGGCACAGGCGTGTCATCCCAGCATGCCCAGGATTATCGCTAGAATGAAGGATCTCGTGCTTCATCGAACAAAGTGTCATCTCCAGCAGCTGGCCATCTCTGCTGAAAGCGACGGTACATTTAAACCATCAGAAGGACTCCAAACTGACATTGGCTCCCCCTTCCCATCACAGGTCTGAGTCTCTCGTCTACAAGGGCTCCCTCGCCGGCCACAAGGGCTGGATCACCGCCATCGCCACCTCGCAGGAGAACCCCGACCTCCTCCTCACCGCCTCGCGTGACCGCACCATCATCGTCTGGCAGCTTTCGCGCGACGACTCCAACTACGGTTACCCCAAGCGCATCCTCCACGGCCACAACCACTTCGTCTCCGACATTGTCATCTCCTCCGACGGCCAGTTCGCTCTCTCCGCCTCGTGGGACAAGACCCTCCGTCTCTGGGACTTGAACACCGGCACCACCACCCGCCGCTTCGTCGGCCACACCGCCGATGTCCTCTCCGTCTCCTTCTCCGCCGACAACCGTCAGATCGTCTCGGGTTCGCGTGACCGCACCATCAAGCTCTGGAACACTCTCGGCGAGTGCAAGTTCAACATCACCGACGATGGTCACTCCGAGTGGGTCAGCTGTGTCCGCTTCAGCCCTAACCCGCAGAACCCCGTCATTGTCTCTGCTGGTTGGGACAAGGTCGTCAAGGTAAGTTTCGCATCACAGCAACGCATGCAGATCAGGGCGAAAAGGAGCAGGCAGCATGGATTTTGCAACAACAGACAGTGGAGGCAGACAAGATTGTAAGGAGAAAAGCTGTGCGAAGGACAACAGCACCAGCGGGCGGCAAGTTGCGATGAAGAGCGCTTTTTAATATTTGCTACTATAGAGAGCATCGCTCGATGAGAATATCTCAAAGTCACCAAGATCACTGAGCATCCAAAGCCACCGCAAACGGGATTTGCAAGTTGGGAAGAGGTTGGATCTGGTCCAGGACGATACACGCACCTGTCTCTGATCTGCATGTTGTGCCGTTCGCACTTCAGCAGCAAACACTGACCCTCGCACCACTTCCCCTCTTTGTTATTACGCAATCTGCAGGTTTGGGAGCTCAGCAAGTGCAAGTTGAAGACCAACCACTACGGCCACACTGGCTACATCAACACCGTCACCGTCTCCCCCGATGGTTCGCTCTGCGCCTCTGGTGGCAAGGACGGCATCACCATGCTCTGGGAGCTCTCTGACGGCAAGCACCTCTACTCGCTCGAGGCTGGTGACACTGTCAACGCCCTCGTCTTCTCGCCCAACCGCTACTGGCTCTGCGCTGCCACCGCCTCGTGCATCAAGATCTTCGACCTTGAGTCCAAGAGCATCGTCGACGAGCTCAAGCCCGAGTTCAGCGGTGTCGGCAAGAACTCGGCTGACCCCGAGTGCCTCTCGCTCGCCTGGTCCGCCGACGGTCAGACCCTGTTCGCCGGTTACGCCGACAACATTGTCCGTGTCTTCACCGTCTTGTAAGATGCTTCCCCCAAAAAGCTTGTTTCGTTCCACTGCACTGTATCGTTCCGACGGAAAAGTCAAAAGCATCCCTCCCCCCTCCTCGACTTCTTCCGGCGCTACAGATTCGCAGACCCGGACTGCAATCTTGCCGTCGATCGAGATCCGGCGGCGACCCGCCGTCGTCTCGCATCGTCATCGCAACTTTGTTTTCCACAAATCATCACCGTCAATTAACAAAAAATGGGGTTTCAATGGCCCTTGTATTCCTTGCATCCCACATCACCCGCGTTTGCGATTGTCCGATCTGATGTGATTCTAAGCACAGTGCACATTTGAGGGTTCTCTGCTGGGTATGACACACTGAACGCCCGGAAACATTATCTGGAATTGCATGCTGAAATGGTTCCCGAGAAAGTACTCTGCAACCCCCGATTCAAACGCTCATCTTCATATCGATCTTTCCATGACACTTGTAGCCCTCTACCTTGAAGTCGTCGTACTTGAAGTCATCGATATCCCTGATATCTCTATCGACCCTCAACGTGGGGAAGGGCAAAGGATCCCTTTCCAGCTGCACCTTCAATGGCTCCACGTGGTCCTTGTACACGTGAGCGTCTCCCATCGCCAACACCAACTCCTTCGGCTCGCAGTCGGTCACCTTGGCGATCATGTACGTCAACAGAGCGTAGCTAGCAATATTGAACGGAACGCCCAGTCCGAGATCGCAACTGCGCTGGTACATCTGACACGAGAGGTGCTTTTTGCCTTCTCCGCGTGCGTACGCGTCCAGGTTGGAGACGAAGAATTGCGCGAACATGTGACACGGCGGCAAGGCCATCAGCTCGAGGTCTGCGGGGTTCCACGCCGACAGCAGGATACGTCGATCCGTAGGGTTGTTCTTGATCTTGTCGATGACGGAGGCGAGTTGGTCGACTCCTTGACCGGTGTAGTCGGTATCGCAGTCTTTGTAGGTGGCACCGAAATGACGCCATTGGAAGCCGTAGACTGGACCGAGATCGCCTTCACGGCGATGCGAGAGTCCGCGCGAGTCGAGGAATGCGCGAGATCCATTGCCGTCCCAGATGTGCACGCCTTTGTCCGTGAGCAACTTGGAATCCGTCTTTCCGGCAACGAACCAGAGGAGCTCTTCGAGCACTCCGCGGAAGAAGGTGCGCTTGGTGGTGAGCAGTGGCAAGGTGCCGTTGGTCAAGTCGAAACGGAGACTGGGTTGGGGAGCGAAGAGAGCAATGGTACCCGTACCTGTACGGTCGGGTCTAGATTCACCCGTGGAAATGACCCGCTGGACAAGCTCCAGGTACTGCGACTCTTCGTGCTTCGCTGAACCGCACGACCCCGGTGCACCTTCCTTGTCACCCTTGGGACCGGTCTTGCTGGAAAAGATCCCGGCCACCGTAGGCTCGGCAAAGTTGTGATGCGCATACCCCAACACCACCATCCCCCCCGCATCCATCTCGAACAAGCGACCCTTGGGCAATGGCAATCCCAACCAGCGAGCCACAAACACGCGGTTGAAATGTCCGTGACAGACGAGCAGCACATCGCACGTCTTGCCACCCACATCGTGACCCTGGTTGCGCTTGTCCACGTGTCCCGACTGCAGCGAACGGATCTTGGCGATGACGGAGTCGACACGGTCGCTCATGTGTTGGGCCGACTCTCCGGGCAGCTCTTCGGGTTTTTCGGGATGATCGGGTGTTCCATCGGTCCAAATCTCCCATCCGGGATGCTTGGCACGGATCGCATCGGTCTTGAGTCCTTCGTAGGCACCGTAATCCCACTCGCGGCAGTTCTCTTCCACCTCCACCTCTGGGATGGCAGAGCGTTGGGAGGCAGGGATGTGCTCGAGCATGATCTGGAGCGTGCGCTGGGATCGTTTGCGCGGGCTGACAAAGATGTGGTTGAGCTTGGTGGGGTCGATGAGCTTTCCGTTGCCGACACCGACGATGCTGGGCGCGAGCTGTCGCATCACCTCTTCGCCGTGTGGGGTGAGGGGGATGTCGGAGCGTCCGGTGTGTTGGCCCGAGATGGACCATTCGGTCTCGCCGTGTCGGGCTAGAAAGATTCGTGGCATCGACATGTTGAGCAAAACGGTGCGAGCAATTGCGAGTGATTGAGGAAGAGAAGAAGATACAGGAGCTCGCAACGAAGGATCAAGCGTCGATCCGACTCGGTTGCGACATTTCCCAAGAAGCTCACACAAACTCCGCGCGCCGCCATCATCATCTTGCCCTCGCAATCTACGCGCGTTTATGTCACATTTCCTCGCTTCTGGGACGCGTCTGTGCGGCCCACTGATTCGGAGACGCTGGGTGCAAATCAGCGAGCGCTATGATGGTATATGTACGCAATGTTCGACCGCATCGGGCATCACCGTCAACGATCGTCTTTGTGGCCTAGTTGGTTAGGGCGTAGGTCTCATACCAACGATCCTGCATCGCAGGAGTCAACCTACAAGCAAGCGATTGCTTAGAAATCCTAAGATCACGAGTTCGACTCTCGTCAAGGACATCGGTTTCTTTTTGTTTTGTTTTGTCGTTTTTGCTGCTTCTTTGGCATCCGTGATGGCGGAAGGAAGGTTATGACTTATTCACAGGCGTCGAGGTACGACCAGACTTGGCAACCCGAGCATCGTTCGCAAGCTCGCTCACAGACAGACAGACAGAAGCGGAAGCGTAGGACTGGTACATGTTGCAAATCTCGTGGACGGAAACCTGGTGACAAAAAAGTATGAACGACCAATAACAAATCGGGGCCACCTTGCCTCAACGGTCTGGCTTGGTGCGGAATCGGAGCAACGGCGCGAGGCTCGACAGTGGACACGCCGATTGCAAGAACGGATGGTGGAGCAGCTCGTCGGCAGAGGCACGGCTCTTGACGTCGGCACACAGGCACACCGCCAGGAAGCTCTTGAGGTTCTTGGAGAGCGTCTCGGGCTTCTTGAGCGTCGGCGTGCCGTTGGTGGCGATCAGGTAGAGCGCCTTGAGCGGCTCCTCGTCCAAGTACGGCGGCTCGTTCTCGATCATCTCGATGGCCATGATACCCAAACTCCAAATGTCGACCTTGGCACCGTACTCCTTCTGCTTGACCACCTCGGGCGCCATCCAGTACGGCGTGCCCACCATCGTGGCGCGCTTCGACTTTTGGTCCGTCAGCTTGGCGCAGAAGCCAAAGTCTGTGATCTTGACCTGACCGCTGGCGTTGAGCAGCACGTTGTCCGACTTGATGTCGCGGTGGATGATGCTCTGGCTGTGCAGGTGCTCGAGACCCTTGCACGTCTCCATGCAGATGGCCGCGATCTGGTCCTCCTCGAGCGTGTTGTTGTCAATGACGTCCGTCAATGCACCGCCCTCCATGTACTCCATGATGACCCACAGCTCATTGTTGCGCACCAGGAACGAGTCGAGGAAGTTGACAATGTTGGGATGCTGCGACTCCTTCATGACCAGGATCTCATTGACAATGAGCTCCTTGCGCGGCTGCTGAGACAGATCCATCGTCTTGATGGCGACGCGTTGACCCGTGGCCAGCGTCTTGGCGACAAATACCGATCCCGAAGCACCCTGACCCACCTTTTTGATCTTGCTGTAGAGCATGTTGGGGTCGTCCTGGCTCACCACCGCGCGCAGCTTGTCCATGATCTGCGCCTCGGACATGGTGCTGATTCGGCGCTCGGCCTCCTTCTGCTGTGCAGTCTTGGCGCCCGTTTCCTTCTTGGCCGTCTGCAAAGGCTTGACAGGTGCAGCGGCAGCGGAACTCAGTGCCGCCGCCACAGGCGAGGGCTGCTTGGCGACGGGTGCAGCCTTCGCAGCGCCAGCAGCGCCCGACGCTGCGACACCAGCGGAATCGCTTCCGAGCTTGAGCTCTTTGGTCTTAACGTTGAGTCCCTGCACTCCGCCGTCGTTGGCCAGTCTGCTCGAAGGTGCCGACGAGTTGGGAGGTGGCGGAGCTGGCCGCGTGGAAGCGAGCGAGGATGCAGGAGTCGGGACTTTGGCAGCGCCGGGAGCGGCGGGCGCCTTGCGCGAAGGCACCAGATCTGGGTATGCGTTTGCAGCGGATGTACCGGAGGGGGGCGTTGCGCGGCCGTACTTGGAGTCGTTGGAGCCAGCGAGGCGGGAAGAGGAGGACTGGGATGAGGCTGGGCTGGATGCGCCCTGTCGGCCGTCGTCGGAAGGTCGCCTCGCCATGGCAGTCTGTGCGGGTCTGAGCGAAGATGCGGCCGACGATGAGGCGGCGGCAGCAGACGAGCTTCGGAAGGCATCCGAAGGCGGTTTGGACGCGGCAGAGTATTGGGGAGCGTCCTTGCTCAAGCTGGACGACGAGTCGGCTCCCGCGCTTCCAGCGAAGCCAGTGCCGGCCTTGAAACGAGGCGCAGACGAAGCGCCCGCAACCTCGTTGGGTTTGCGTCCAGCTTGGACGTTCATGGTGGGCGTACCGAGGCCAAAATCGTCGCGCTCGCGCTTCTGAATATCGGTGTAGAACTCAAGCACGTCGAGAACCGCCTGAGGATTCTTCTCGTAGTCCTCGCGCGTGATGGCCGAGGTGGTAAGCAGCTTGGACCACTGTTCCGGCAGACCGGTGAAGGCTCCGCTGATGGGATCGAAGCCGACGTGGACCTGGTGGACAAAGTTGGTGGGCGAGGATACGCCCATGAGCGGCGAGCGGGAGTATATGTCATCCATCCAGCCGTAGAGCTCCTCGTCGCTCTTGAGCTGCAGATAGAACGTCTTCTCCTTGGTCTCGACCTCGATACAGTACGGCTTGAGATCTGTGCGAGATACGTTCGAGATGTCCTTGAGGAAGACGAGCGCGACGGCCTGGTAGGTGGTTTCGTTCTTGTGGAAGGTGAGCGTCTGCTCGCGCAGAGCAAGCCAGCGCTTGCTCCAGATCCAGGAGCGAATACCATCCTCCTTGACACTGACCCAGCCTTTCCTCACAACGGCGGCGCCGCTGGTGGTGGCGCCGGGACCTGCTTGCTGCCAGCCCGAGTTGTTGCCGGCGAGATGGTTAGCGGGCGCACCGGAGGAAGCGGTAGCGCCTGGCCCAGCAGGACGGAGCGGACCGGTGTAAGATCCACCGCCGGCGCCGACGCCTGAGGAGCCCGAGTTGTATTGAGATAGGGGTGGCAAGAAAGGGTCGTTGTGCTTGCTTGCCGGAACGGGTGGTGCTGGTCGTGACGGTGTCAAGGAGCCGAAGGAGCCGCCTTGTGGTGCGCCATGCGCCTGGTTCGACGTGCTGCGGAAGCCAGACATGGTTGCAATCGCTCGCTCGCTGGGTGAGGAGAAAGGCGATGCTGCGCGATCGGTCGTGTGGTAAGTCTGACGCGTATGTTGAGGATGAAGGTCCACGAGACGTGCTGCGAGAGCGACGCGCAACTAACAGAGTGCCAATGACCTATGACCAGAGTGGACAATGATGACAGACGAGATGGTCTTAGAGAAGAGAAGCCTCAAAGAGACTCTGTCTCAGGCCCGAGCTCAGAGACGCTGCCCCTGCTGTGCAGGACGTGTTGCGTTGGCGACTTTCCTGGACTCGCACTTGTGCGTGTGTGCATCTGCTGCGTGTTGCAAGCGCCCAGCGTGGGCGCGAGGCAAGCGGGGCGCGTGCGGGACAGGCAAGGATTGTGAATGTGTTGCGCCCTGTGCCTGTTGGTCTCACGAAAATCGTGCGAGATATGCAGGACAGAATTTCGAATTCCAAAATATAGTTACCTCGATGTAACACTCCAATCTGCGATGAACCGACCATGAGCCTTCTGAGCTGCGTTTGAGCCGTTTGCGATGAGGACAGTCTGGTCGGATCTCATGTCAAGCAAAAGGAGTGAAAAGGCGTGAATTAGAACTATCATTGCAACGGGAAAGCCTGAGGACGCTATGTCGCTTCAGACGCTGGAAGGCCCGGATCAAGAAGTGCCTAAAAACCGAAATGCTCGGTGATGAGCGAGACGTTGTCGAGGCCAGCCAGCTTGCCACGAAGGATCTCGCTCTGGAGAGCTGCAACTGCATTCGATGCGTCCTTCACCATGCCAGTAGGACCACATACGACCACAGCCGCAGAGGCGTAATCTTCATCAGGCTGTGGCGCAGCGCTCGAGCTGTCTGAGTGCGCCTTCTCGACGTCTGCTTCTACATGCACGAGATTGGACGCGCCCCGGATGAAATCCGACACCGCAGACGCGGCTGCAGGACGTGTGCCCCATTGAATTTCCCAGTCTGCTGGCAAGCCGAGATCTCTTGGGGCTTCGTCTTTCCCGCTAATGTAGATCGTCACGTTGAGCGCACCGGGAGGGGCAAGCGCAGCGATGGTGACGAGGTGCTGACGAGCCCAGTCGAGCGCTTGTGCATCGCGCATAGACCAGACGAGGTGAACGCGCCGTGTGGTCGCTGTCTTTTGTTGCCATAGCCAAGACAGTTCGAGGAGTGATGCGAGCACAAAAGTGATGCCGCTGCCACCGGCCAGGAACAGGGCGTGTCGATACGTGGCTACGCTAGCATCCTGTCCGTAGGGGCCGTCAAGCACTGCTCTAAGGTCTAGTCCGCTTGAACCGCCGGCGATATGCTGACTTTGACTTTGCAGTGCCCGATCGTAGAGATGCTTTGTGAGGCCACTGCGAGCCTTGGCCATCAAGACGACCGTAGATACGAGCTGCTGTTCATCCGCCGATGGCATCGAAATGATGGTGAACGGATGTGCCGAGAGCGGCGCAAGTCCAGGGAAGCGTACAAAGACGTGTTGCCCGGCGCGCCAACGCATTGGCGACTGAACCGTCATCTTTGCAAGTCCGCCGGGAAAGGCCTCGACTCGGCACCTTGCGAGTGAGAGGAAGCTGTTCTGCTGCAACTGCGTGGCGAAGCGCAAAAAGACCGAGAGCATGTAGAGGGCGGCGGTGGCCCACAGGTACCTCCACGAGGTGAGCAGTGCCTGGCAGTGCACGAACATGTAGCCCAGGAAGAGGATCGCCACGGGGACGTGTATGAGCAGGAACAGCTCGTAGCATCTCTCTCGGATACCCGTAAGGCTCGCAAAGGAGAGCACGAACAAACACGCGTAAGCGATAACGCCGGTAGTGTTGATGCTGTCCGAAAAGAACTCTTCTCGCAATCCTGCAGCACCGGAATCGGCCAAGGGCTGATAGATGAAAGGGACGACGTGGACCGTGGAAAGGAACAGCATGAATCGGGCAAGCCACTGATGGTAGACTTGAAGCTTCTCGTGACTGACGCCGGTGAGCAGAGAGATGAAATTGACCTTGGAGCCGAGCGTGAAGATGAACGGCATCAGGCCGAGTGCCAGCATACCTGCGCGCAGAGCGAGAGGCGGGCTTCCGAAACTGCGGTCGACTCGATAGTAAGGTTGCACCACGAAAGTCCAGATGGTGAAGCCGAGCATGAAAGCGCCGAGTGCCAACGTAGCTCCCAGCACGGGTAACCGAAAGTTGATGAGTCCCAACCGATACGAGGGTAGGTGTCGATAGGACAGCATGCGCAGGGCCGCGACGGGTCGGGTGAGTCCGCCGGAGCTCGACGCCTGTTCGTATTTTGATGAGCGTCGCCACCGTGACCGCAACGAGGCAGCTGCATAGAGCAGGATGATGATCGAGATGGTCGCGGTCATTCCTTGACTATACTTGAGCTGGCCAGCCCATGGATCGCCGGTTCGAGTGTTGGGCATCAATCCGATGCCAGCCGTACTTGGCGAGCCGTGTCTTTTCTCCATCTTGGTCGTCGAATGTGCTCGGCCCAGCACGGACGTACGGATCTGAAGAAGTTTGTAGATATGGTGGTGTTCGTAAGACCGTGAGGGTGCGGCGCAGGCCGTTCGGTCCCACATCCCGCTCGGAGCGTTTCCGAAGTGAGCGGTGCCATATTTGAAGGCGGCGGTTCGGAGCGTTTCAATTTTCGTGCTCGAGATGTGCGGACCGCCCACATGGCACATAAGAGGGAAAAAAGCCTCCGAGCGTACACGCGAGCCGCCACAGGCACCGCCTTCCAACGTGCCACGATCAGCGCATATGGTAGCAGCTTTCGTCAAGCATCAATGACCATGGAAGACGGCATATGGATTGTAGCTTGAGGCCGCCCGGGGGACCCTGGGTAAAGATGGCTCTGAAGACGCTGTTGGTTGGGTGGAAAGCGACCGGGGCAGTCGCAACTACTCGTGCGAGTGCAAACGCATCGGCTATCCATACATCATCATCGATCGACACACTACAACCGTATCTGGGATCGCGAAATTGGTTTGCCGACATGGTGTTGGCCACATTTCGTGAATTGAGTGTGGCAAAGAGACTCTGATCGACAGTTGCGGAGCCTCTTCCTGTGAGACCATCAACTCATCCGGCATTCAATTCGACATACAGCACAACCGTACCCATCATGGCCTCCCTCCCTGCAATCAAGGCTGGCAACTTGGCCGTCATCAGTGGCGGCGCCAGCGGTATCGGTCTGGCCGCCGCGGCTTTCTACCTGTCGAAGGGCATGAAGGTGGCCATTGGCGACCAGAGCGAATCGAGCCTGCAGTCGGCGACCAAGACGCTCTCTAGCAAGGGTGACACGTACCTCGGCTTGCTGGACGTGACGGACCAGACGAGCGTCAACCTCTTTCGCAGGAGCGTGTTCGAAAAGTTCCCCGACGCCAAGCTGACCATGCTGATGGCGAACGCGGGTGTTGGCGGACCAACGAAGGCTTCCACATCGGACGGCTGGGATCGCATCCTCAGCACCAACTTTCACGGTGTCGTCAATGTGTGAGTTGCATCTCAACGAGCTTGGCCTATCAACGAGCCTTCTGATCGATGTGTTCCCTGACTGACTTTTCGTCTTCCTTGTTCTTGCCTCAATGCAACGGCCAAATGCAGCTGCCAAGCGTTTCTTCCTGACCTGAAAAAGCATGGCGAGGACGCTCTCATCATCAACACCGGATCAAAGCAAGGCATCACCACGCCACCTGGCACAGGTCCTGCTTACAACATCTCGAAAGCAGCAGTCAAAGTGTATACCGAGTGTTTGGCACACGAGCTCCGCGAGGACAAGGCGAGCAAGGTCGACGTCAAACTGCTGATCCCTGGTTGGGTGCACACCGGGTTGACGGGCGCCAAAGATGGCAAGCCAAAGCCGGATGGCGCCTGGACGCCTGAGCAGACGGTCGAGTTCATGGTGGAACGAATCAAGGCTGGATCGTTCTACATCCTGTGTCCCGACAACGAGACCAAGCGCGAGATCGACTTGGCGCGTATGGAATGGAACGTCAACGATGTCATCCAAGACCGACCCGCCTTGTCGCGATGGCACGACGACTATTCTTCTGAATTTAACGAGTTTGTCAAGAGCAAGACCTCGTAGACTTGTATCTCTCTTGATGTATGACATGCGCTTCATCTTCACAGCTCACTTCGAATCGAATCAAAGCGTACACAAGTCGTTTTAGCGAATGCTGTTCTGTGCCCGTGTATGGTCTTTGTTGGAAGTATGGCTAAGAATAGTGGCTGTGTCAAAGCGCGTCTCAGTGTTGTAATTTTCAGTCAGGATGGCCCGAACGCACAGAATTGACATGTGGCTCGCGTTGTGGCACGGCAAATCGTCATCGTGCACTTGAGAATTCCACGTCTCAGCCTTCGCTTCGGTCGTCACATGGGAGCATCAGAGCTTCTAGACTTGGTTCGACCTCACCACCACGCCAGTTATCTTCTGACATCTCCAACGTCGTCGCGACTTTTCCATCCATCACAAGCATCTACAAGACCCTTGCACGTTCAAGATGACGCTCTATTACAGCATCGTATTCGCACTCTTGTGCTTCGAAATGGCCATGTTCATGGTCCTCATCGTACGTCGTCGCGGTTGCTTAGTGACTCAACAATCTGCATTTTCAGAGCGCTGACATAAATCGTTTGTTCTTAACCCACAGGTTCCCTTGCCATTCACCTGGAGACGCAAGTTGTTCCACTTCCTGGCTGTCAACCCAGTCGTCGCCAAGATTCAGTATGGTCTCAAGATTACCTTCATGTGAGTCATCGCCTGCCATCTCCTCAATGCCGACACACAGCCGACTGACCGCTCTGCGTATTTCTCCTGATATGGTCGTGGTGTGTTCAACAGATTTGTCGCAGTGCTTTTCGTTGATGCCGTTCAGCGCATGGTCAAGGTCATGTCCGAAGGCGAGACGGCCCGAGACAACCGCGGCGTACAGGACGTCCGAACCGAGACCAACTACGCCGCGCGCAAATTCTACAGCCAGCGCAACATGTACTTGACCGGCTTCACCCTCTTCCTCAGTCTCATCCTCTCGCGCACCTACTCGCTCATCCTCGACCTCATCAACGCTCAGGAGGAGCTGGTTGCGCTCAAGAAGGGAGGCAAGACCAGCGGAAGCGGTGCTGACATCGAGAAGAAGTACTTGACCGAGATTGACACGCTCAAGAAGCAGACCAAGCAGCAGCAAGAAGAGTACAATCGACTCAGTGACGAGCTCGCCAAGGCTACCGGTACCACTTCGACCAAGAAGGACTAATTGCAGCCATCACTTGCCCTTCAAAAACCTTTCGCGTCATGACCGGTCATGTCGTCGAACATGACAAAGGTCGATCATGATGAATTGCACAGTTGCCTTGTCTTGAAGGAAGCCTGGTCGACTCACTCAGTGTGCTGTGTTCAAATGACCCTCCGGGAATCCCGCAGCCATGTCACACGATGTTCTTGTTGCCTCTTATGCAATCGACATTTTTCTCTTTGCTTCCTCTCACGAATCAATTGGCGGAAATGTGGGAATTCGAATCGTGCACTGAATGATCAAACGCCTTCGTCCAAACCTGAGTTGTAAAGTGAAGATGTCACAAGGTTCGTCCCAGTGAATGTGCCCTGTTAGAAACGAGTGTGAAGTGTTGTTCTAAGTGGCATGTCTGCTGCGCACTTGATTTTTGGCCTCCACTCCACGCGAGCCGGCGATTTGAGAAGAATTGCTTTCGACCAACTCAGCCGGAATCCTTCTTCTACAGCACTACCACCCAAACCTACGCGGCCCGCAACACATTCAATACTGCAACGAGAACGAGTGTTGCTGTTCATTGCCAGCAAGGAAGATGGGTGTATTCGATGGACAGAACAGTCAGCAACTCGTCCAGTCTTTGGCCAAGCTTCCCACTTCGGATCTCGTGCGCTTCACCCTCCAAAAGCCGGACGTCGCCCGCATCTTTGCCTCTTCGCTCCATCTGCTCGCCATCGAAGCTGCATCAGACCCACTACCTGTCAGCAAGGAAACTCAGAATGCAAGCGGCCATGTCGATATCCTTGCACGTCTCATCGAGCGAGGTGATCCTTCGCTAGCCAGGAAGTTTGTTCCCACCCAAGGATCTCTCGTCGACCTTGCTGTGGCCGCACCAGAGGGAGCGAGGACGGCGGTTGCTTCTATCCTGGAGCGTCTGCTGGATGCAACCAGCGTCAAAGAGATCGTCGGCGGCCTCTCGTTGCAATTTTCCGGCCTCGTCTCGGAAGGTGCCAAGCAAGATGCCGCCGCATTCTCGTCCACGGTTCGCACCCTCGCTCGTCTTAGCAACGCTTTCCTCGCCGTCTGTCCACCACGTCTGCTCAAGGGCAACCTCAGTCTCATCCAGACTTGGGCTCGAACAAGCATCGACATCTACGACAAGACCCTACCGCAACTCGCCAAAAGCCTCGCAAACGATGCAACCCACATCCTGAGCGAGCCAGACCTCGCAAGCCTAGACGTCGAAATTTGGCAGCTTCACTGGCTCACATGCCGAGTCGACTTGCTGCAGCTCATCTCTACTCTGCTATCTTACCTCACAGGCTCGTCGAAGCTCGTGGATGCCCTGCGCGAAAGTCTCGCAGACACGGAAAAGCTTCTCAACAAAGGAGGCTTCTCGACACTTCTCAATTCGACCATCCTGCTCGATCTTGCTGCCTCGTCCGATTCGTGGCCTTCGTTGCGATCCGAGCTAGCTTCCGCCGTGTCGAGCAAGAAAGGCAGCGGTAGCGATGCGATCGCATCGATCGACACGTTGGCTACTTCGGTGCCAAAGTTCACCGGGGCCGCCTGGGATGCTTTGCAGCGGTTCATGGCTTCCCAGATTGCACCTTCTTCCACTGATACCTCTTCAGCGTCCAAGACAGGGAGCGGTGAAGGTGATTCTGAGGAGGTCTTGGCTTCCGTAGATTCTGTTCTGCCGCACTACGGTATGGACCGTCTTCGGACCATTCTTTCTCGACCGTCGTTTGCTGGGCAAAGTGCAGAGATGGTCATCCAGAGGTTGCTGGAAGGCGACGAGGGCGAAGCGGAAGCACCTGCATCGAGTCGAATGCCACCGTCCGCACCGGCCGTACCACAAGCCGTGGCTGCTCAGCAAGCTACCCCGCCACCTGCTATAGCTGCAGAAACACCGCTGCCGTCCTCCTCCGCAGCTGCCCCCTCGCCGGTCAAATCCAGAGCCCTCTTTGGCGACTTTGCCTTCGACCCCGCTTCCATCGTGCAGCCCAAGCTGGCGAGGAGCGGTCGCGTGGACGAGCTGGCACCCGAACTCAAAGCAGCCATCCTCGCGCGTGCCGAAGCCGCCGACGACGACGAAGCCGAAGAAGAGTGGAATCCTTTCGCCGAAGGGCAACGAACCGTGGGTGTTGAGGACGAGTTGGATCTGGACAACGACGGACGCGAAAGAGCACCTCACCGGTCGACGGGAGAGGATGGAGATAGCGATGGGCATGAAGGTGCGGAAGAATCTAGAAAGAGGGAGAGGCTTTTGTTGCGGTACTACGTTCAGAATGGATCGGGATGTTTCTCTGCCGATGCAGCGACGAGACGCAGTGAGGTGAGGAGGAGGTTGAGGGAGCAGACGGGGTGGGGAGATGATCTGATCGAGTCGTGGGCGGTGATGTTGGATCGCAATCCGAAGAAGGATCGACTGTTGGCGGCGGCATCGCAGTCTGAGCTGGAGGAGCAGATGGCTGAGCGCGACTCGCGCAATGCGACGGATGCGGATGATGATGAGGCGGGGAGGGGGGATGTGAGAAGGTTTGGTCCGGATCGTGGACGCGGTGGTCGGATCTTGAGAGGTGGCGGACGCGGTGGTGGAGGTGCCAGCTCTGGGAGGGGCGGAGGCCACGCTGGTGGCTCGAACCAGGGTGGTGGTGCGCAGACGAACAAGGCGACGAGAGGTCGTGGTACAGGTAACTCTGGAACCGACCGATCAGCGAAACAGAAGGAAAAAGCGGGGAACAAGGCACGTCAAAGAGGTCACGATAAGAAGATGGCTCGTGTCAATCCTTCCTAGGTCCCCCACGACGTCGTTCGTCCTCATCGAATGGAAACTTCTCACCACAAAGAGCAATTGTTTCACAGACAAGTGTCTTTCAAAAAGATTGATCAGATTAAACATGAACGAGTAGAAGGCGTGAAGGAGATGCGATGGGTATACATATGAGAGACAAGACGCGCATGCAGGGGAAACTAGGACGTTCCAGCGGCGGCTACTTTGGGAAACACCAGCCAGTTGGACAAGTTTCTCGCGGTTCCTGGATCCCTCGCGTTGCCCCAAACCATGACTGTCGCAACGATCAAGATGGACGCGCTGACGAGAGCAAAGTTATCCGTCCTCACCAATCCACCTTTGTTCAACTTCCCACCGTTACCCGTCCCTGTCGATGCCACTGGGTTGAGTCTGGGGATGTTGCTCTTCATCTCGGTAAACACCACGGGGAGCAGGACGATGCATGCGGTGTAGAACACCATGATGCTCCTCCACACCAATCCGGGCCACTCGAGCAGGCCTGGTTTCCTCGTCCTGCCCTCCGCCTCGTAGAATTTGGGATGGGCGAACAACGCGTAGATGCTGTACACCGCTACGGCGAAGAAATGCCCCACGAGGAGCATCGGTTTCGGCGCCAACCCAGACAACAAGGATACAGGCCCGTTGACGCATTCTCCACCCATCTCAAAGTACTTGAAACAGCCTTCCCTCAGCACTTCGAGGTTGGCATCGTCTGCACCGAACAAACTGTACAGTGCTTGGGCGAGGATGTTGATGACCGAAGAGAGACCTTTTCTGCTCCAATGCCATGAACGAAGGGCTGGTCTGATGGAAGACCAGTTACTGAGGTCCAAAGGTGCGCGTGGGGGGTTGGGACCGGAGAGCGGAGCCCAGTGAGAACCGCCAAGTGCTTCGGTGAGGTGGACTGCGTCCCAGAGACCTACGGTCATTCCACCGCCGGTGAGCGGGTGCCGCATGTTCATAGCGTCTCCAACAACAATGACACCCTTTGCCGAGTCGGATTGACCTTGCATACTTGGTGGGAGGAACGAGTTGGGCATGCTGCGTAGACGTTGACCTTTGGCCATCTCGGCCTGGACGCATTCGCGAAGCTGCTCGGGGAGTTGCGGGATGACGTTTTCGTTGACGTGCTTTTGCAGATCGCCCTTGGCGACGGAGGGCAGCTTTTCGCCGGCGACGTCGATGAGAATGCGTGTGGAGTGGGTGCCGATCTGGTAGAGCAGAACAGGCCCATGCTTGGAGAGGACGACGTGGCCGTGATGCGGTGCTGGCAGGGGTGCGTCGTGCAGCTCGAGACCGACGAAGTTGGATCGGACCATGGGCTGGATCGAGCTACCGTGCGTGCGTCGGAACTTGGAGAAACAGCCATCGGCGACGATGGTGAGAGGGGCTCGCAGGTCGAACGCCTCGGCCTCGCCCTCTGGCGCCTTCTTCCATGTGGCGCTTACGCCGACCACCTTGCCTTCGCGATCTTTGAGTAGATCTCGGACGGTGGCCTCATACGGCGTCACATTCTGCTGACCTAGCACCTTTTTGCGTAATGACTGTACGAACTTGCCATGGTGGAAACTGCGGCCTTCCACCTTGCCACTCTTGCTGACGACGCCTCTGCCGGCCTCGTCTGACTTTTCCTGTGGGTATGGAATGGGTACCGATCGAGGGCCGTAGAACACGTGGTAGCCTTCGACGGGTACAGCATCAATGTTTTCGAGGGTGTCGACGATGCCCATCCTCGAGAGTGCTCGAACACCGCCAGGTTGAAGCAGCTCTCCGACGATACGGTCAGGTTCGTCAAAGTCGCGTTCGAGCAGGGCTACTTTGCGGCCGGACTTGGCGAGCGAGTAGGCGAGAGCAGACCCGACAATGCCTGCGCCGACGACAACGATGTCAGGCCTGTTGGAAGAGGTTGCGGACGTCATGATGGAATGCGATGATGCTGTTGGTATCGAAGAGGTGATTGGTGCGAGTAGACCAGCAAGATATATACTGTTGAAGTGTCAAGCCTACTGGTCTTCGAATGATGATGTGGCGGTGGTGATTCGTCTGCTGTTACTGAATGCAATGCTGATGGTTCTATATGATGGTTGCGGAGCTGGTTAGATGGTGAGGGTGCAGATGAGAAGTGTGAATCCAATCAATAAGCAGCACATGTCGAAAGCATTGCTCGCCAGAAGAAAGCACTTTGGCGTGAAATTAGTGCTCAACCACGCGCTGGTGCCTGCAATTCACGCAAGCCTGACGCAACATGATGCCGTGTTGTGCTGTGCTGTTTGCTAAATTTGGGACGCCGTTCAGCTTAGGACAACATGAAACCCAAAAAGTGCAGCCCCGCGTGAGAGTTGTGGCCTGATCTGCAACGCTGCGCGACTGCCGCCACGCACCTTGAGCCGCCAAATCACCTGTATTAGGTAAGGAAATTTCGCCGACGTTTTGCAAGAAGTTGTGAGATTGGTGAATACAATTAACTCGTCATGCTTAGTCAGCCTCCACCTTGCCTCCTGCATCATTCGCCTCGCCGCTGCAGCTGTGCAGCACCTTCGGAAGCTCCAACATCTTGATACGGCAACGACAAGAATCCACCACTCGAGCCCATCTCCTCAAAGATGGCACAAACGGTGCGGCAGCAAAGCGTGAGTCTAGCACGACCATCAAGCTTGACAAGGTGCAAGTGCTGACAAGACATCCTCTCTCGACAGCCGCTCAATACCGAGCCAAACTCTAAAGAGCTGGCTGGCTCCTACATCACACCCAATGAGCTCATCTTCAATCGAAACCACGACTCTGTCATCTCTACAAATGCTCCGAACTCGGGCGGATCAGGCTGGATGCTCGGCATCTCTGTCGAGCAGGACGAAACGTTGAAAGTGTTGCACGTCTCGCAACCGTCTCTTCCGCTGGAGTCGTTGAAGAAGGATTACGAGCTGGTCGAGGTGACCGCTACCCTCGAATGTGCAGGTAACCGACGAGCCGAATTATCCGCGTCTCACCAGCCAGCAGAAGGTATACAGTGGGGGAACGCTGTCATCGCCAACGTCGTATGGGGTGGTGCTTCCCTCCGATCTGTTCTGCTCGCTGCCGGTATTCCAGATCCTTTCTCCCACCACTCTCAACTATCAATCCTTCAACCTTCAGCAGATGCATCTCTCCGCGATTCCGAATCATGGGCTCGTCCGCTCCACCTCCACCTCTTCAGCGCACAAGAGAGCAGCGAGTCAGACGATCCCACCCGCACAGAGTACTTTGCCGCCTCCATCCCATTCGTCACCGCCATGCATCCCAACCAACACTGTCTGCTGGCGCACGAGTACAACCGTACACCGCTCACGCAGCGTCATGGAGCACCGTTGCGCGCAGTGATACCCGGTCACGTAGGTGCGAGGTGGGTCAAGTGGCTGAACGCGCTCAAGATCAGCACGTCGGAGAATGATTCGCCTCCCATGAGGCAAGACTACAAGTTGCTTACTCCGGATGCACAGGCCGACGAGAAGGAGTTTGCGGACAAGGCGGGAAAAGATGCTGAGTTTAGGAAGGAAAGGTTGAAGAAGGAGAAGCCTCTGCAGAGGCTCGAAGCTAGTTGCTCGATCACGCAGCCCGGACAGGGCGAGCGGGTGGTCCCAGCGGGAGAGGACGGTGTGGTGGAGGTCAAAGGGTATGCTGTGGGTCAGGATGGATCGCCAGCGACGCACGTCTATGTTGCTCTGGTACCGGACAGAGATGGTACCACGGACGAGCTGCTCACTTCGCTCGAGCCTGACGTCGAATGGAAGCAGGCACAGCTGATCAACCGAGATGCATCATCCAATGCAGCTCCGAGCACATGGAGCTGGGCTTGGACGCTGTGGCACGTACAGATGCCTGTCCCCGAGTCCGACCGCAAATGGGCTCTAGTCGCTCGATGTGTCACCGCCTCTGGTGTCGAGCAGGAGAAGATCTCCGAGTGGAACCTGCGTGGCTTTTGCAACCGCTCCTGGTCCGTCGTTCGCAACCTTTCGGTCCAATCTTGACGAACTTCTTGGCAACACAGTGATGTATATCTCGTTCGAACGACATGTATGTTCGTGATATTCCTGAAATGGACAGTGATGTTACAAAAGGTCGTGATCGCGAGAGCTCATCATACATTGGCACCGTTCGTTCCCGCCTCTCCCAATTCGGAATTGGCGCTTTCCGTCCTGCCCCTCTTTTCCAACGCCACCGGCCCCACGCCTCTCCTCCCCGGTGCTCTCACCTTCTTCCCCGGCAACATCATGGCATCGTACGGATCCCTCGGCGTCCAATCCCACGTATGAACCATCGTAATGTTGCCATTCCTGATCCTGCTCGCATAGCTATCCGCAATCAACCCGGACGACAACACGGTCGAATCTTTGCCTCCTCCGCTGTTCTCCGATGCGAGCGCAGCCTGCAACTGCAACTGCAATTCTTGCTGTCGTCTCTGCAGTTCCTCCTTGTCCTCTTCGGGCAGGATTTCGGCTTCTTTTTCGCGCATCTGCAGGACGAGCTTTTCCAACGCAGGTCGTAGGGTCGAGTTGCCACTGCCGGATCCTCCTCCACCACTACTGCGTGTGGAAGAGATGTTGGAGGAGAGATCGCTGCTCGAGCCGGAACCGCCGAGGAGATCGCGTGAGGCTGGAAGACCGTGGAAGAAGCGTTCGGCGTGTTTGTCGTCCAATATGGGAATGGGATCGTCGATACGCGAGACGCGTTTGAGAAGCTCTGCGCTGGCAACGACACGTGCGCCGATGGTGAGTTGGGAAGGATGACGATGTCCTAGGGTCGGAACGAGGGCACCGGATGGTGGGATGAGAGCCGCTGGTCGGCCCTGTGGTCGGACCGGGGTTAGCACGGGCGCAGACAGCGCGTTGGCTACCTCGACATTGTCCTCGTACAGCGTAGGCGGCGGCAACGTGGATACGAGCCAGCTCGGGCCCGGATTGAAAGGTATCACTGACGGTCGGGCTGCCACGGCCGCATACAAGCTGTCGTTGGGTGCGTATCGCGAAGCATCAGCCAACGCATGCGCCAGCCTCCTTCGCTTCGTCGCTGCATCCTGGTGTGATGGCCCAGACGGTGTCAAGTAGACACCAGCCGCACTGCTCGATGCAGGATCCTCCACCAGAGCTTGATACTCCGCAGCGAACGCCCGCAGCGATGACGTTGCTGGAGCAATCGAAGCGATGGATGTGTCGCCGAGTACGGACGCTACATTTTCCTCCAACTCCCGCAGCTCGTCTTTCTGATAGGTTGCTGCTAATGTCGATGAGTCGTACGTCACACTTTCTCTCCAACTGTCGCGCAAGATTCTGCGTGCTTGAAGCGCCTCGAACGCCTTCTCGGCCTCGGCCGCTCTCTCCTCCGCTGTCTTTTGTACGACGATTGCAGCTTGACTCTCGTCGATGTTGGTATCTTCATTCTTCGCTGCTTCGGCCGCAGCAGCAGCGGCGGCAGCAGCTGCAGCTTCGTCAGCTCTCCTCTGCGCCAGCTCCCTGCGCCGTTGCTCTTCCAGCACGTATTCCGGATCGACCTCGACAGGTTCCAGTTTGACGTGGACCTCGTCGTGCGTATCCACGCCAGAAGGAGCCTCCCCACTGTCCGGCAATGTTTCTGTCGCTGATCCTGATGCTGCTCCTTCTGCAGACTCTGTGCGAGACGGTGCTCCAGGAAATGTCGGAAGATACGCGGGCACATAGTCGATGACGGATCCACCGAAGTGTCTAGCCGGCGTGTACTCTGGTGCATCTGTCCGCATGCGCTTCTGTGCGTACGGTGACCGACGTCCATTGGTTGCATGCTGATTCTCTGATGTATCGCTCTCCTCTCCATCTTCGACGTCAGAAAACGTTAGCGTATCGAGGTCATCTGTGGAGCTCGATCCTTGTGTGGACGCCTCGCCGTTGGCTCTGAGTGAAGAGGGTCGAGACGGCCAAACGAGCTGCTTGGTCATCGATTCGCGAATGATGCTTTCTGCTGCTGCTTGTTCGAAAACATCTCCAGGAAGAGGCTGAAAGTGAATCTCGTTCACGTCCGATGGCGATGGTGGAACGCGGCCGGTATTGAGGATGCGAAGAAGGTCCTTGCCGCGCATAGGATCCTGCAACGCTGTCGGTAATGCGCTCGTGGTCGCTTCGACGTGTGCGCCGTTGACACCATTGGTATGAGGTGCAGCATCCTCAGGTGCGGGGAGTCGACCTTCTTGCTCAGCCCAGTCGAGCAGTTCCTCGATGGGGTCGCCGCCAAGGATGTGCTCGAGAGAGGCGCGAACATCGTGAGGTGAGATGACGGTGCGTCCAGCGTGATTGGAGTGTTGAACACATGTGGATCCAATAAGCTGGATGTATCTTTGCATGACCTCAGCCATGAGATCCGCTGCCCCTGACGAAGATCGAGAGAATCCTGCCGAAGACAAGAGTGCCAGGACTGCTACCGACATGTGCGAAGCCGAGTAGGCCTCGGCCGTCGGTTTCGACCGTGTGACCATCCTGGTCGGCTGGCTCGAAGCTTCAAGTGTGACGAGCTACGCCCCGCCTTCGGTGCTGATCCAAGATGAGCTGCAGAGGTGATGAGTTCACCCTGCAAGTCTGCGCCGTTTACTGCATTGGCTATTGAAAAGAGGTCGAGTCCACCAATCAATCCTTTCTTGTTCGGACCCAGCCGGGCGCGGAGCTGTGGGACGGCAGCAACTCAAACGATGCTGTACCTGCACGGTGGTGATGTCGATGGATCCTAAGGCGGGCAATGGCGAGAGAGACTGAATGAACGGTGGTGGATGCGGGTCAAGAGAGGAGTCGACGAGATCGAGATGGCTGGAGGTAGCATCACGTGACGCGTCCTTCCCCAAATGTGCACGGAAAACGGAAATGGGTTGGAAAAGAAGAGTGAGTTCAGACAAACATTCTCTCCACCTCGTGCTGCGCTTCTCCCTTTCTTCCTTCTTGCCCCGCATCCATCACCATTATCATCGCCATAGCGCTCATCCCTCACCATCAAATACGAACCCGCTGAAGAAGCATCAGGCAATCGATCCACTGTCGACTAAATATATACACAAACCGCTATAACGAAACAAAAGCATACAGGCTCTATGGCATCACACCAAGAAGAAGTATCGCTCTCAGAGGCAGGCACGAGCGACCTTCATCATGCTCAGCCCACAGATGCATCCAGCACGGACCCAACTCAAACAGAAGCCACGGCTGATGGAACTGCAATGACGGACGAGGACGCCGAGATCGAGGCGATGAAGCAGAGAGTAGCAGAGATGGAGGCCGAGGCGGCCAAGCTTCGCGAACTCCAGCAAGCCGCAGGCGAGGCAGGCGGTGCTGGATTGCATCCTTCCGAAGAAGAGCGCGAAGAGGTCGATTCAAGAAGCATCTACGTCGGTAATGTCGACTACGGCGCGACACCGGAAGAGGTGCAACAACATTTCCAAAGTTGCGGAACAATCAACCGCGTCACGATTCTTTGCGACAAGTTCACAGGGCACCCCAAAGGTTTTGCGTACGTCGAGTTTGCCGATCCATCATTGGTGGCGAATGCCATGGTGCTCAACGAGTCTCTGTTCCGAGGACGTCTGATCAAGGTGACAGCCAAGCGCACCAACATGCCAGGTTTGTCAGCACGAGGACGCGGCCGTGGTCGAGGTCGTGGACGACCTTTCCGTGGACGCGGTCGCGGTCGCGGACGAGGCGGCTACTATTAAGCAGCGTCTTTGACTGCGCATCAACAACGACGGTTCGAGCGCAAGGACTTCTCGTGTCGTCGATTTGGTCTACCGGACTGCCGAATACTGCCACCAAGAGCAAATGGCCAACACAAAAAGGAAAGGCGTCGCACGATTCACAGACATGCGTTCACGACGCCGCTCGCGTTCATTCTATGGGTCCGTATCTTTTGTACTTTATCATTATATAAGCCAGCAGCCACAAACTGGGCAACAACGCCCTCCTTTTTCCTCCTTCTCACACCCTTGTCCACGAGCAGCGCCTGACATTTAAAGCACCACACATCGACTGAACTGAGCACACAAACGCTGAAGCCGATCGAAAATCGATTCCATCCAGCATGACATGAAGACTGTCTCGCTCAACATGCGATCAAGACAGTGTATATACAGTGTGGCTAAAGGTCGGTGGTTACGAGCTGGGAGGCGCACCGCCGGGACTCTGTGGACCGGAAGTTGGCTGACCACCTCCACCTACGGAAGCCTCTGCGCCCGCACCACCACCGCCGACGATGAGTTTTGGCTGTTCGACCACCAACTTCTCTCCCTCGTACAGACGGTTCATCAGTGCCGATCTCTGGAGCACCTGGAGGTCTGCAAGTGCAGTCTGGTAGAACTTGGAGAGCTTCTCTTGGTCGGTCAACGAGGCTGCAGAGATGGATTCGTTCGAGCCAGCAGGCTGCTTGAGAGTTTCGGGAGACAAGAGTGTGGAGGGCGAGACTTTGGCAGTAGTGGAGCCTTGTTTGGAGAAAGGAGACGATTGAGCTGCTTGCGAAGTTGGCAAGAGCGTGGATCGGAACATGTCGCGAGATCGTCTCAGGAAGTATGTGCGGAAGTTGTACGACGACTGTCATTCGTATCAAGAGCAGAAAGTTTCGTCAATATCACTGTTCATATCACAGCAGATTGATCAATCAAATAGGCGGTACCTACGAAAGACTGTGATGTCCGCAAGTATTTGCGGTACAGATTCAAGATCTGCGACTTTGATGGAGCGGCGACCGACATTCTGACGAATAAGTAGCAGTTGCTGCTATCCTAGCGGTTGATCCTGAGATAAGTCGAAGTTTGACCGAAGCGATCAAATGTATGCGAGACTGTGCGATCCAAGGTGACAGGTGCCAATTGATGTGTTGAGCTCGTACGGTGAGTGTATGGTGGAGCTGGAGCTGGTGTGGACAGGAAGACGAACTGCGCTTTGTGCAAGACCGCGGCTTTCAAAATTGGCACCTTCGGCCTTTGTGTCATTTCCGCCACATCGAAAAGTACAAGAAAAGTCATCGTGACTAAGCTGGATCTTCCGAATCTAACTTTTTGTCTGACAGCTCCACCTCTTGACTTTTGTCTTGAAACCGGACCCTTTGAGTCGCAAACTGATCAACGGCCCTTTCCACGTTGCAACATTTGTCGGATCACCACCGACTCTTGAAGGACAACCAAGTCGAGCCGCGATGCCAAGGCAAAGGAACACCACAGGCTGGTCCTACAACAATGCGGCCGAGTCCTCCAAGGCCGGCGCTAAAGGTTCTGCGCCTCGTGCAGTGACTGGCGCAGGAAAGAAGGCAACAGCGCAAAAGAACCAGCTCTACTCCAAACCAATCCCGGTCGCCCTGGATGTCACCAACAATGCTGCCATCGATGCGAAGACCTCGGACCACACGCTTTGGTCGACAATATGCACACTTCTCACTCTCGGCTACTACGCACCTTCGAGCCAGCCGGCTGCTGCCTCTGCCATCGAGGGCAGCGCAAAGGAAACGGAAAAGGTCTCTGTCTACTACGACCGGCAACTGCAGACAATCTGGGTAGAAGAGCTTGATCAAGGCATACGACTTCTGTGGCAGCGTGGCTTCTTTGGCAAGGGCAATCTGTCACGATCCGAACCTACATGGCGACAGCGCAAGGTCAACGAGATCGATGCACTGCGAAAGGGTCGAATGACAGCAGAACAGCTTACACATCAGAGGAGAGAGGAGCGAAAGGCGCTCAAAATCGAACGAGCTCGAGCAGCCGTCCGCGCCGGACAGCAGCTTCCAGATGGCATTCTGGCGCTAGGGGGTGACATCACCGAAGCGGATCGAGCGCCCGGAGCGTCGCACGACCGATTGATGGCGGACATTGAACGACAGGTGGAAGAGCAGCTCGATGGCGAAGAGAAAGGATTGTGGACGGGGCAAGAGGAAGTGCCTGACATTGTACCTGGTGTAGCGCGCATCAAGGGTCTCAAGTACTTTGCCGAAGAGGTGAAAGCGAGCCAAGCACGGAAGGCGACGCAGGCGACCACCGAAGAGGGCGCGACAGCTGTCACAGCAACAAAAGACGAAGCCGACGAGGGGACAGCAGACATTGATGTGGTCGACGTCGAGCGCATGCAGCTTTCGCTGGTAGAAGCGTTCTTCCTCTCCTCCATGTTCGGCTGTCTGGATATTCACACCGGCGACGGTGCGCACAGTTCGCAGCGCCTCGAGCTCGGCGAATTTTACACGGCGTGTTTGCAGTCGCGGTTGCCACATTCGCTGCTAGATTTGCGAGAGCGAGGGCTGGCGGAACGACATCTATCCAAGCTGTACGCGCGACCCGACAACCCGTTCCTGATCGACTACGTGGCCTACCACCACTTTCGCTCGCTGGGTTGGGTGGTCAAGACGGGCATCAAGTTCTGCGCCGATCTCTTGCTGTACAAGCGAGGACCCGTGTTCTCGCACGCCGAGTTTGCGGTCGTCGTCATTCCATCGTACGAGGACGCCCAAGATGAGGAATCGAGCCCGTTCGCGCCGCACCCAAACGCAGGGCGCAAGGACTGGACGTGGTTCAGCACGGTGAACCGTGTGCAGAGTCAGGTGCTCAAGACGCTTATCTTGGCGCACGTGTTTGTGCCCTCGGTGAAGCGATGTCCGCCCGAAACGCTGACGACGCCCGAGGCCTTTTTCGCATCGTTGCGGCAAGGCAAGAGCTATGCTGTCAAGGAGGTGGCGATCCGGCGATGGGTTCCCGCTCGAATGAAGCCGTAGATACTTGGCTGTGCAGATGCAATTGCAGATCGCCGGTTGGCGCATTTTCGCTTTTGACCTTCGACTGCGAGTGCGAGACCAAAGAAGTACACTGTGGGCTTGTGACTGCGAACAATAAATTGCACTAAGTGTTACATCGATACAAGCTGAGCCAGGTTTGGCGCGCAGGTCAACTCTACGCGACGCGTCTCAATTGACAAGGAACACTGTTCTTGCCTGTGCGTCAACGCAACTGAATCTAGATCTCTGCAGCCGAGCAACTCGGAAAGGAGATTGAGGTAGTTGTAGCGAGCATCGGGCGGTGATGATGATCCATCTACAGTCACCAGTGCAGCGGTGACTGATGCAAGGAAGAGCAAAGGTGCCGAGCGAGGCTGCAAAAGGCAAGGGGAAAAAAAGATGGCCAAGACCCTGGAAACCTGTGACAGCACAATTATTCGATTTGAAACGCAAGGAGGCTGGATAAAAGGGGGGGTCGGGTCGAACATCAACGAGATCACACTCAAAGACTGAGCAAAGATCGAGCAAAGGACGAGCAACCAGCGATGAGACAACACACGATATAGCAACCGACCAACTCGAAGCAATGACTGAGGGTGCGCGCGCGGGCGTGGCAGGGGCATGATCCTCGCGCTGCCCGATGCAAAGTGGATTTTCGAAGTAGATTAGATTTTGAATGGCCGACTGCTCGACTGCTCAGCGCTTCCGCAAACCTTTGTCGTATGAACTTGCGCGCTCGGTTGCATTGAGGGAACTGAGCCGCTGGAGAAGGACCGAGGACCGAGGACCGACCTCCCTTCCGAAGGCTCTTTCCGTTTGGAACCAGACGATCCGTCTCGCCTCGCAGTTTCCAGACGAATGCCTAGCCACTGTGACTCACTCACCCGCTCCCACTCGATCGTTGTGGCTGCTCTGCTTTCTCTCATGGCTACTGAATCAAAAAGTTGGCCGTTCGGCGATGGTGAGCACTTTGACAAAGCTTTGCGAGCTTCGTGACACTTGTGTAGAGAACAAAATCGTACGAGCCAAAAAAAAATCGAAGAACGATGGCTCGACCACGCTTTGAAAGCTCACAAAACACAATTCGGCTCCTGCCGCTCGGTTTTGTTTCCCGCGAGTGTCGCGCAACGTCTGTATGCCGCACCACCTTCACCTCAACGGCGCACTTTTTTCGCTGTCCCGTCCTCACACCTCGATCTCTACACCGTCACCTTCGAACACCATCTCTCTCGACCATCACCTCCTATTCTGGAAGGAATCGCTGCTGCCATTACCGCCGCCCAGAGCCCGACCTCGCCGCGTCACAAGACTTCGGTGCTCCTCTCTACGTATCACGCAACGCCCACTCTCACCCGTCAGTCTTCATCACGGAGCGCCTCAAGCCAACCATTGGCTCGACCGACTCGGTCATCAATATCGCAGCACTGACTTTGCGGGCAACACCGCCGACACTCGATTCTCGCCTTCCCATTCCTTGTCTCGAGCATCAAGCACTGCCATTGCGTGCACCTGTCCGACCATCCACAACTATCTGGCTCGCTTGCCGGCACGGGGCCCTGACACCATCGGCAACAATCATCGGAGCAATATATCTTCGAGCGAGCTTCTGAGAGTTACAGCTGCTGGACTGGCCCTTTCCATCGCAACCGCGTCTCACACGCTTTATCTGAACCCCCTATAACATCATTCCATCATGGTGCGCTCCGTCACCTTCGAGATTCGGTGGCACGACACCCAGCCCATCTACAGCTGCTCCTTCCAACCTCTTCCGTCAAACCACCTCAGGCGTGTCCTCGATCACAACATGGGCCAAGCCGCGGGCCTCGCACCTGGCAAAGGCTTGTCCGAGATCGACTCTTCCGCCGCTTCAGCGATCGCCTCGGCCACTGGCCCCGTAGCTTCGTCATCCAAACTCGCTCCACCGCCCGTCATGGCAGGAGGCCAAAGCTGGAGGCTCGCTACCGCGGGCGGTGACAACAACGCGCGCATCTGGATGGTGCATCCCAACATCCCCTCCCCCGCAGCAATGGCCAGCGCAGCTGCCGTCTCGGGATCAGCTGTCGTTGCACCCCACCCTCCTCGCGTCGAGTACCTTGCTACGCTTCAGAGACACTCGGGCGTCGTCAATGTCGTACGCTTCTGTCCAAAAGGTGAATTGCTCGCAACCGCTGGTGACGACGGCAACGTCCTCTTTTGGGTACCCAGCGACCGTAACAAACCCAATTTCGGCGACGTCGCCTCTTCGCTCGAGGGCGAGAGTCAGTTCGAGAAAGAGTTTTGGCGCGTCAAACTCATGTGCCGCGCCACACAGCAAGAGCTCTACGACATGGCCTGGAGCCCCAACGGCGAAACGCTTGCAGTCGGAGGAACCGACTTTGTTGCGCGCATCATCAACGTTCAAGACGGCCACGTCATCCGCGAGATTTCGGAACACAACCACTACGTACAAGGAATCGCATGGGATCCTCTCAACGAGTTCATCGCGACGCAGAGCAGCGACCGCAGCGTTCACGTCCACAACCTCCAAACACGGAGACACGATCGCGAACGAGATGCCAACGACAAGTCTGCCGCAGGTTCTTCAGACGCAGCCATCACATCCTCGCAGCTTGTCAGCAAGAACGCCAAGCTCGACTTGCATCGCAGAAATGGCAGCGCCGGCGGCTACGTGTTTGACCAGCACTACACCAAGCCCGCATTGCCCCGACGCACCAGCAGCCACGCCAGCCAGGCTAGTGATGGAGAGGGCGCAAGGGACAGCTTTGTCGCCAGTCTACGTGGCAGATCCAAACGTGGCAGCACTCCCATCGACCCAGCACACACCAGCGCAGCTGTGGCCCGCGCGAGCACTCCATCTGGTGCACCACCATCATCAGCAGCCGCGGCAGTCGCTGCAAACGCTGCCGCACGTGCGAGCACTCCTACGCCCGTCGCTTCAGTACCACCCAGTCCCTTTTCGACCAACAGCGCCGCCGTCGCTGCACACGCCATGAACCCACCACAGACAACGCCTAGCCGCAGATCTAGCTTCAGTGGCAGCAACTTCGACGTGGGCTCGCCACCTACCAGCACCACCTCCCTCGCGCCCGCTTCCACCTTGGCAGGCTCGTATGGCATCAAACAAGGAGCGAGCTCCGCCGAGCACGGACTCTCGGTCGCTAGCGGTGCAGCTGCCAGCGATGCCGGTCGAAGAGGTGGCAGCGTCAGCCGCTCAGCTTCCCGAACCCGCAGCATCCGCTCTCCTTCGCCCATCCCACCTTTGCCTGCCATCCGAGCGCCGCCATCACCCAAGCAGCGCATGCAAGCTGCTGCTGCGTCGGGTCTCTCGGGACCGCTCGCCAAAGCCTCGATGCGACTGTACGGTGACGAGAATTTTAGCGGCTTCTTCCGTCGCCTTTCCTTCAGCCCTGACGGTGGCCTGCTTGTAACGCCCAGCGGTATCTTTGATCCGCCTCCTCAACCAGCGTCGCCTACCGTCCACCTCTCGCCTCGAAAAAGCCCCGCCAGCCTCAACCCTGCTTCTGCTGGTGCTGCCGCTGCCAGCTCTAGTCCTCAACTGGGTCCGGCCAACAAGAGCGCCGTCTATCTGTATGCGAGGGGCAACCTCTCCCGTTCGAACGCGCCCATCGCTGTACTGCCTGGACACAAGACGGCGACGTTGGTGGTGCGCTTCTCTCCGATCCTGTACGAGCTGCGCAAGACTCCGCGTGCTTCGTCCGCTGCAGACGATGACGAAGGCATGGCACCTCACCCGACCATCCCGCTCGAGGCTGGCAAGCAAAAGACCGTTTCCCTCAGAACGGAATCATCGCAAGCCGCCTTCTCCCCCACGCTGGGCGCCACGGCACCATCCGCATCTCCGTCGCAATCGGACAAAACATCACCGCACTTTACACGCCACGACGCACGCTCCCCACCGCGCGGTATCAGCGTCATCGGCCTTCCATACCGCATGGTATACGCAGTAGCGACGCAGGACAGCGTATGGATTTACGACACGCAGCAAACAGGCCCCATCTGCTGCTTCAGCAACATGCACTATGCCAGCTTTACCGACCTCACGTGGTCACCCGATGGTCAGACGCTCATGATGTCTTCCACGGACGGATACTGTTCGGTGGTGGTGTTCGACTATGCAGAATTGGGTGTTCCGTATGCGTTCTCGGCTCAGCCAGCGTTGAAGGCTCCTGCGCCTGGCGTGCCTGCTCCTGCGCACATTGCCGAGGGCAAATCGACAGGCTCGGCGCCGAACACGCCCAAGATGACCAGTCCGGCCATGCTTGCGCCTGCAGCGGGAGGGTCAGGATCGGCTGCTGAAGCGTACGCTTCGGCCATCGCGTCATCGCCTGCCGGGTTGGGTCTGGCAATGCCGAGTCAGTCGTCGACGCTTGGAACAGCTGGTAGTGGCAACGAGGCGAGCAGCTCGACGGATGCAGCCGAAGCGCCCAAGAAGAAACGTAGAATTGCTCTTACGCTGGAACGCCCACTTGGCTCTTGATCTCGGACGATCTGGAGCTCCACCGACCGACTGTAATTTCATGCATGGTCAAAGATAACTGGCATTATGTGATTCTGTTTCAATGTGTGTGCGCCAGTAACTTCTGGATTTGAGAGACGACATCGAGATGGCGTGAGCTCATTCCAACAAGACGGCCGTGATCGGCTTCAACACGACATGCAAGGTGGTTTTGAAGACCTCGAACACGACGGTGGATTGCTATGTGTGCGACTGGGGTGGCGCTACATGACTTGGGGGTGGGTGGGTGATGTTGACGAGAAGACGTCGAAGATCGGAGGGAGTGGATCGCGACAAAACGTTGGCATGTAACAGCCGTGATACTTAGATCTCCTCTGCGCCAACACCTGATTGCAACAAGATCCTTGGGCGGACAATCAGTTGCCTGCAAAACAGTCGATCTCAATCAGATGGAGTTGCGCGGTTCTGTCTTGACCTTGACAGCGGTGTTCTCGGCGAGAGAGGTAGGAGGGGCCATGCTTCGAGAATCCGACGAGGCACGCTCGCTCTCAGAATCAATCTCGGGACTTGACGGATAAATAGCTTCGTCGAGAATTATGTTCGCCTTTTCGATATCACGGAACTTGGTGCTGTGGCATTCCATAGAGATGTTGTTGTAGGTTGACAATTTGTCGAAAACGAGCGCTGGCGGACTGTTCAGGGCGATCCTTTCCTGATTGGTCGGGGCACTCGTGGAGGCGTCTGTTTCTGGCCATCGAAGAACATTTCGGAGTAGGAAGAGCTCTCCATTCGCCAAGACTTCATCGATCCGAGAGACATGTCGGTACAGACAGGAGCCGCGTTCTATGATGACGTCTACCTGGTGGATGTCGTCGAACTGGAGTTCCACAGAAATGAGGCGATGTATGGCGTCGAATTTGAGTTTATGGACCCGTCCGATGAACGACATGCGCTTGTCAACTGTGGAGTCGTGATAGCAAATGAAAGCCAGTGGTGATGTCAAAGTTCGAAGTGGAACAATTGTTCCAGCAACCAGCGTGTCAGACCCAGTCTTCTTTCTCTTCTTGGCTTCGGCTTGACGCACCCCTTCGACGGCTTCGCTGTCGGACTCGCGTCTTCGATCACTTGGCATGGTGAGCAGATTTACTTCGCCTACGCTGTGGGTGCCGACTCTAGCCAAGCTTTGAGCAATGAGTCGAATTGCCTGGTACGACGTGAAAAGGAGAAACGAGAAGATGCGAGGGCGAATGTCAAGTTGGCTATCGAGAAGGAATAGAGGAGACGCAAGACAACGAGACGAGTATTTATGCGAGGGCAAGGACGGAAAGCAGGGAGCAAAGCCAACATCCACAGCGACAGAGGGCTAGCGGAAGGATTGGGCGAATCAAATCGTTGGTCAGTCTCGCCGCGCCCTGTGCTGATGGACTCACCAATGCGATCGTTCTCTCCAGCGCAGAAAGTTGGCAGCCGGGTCCCTTCTGCAGCTTTTTTTCCCTCACGTTGTCACACTTTGGGCTGATGATGCTGGCTTGCCGCTCTATTCCGTGCAAATGCGGCGCAGATCACCATGCATCGCACCCTGTCCTTTTGAATTCGATCTGTGACAAAACCTGATCTCGAGGACACGTTCGAATTAAGCTCAACAATGCTGCGCAATCACTTTTTCTCACGCCTCTGCAAGGCATCGCTGCCAGACCGCAACAGCACGAAAGACGATGAATACAATTTCGGGACATGCGACGGCGCAGCTACAGAACAAGCTCTGGAAGCGTGGGAAAGCATAGGTCCTCATCCGGTAGAAGCTTCGGCTGAAGGACTGGAAGCAGCAGTGGCGCTCGCTGCAGCGGCAGCCAATGCCTTCGCCTTCACCACGCTGGCTTGCGGTCCACTCAAGGTGTCGCTACCGCTCGGGACGCTGACAGTCCTCGCGCCTCCTGCACCCATGCCTGACAGGCCAGCGCCGCCTCCTCCTCCTCCGAGGGGTCGCGCTGCTAGCGGCGACTGAGCACCATATTCCAGCCCCATCGATGGTATCGACGGGACAGTTGCCCTTGCGCGACCATACCCGTGCGGCATAGTGTGCTCGGGATGAAAGTATGGCTGCGGGGTTCGGAGCGTGGGATTGCTGCTGAGACCGCTCGGCATTCCGGTCACCGTGCCTCGATGCTGCAACGGGTCGCTGTTTTGCGGCTCTGCTCTGTGGCGTAAATTGTTGTTGCGAAGGAAGGCGTCGTTTGCGCCCCGCGGCGGCGGCGACTTGGGTCGAAGCTGGTCAATCTCTTCGACAAAAGGAACCAAGTTGCAACGGTCGCGCAAGTCACATCCAGGTCGGTCGACGCCAAAATTCGCATCGTAGTTGACCTTGTCGTACGGTTTGGGTATCTGCAAGTAATCAAGGTGATCGCGCAAGCCTTCTTCTTGGCTGTCGAGGAGCATGGGTAGACCAGCATCTGGCAGAGCAACTTTTCCGTCTTGTGGCCACCCAGGTGAATCCGGTCCGACCTCAAGACCGATGGTGAGCCATCCTCGGCGCAAATTTCCATTGCGACCAAATAGCTCCAAGCGACGCGTGCCGAGGCAGAAGTTTTCGATCGTCTGGTACAGCTCTGGCGGCTTGCTGACCACGTCGGGCAGCGTCTTCATGCGCGCTTGTCTTGCATCGCCTTGGTCTACCGCATCGCCTCCTTCGGGCCCTGACCATAGCATCACATCGGTGTCGATGTTGCAGTGTACGAAGCGAGCGTCGGTGGATCTGCGTACAGTGCCTCGAATCCCCATGAGACAGTGCTGGCTAGATCGTGTGAAGGCGGAGCTTGTCGACGGCTGCTGTGTGCCGCTTCCTGCTTGGTCGCTTTCCTGATGGTTGGTACGGATGCAAACGATATCCTCGCAGCGTCTGTATCCCCACTTGGCCAGCACCTCTCTGCCTCGCTCGAGTCCATCTCCTGCGCCGGAGCCGACCCACAGGAAGACGAAGCTTTCCTTTGCCGCGAGCTGCGGTACAGGCAAAGCAGCGATCTCTTCCCATGTCCACGTTGCGGCTCTGTGCGTGGATGAAGCAGAGGTCGAAGCGGTCGGTGTGGCCTCCCATTCGTAAGCTTCGAGCGGAGGGTCGATGACGACGACATCGTACTTGACGGGGATCAAAGATCCCAAATGAAATTGATCGGCAGCACGGGACGTACCGCGGAACGGTTGGAGCGACGGTCTCAAGTCGGCTCGAAGGTAAGTCGGAGGATGAGCGACACGAGTGACGAGCGAGTCCTTGAGCTGGACGAGACGTCTGAGCTTGGGATACTCCTGAAAACGTGAGCTCGACCACGGGTTGCGCACCGCATTGCCTGGCAATTGACCTGCGCCGGTATCGACAAAGTGCTGCGAGTAGTCATTGCGAAGTGTGTGCTCTTGTGAGCTGTAGTTGGGACCCAATGTCGAATGCTCAGATGCTGCCCTGGATTTGCCCTTGACATCTTGAGCTACATTGGCAGGAGTAGCAGCGTCGTTGCTTGCGCTGGCGATGCCGAATCGCTGCTTGAGCTGATCAAGCCGTTGGCTTTGCTGCTCCTCTTGCTTCGCCGATGATTTCTTGCCCTTGTCGACGTGGCCAGGAGCATCGAGCAGGGTGCGCCAGCGAGGATGGTCGCGCGCGCTGGTGAACTGAACATCAGTGGTCATTCTCGCAGAGATGCGCTGCTCTGGCAGCAGAGCATGCGGGGTGTGTGGTCTGTTTATCGCATCACTGTTCGCCCCGCCCAAAGAGACCTGCAAGATTTGTTACTCGAGCTCAGACGAGGACACTCAAACGACGACGAGAAGGCTCCTACGAAGGATCGGCACGAAGGGGTCAAGAGTTGCACGTCAGACTTGCAGACATCCAGGGTCCTCGAACCATCTGAAACACTCTAACACGTTGCAATAATGGGGAATCGCGTCGAATGAAGTTCTACAGGAAGGACGCGTTGAAAAGTCCGAAGCTGACGATTGGCCACGTCTCTGAATTCAAAAGTATGAGTCTCGAGAAGGATTGCGAATACAAAGCTGGCCACCCCCAAGCGCCTCATAAATACAATATTTGTATTATCGACTCAGCCCGTATTCAGGAGTCAGATTGGAATTTTCCTCGAAAACACAAAGCTCTGTCCAAGTGCGGAAAAGATATTTGTGACGGCACTTGGACAGTGTACGCAGCGTTGCACTCCAACTCGTATATATACCCAGGGGGTGTCGACGGGGATCCCCCCGTTTCGAATTTCGAAATTCCCGCCTTCCCTTCTCACCACATTCATCCGCCTCGACACTCAGTCTAAGCGACTACTGCTGCTATCATCCATCTTGCAAGCCTGTTGCCGCCCTCAACCCGCAGTACAGCTTGTCAACACATCTTTTCGCGCAACCACTGCCGCCAAAAGGTGCACTCCGCTCGTCATCGAAAGCCCAATCAGCACGGTCAAAAAGGCGTCTCTCTGTTTGCCAGCCTTCGCCCGTATCGTATCTGGATCGAAGAGGTCTTGATTGACTTGCCTTTGATCTCGTCCGACTGTCTGGTCTTTCGGCGTCAGCTCCGCCATCCCCATCCCATTCATTCGGGATCAGCAGCATCACTTAGTCTGTTTGTCGACGGTGACACTGTCGTGTAGCACTTGTAGCCCTTCCCGCACGGCGATCACCTTGACTGTTGATTGTCGACAACACTGCGATAGGACCGCTCTGGCGCACGCGACTCTTTTCGCACATCGTAGCCTTTAATACCAAAAGTTTGGCCCTTTCAACTCAAAAGGTCATCCATCGATCCTAGCCCCTTCTCTGTGCGCTCCGTCGCCATTACGCCTCTTTGTCTTCGTCGTGACCGTTCCCGTTCTCGCAACTCGGCTTCCATCCTTGTCGCACACCCTCGACGCCATCTCTTCGTCCGACCTCTGCTTATAGCGTAGTCCTTTCGACATCATCACTCCTTTCTCTCTCGAAAGCAAAATGGCTTTTGGAGGTGTCGCCCTGCCCGGCTCGGGCAATTCCGCCAACAACGTCCCTAGCATCAAGGGCAGCGTCAGCGCTGGAGCACAAACAAAAGTCAATGGTGCTGGCGACGATGACAAGAAGGTCGCCGCTATCGGCAAGGACGCGGGTATCGAACAGCAAGGCCTCTCGAGCGTACACGGCATTGTGCCAACGTTGCAGTGAGTATATTGATCGTGATCCGTACAGGCCACCCTGATGTGGGCGCCAAGTCGGTCAATAGATCTAAGCGTTTATCAGACCATCTCGTGTTGACACTTCGTTTGCCTCGCCGTTGCTATTTGACCGCACGTAGGAACATTGTTGCTACCGTCAACTTGGAGGTGCGTCTTGACTTGAAGACCATCGCCTTGCACGCACGCAACGCCGAGTACAACCCAAAACGTTTCGCCGCCGTTATCATGCGTATTCGCGAGCCCAAGACCACGGCACTCATCTTTGCTTCTGGTAAGATGGTGGTCACCGGTGCAAAGTCGGAGGATGACAGCCGCCTTGCCAGCCGAAAGTACGCGCGTATCATCCAGAAGCTTGGCTTTGAGGCCAAGTTCAGCGAGTTCAAGATCCAGAACATTGTCGGCTCGTGCGACGTGCGCTTTCCCATCCGTCTCGAGGGCCTTGCCTACAGCCACGGTGTCTACTCTTCGTACGAGCCCGAGTTGTTCCCCGGTCTCATCTACCGCATGGTCAAGCCCAAGGTCGTGCTGCTCATCTTTGTCTCTGGCAAGATTGTGCTCACGGGTGCCAAGGTACGAGAAGAGATTTACCAAGCGTTCAATCTCATTCTGCCCGTGTTGGCCGAGTTCCGCAAGCCTTGATGCTATCGTCGGTACGACCATGCCCTTGGCACCCCTAAATTACCCAACCCACCTCAGCAGCATTCAATAAACCCTACCTTTTACTACCAACACTCTCAGCAACACCAGTATGCGCAGCACTCATCACATGCTCTTGCCATGCTCCGGGCTCGACGTCCGGTAGCATGCACTGAGCGAGCCGTCTCCATCTCGTCATCAGCGTCCCGAAGACGTTGCGCAAAACGATGTAGTGGACACGCCTTTCCTTCTTCCCCTCTTTCCCTTTTCGTGTTTCGATGGAAGAATGGACGTCGCAAGGTTGAGAAGCTTTCAATCTATGCGCTTGAATCGCCCCCTTTGCCTGTCGACCCTACTACCCCTCGACCCTCTCGAGCGTCATGCTACATTACAGAAAAATCATTTCAACACAAACTTGTACTAGTACCGTCTTTTGTCTCTTGCAATCGCAATCTTGCAACCCGTGTCATCGATGCGGCGCACCTGACAATCTTTCCTTGCTTGTGAAAGTATGCGATGAAGTTGAGTGGCCGTTGCTATGGCGAGTGACGACGAGGTTCATGTCTCGGCGGATCACCGCATGAACTGCCTGTGCTGCGGAACTGAAGGCCTCTCGCTGTGAACGCAGCTCACGGACGAGGAAGAACGGGTGTTTGGAGCTATGATTACACGATGTACACTGCGAGCAAGATACTTCAATCCGAGTAGATGAAGTTGTATCTGGAGAGGAGGTGTGGGATGGCGGCGAGCTGAGGACCGTATCGTTGTGAGTTGTCGTAGAGTTCGAAGAGCGGTACTGCGAGAAGCTTCATGTTTTTGGGTACAGCGAGGACTTCTGTAAGACGCACAAGCAGAGGTAGAAGTGGGGAAGGGTCGGCGTGTCAGTGGGAGCAGCGTGCGACAGCGGCGGATTCGGCGAGCGAGGTGGGCTGATACGTACTGGTCGGTGGGAGGGTGACGAGGAAGAGTTTCTTGCATTCTTTGGGCTTGGTGACGTGTGGTGGTGCGTAAGGGTACTAGTGCGTCAGTAGAGGAGGTCGAGGTGGAGAAGAGGTTAGCGTTCTTCACTCTTCGGCGCTGGCATCTTCCCGATGGACTTACCATGAATGTCTCAAAGTTTGGCCTCCACCATTGGGCCAGACAATCCTGGATCTCCCAATCACCATCATCCTTGTTGCGCCCTTCCCCGTTAGGACCGAAGGAGTTGGGATCGCTTTCGACGGGCCCCAACCTCTCGTCCAAACGAGCTTTGATGCCTTCCACTTCGTCTTCGCCTGGCTTGAGATAGTCTCCTGGCCTGTGTAGCATTCGTTACCAGCGTAGAAGACATGGGATTAGTATTTGCACTACCCGCTGCCCCGGGAAAGCCTATCGCGGTCGATGCTGTTCTGCGACTTACAGCTTGAAGAAGGCATTTGCGATCTGCAGCATAAGGACGTGCGGGTGTCCATGCTCGTGTACCATCAGCACCGCCTCTACGGTCCTTCTCATACCGAGATCTTCATAGTTGTTTTGCAAGCGTTGCAATCGCGCTGCGACTGATGGATCCTCCTCGGGCTGCGCTTCTTTGGTTGTGAATGTGAACGCCGTGACCGGATAGAGCGTTAGGGTCTGCGACATGATGTCTGTGCTTTTCGAAGAGGACGACCCGTGCTCAGGCTGTGCGGCGAGAGAGAGTAATGGTAATCTGCTAGTCTGTGCTTGTCCTGCTGGGTACGTTCGTTCGTTGTCCTGAGTCGTGATGCCGCGTAGATGGTAGTCAGTGTTGGCGAGCATCCTTCCGTCCCGAGTGAACCCTGTAGCTGGCCTCACTTCTGGCTTATGTAAGCGAGGACAACAAACATGTTAAGCCCATGACAGGAGCGTGTATCGCACAAATGCGGAATTATCTAGATTATCTTTTATTTTCGACCGAAAAGGGAAAGTTGGACTGAAAAATGGTGTCCAAAAATGACGAAAGAGAAAGTGCTGCAGTGAGAAATTGGCTCGCACTGCGTGACCGAACACGTCGCGAAATCCAACGTCGTGGTGCCGTGTGGAGGCGGGGCGGGGTGCAGCCTTTTACCGTACCACGAGAAATCCATCCGCTTTGGCGTCGAGGTCGTACATCGCCCTTGCATCTGGTCACACACATCCATCCATCCGCCCGATCCACATCATCACCCTTGCTTCCCGTCCTCATCCTACTTTTGCCCACCTTTCATCGGTGCACCGTCCTCTCCAAGACTCATACGCGCTCGACGCTACACTCACAGCATGTCGTCCACTCCATTCAAGGGCTCGCTCAAGGCCAAGAGGAAGGGCGAGCTCACCGAGATCGCCACCGCCCTCGGCATCGGCCTCGATCAGTCTCAAAAGAAGGAGGAGCTCGAGGATCTCATTCGTGAACACCTCATCAGCCACAAGAACCTGTACTCTTCCAACGACAACTTCAAGGGACTCATCGACAGCCTCGACTCGGGCCGCAAGCGATCCGCCCGCTCCAGCAGCGTCAACGGCAACGCGTAAGTATGCCAGACAGATGCACAATTTAACCATGATTGCACGTGACTGACACCCTTCCTGCTTATCTTTGTGATGCGTACTTTTTGGTGACTCCGCAGCGACTCGGACGCCTCGGACTCGCCCGAATCGTCGGTCCGCTCGCCCCGCAAGCACTCGCAGCGTCCGTCCAACCTCGGAACTCCCTCCACGCCGTTCAACGCCATCCCTACAAGCGCTACCGACCTCGCCGCCAGCGCAAAGCAACGCGGTCTCAAGGCGCGCAAGTCGCTCGACAAGCTCGTCGACACCATCTCCACCAACGCTCGCTCCACCGCCAACGAGCTCACCACCGAGGTCCAAGATGCTCAGAACGAAGTCACCGCCAGCCTCCACGCTGTCCAGGGCGAAGCTACCAAGCGCTACCGCAAAGCAAAGCAGGACGGCCACAAGATCTTTGTGCGCGCCCGCTCCTGGCTCAGCGACACCAAGAACCTTGTTCGCCTCCTCGTCGTCTTTGAGGGTCTGCTCCTCGTGCTCGCCACGCTTCCCACCACCTATGTCGAAGTCGGCAGCCGCGGTCCCAAGATCCCCGTGGTCAACCCCAAGTCGGGCATCAACGGCTACCTCCCTCACTGGGCCATCACCTTGCCCAACCCGCGTGGCCTGATCAGCCTGGACTTTTACCGCCCGCTCGTGCTGTGGGCCGTCTACAGCGTGCTTGTGCCTCTCGCCGTCGCTCACCTCGTCACGTTCGACCGCCGCGCCCAGCCCTCGGCCTACTCGTTCCTGCTGGCTCGTCTCTCGGCGCTCTTCTTCCTCGCCCGCGTGCTTCCCAACAGCACCCTCACTGCCCTCGGCCTGCCTGCGCCTGCCGTGCTCGGCGTCGCTGCTGGCGAAGTCCCCGAGTCGGCTCTTATCCGAGGCCTGCGCTCGCTCTTCTCCTACGACTACGTCCTCGCTCACCTCGGCGTCGATCTGCAGATCTGGGCTACCGCTACTGTCTTTGGCTTTGCTCAGTACGAGACCATCGCCGTTCGACCTCGTGCCGCTTAAAGATTAGCTGATTACAGACGTTCGCTCGACCATTGCTGTATTCGTAAGCGATACCCGAACCGATTCCCTAAGACTTTGCCGATCAATCCGCTCCTTTGCCGACACACCTCCCCCGTTGACGTATTGGACGAGATACCCGACGCTTCTTTTATGTTTCCCGTGCTACCCAGTCGTTCAGATCGAGCTACAACAAGAGAGAGTCGCTTCGTCGGCTGTCGCTCTTGGCACCTCTTTTGCTTCCTGTTTCCGTGATTCTTCCTTCCCTTGCCCGATACCTTCTTCGAGCGTACCGGCCAACGCTATTCCATGTATATCGTTCATATATATCCACTTTGGAACTTTATCTCGACCATGCTCGTCGCTCTCATCATTGGTTTTTGTGGCTCGTGTCGTCCTCATGATGCGTGCCGAAAGCTCAGACCGACAACGACGAAAGAGTTTCCGTTGAGATGAATGGTGGATTGCTGGTATGGGGTGTAAACCGTCACGTCGATGCTCTTTGACCGTGCTGCGCCAACAAGCTGGCCAGGGAAACGTCTGCAGGTGGTGATGATGCGTCTGCTTCTGACCGTATTTCTCTCGCTAACGCTTTTGCCCTTTCCAGGGCTACCTGTTGGATGATGGACGGTCGAAGCGCAGAGTCCTCGTCGTTGTTGGATATTGGTGCTGACGCAGTTGTGGGAGATCCCGAAGTCGACGAGCTCGTTGCAGTGTCTGCTTGGTTTTCTTCGAGTGGTGTGGGTGATGGTGCCGCTGTGGTCGTTGGTCGGGAGCCCAGGATGTTTTCCAATTCCAACGCTTCCGGACCCACCACCCAGCGGTTCTTCAGCGCCAGGTTGAGCAACACCGAGACCGCGGCTTGCAGCTGTTTGTTCTTCAGATCCTCGTCCTGCTTCTCCCTGTATACTTTCAAGCGCGCTTCGATCAGTGATGGATCCGCTTCCTCCGTCACCTCTCCACTTCTCCCATACCCTGTTCCACCAGCTCGCGATCCCTCCACATCCCCACCTTCATCCCGGCTCTGCTCCGACAAGCGTTCCAGCTCTTCCAAATCGATCCCTAGCACCGACGCTAGGTTCTCGACCTGATCCTTGAGCTGGTTTAGCGAGTCCTCCGTCCGATCTCGTTGCTCCGCCTTTTTCCTAGACCCTCTGTATGTTTCTCCGAGGATCAAAGCTGCAGCGACAAAGAAGAGAAACCCTTCGGAGATGGCGTTGGCACCGTTGGCTATCGCTTTGGCATCGTTGAGAGGACGCACTTTTTGCTGTACGCCATTCGGAAGCAAATTCGTTCGTAGCGCCATCTCTGTACGATGCATTTGTTGGGCTAGTGCGATGCAGATCTGCGTACCGCGAATGCCGAGGGATCAATGCGTTAGCGAACATCGCCTTGTCCCACCACTCGAAATGGACAGCGAGGGTCGTTGACAGCTCACCTTTTTGAACGATTCATGTTGAGCAGCCTGACTCTTGAGCTGCGTAGCAATGGGTTTCGCAAGCGTTCGGATGGCCAGAGTGGCGATCTTTGCCGTCGCCATTCTTCCAATGAAGCGGTAAGCTGGAAACGATCTCTAGTGGTGGGAGGAGAAGAAGAAGTGGAACGTCAAAACAGGGTCCGCCGGTTCAAGATGATTTGTGCCTCGTAACTCAGCCGGTGTGGAAATTGCGAGAATTGTTAAAGTTGTTAATTGCAGCAACGAAGACGAAAGCTTTCCAGCCAGAAGTTGATCTTCACTCCAGTCTCTGACTGAGACAACGCGGGGCAGGATAGGCAAGCATCGCCGAACAAATCAGGTCAGGAGTGGTATCGCAGTACCGTGGTACCGCAGTACCGAAGCTTCGGACGCATCAGACAGACCATCTCCTAGCTTCTCTCCCTCTCCGTCTCGCCATCAGTAAATCACAGGCGACGTGCTAAGTACGGGACCTCACCGTCTCATCATCTGTCCACGAATTCCTTCAATACAGCATCCATCCGAAATGCAGCACAGGCAGGCTCAACTAAGAGATTGAGGAAAAGCTTTAACTCGATTTGATCGGCAAGAACACGTGGCGCCACGAAGAGACACTAAAAAGGAGGGTCTGAACAGGCACAACACATCAACTCCAAAAAACGAGGTCGATGCAGGCCTTTGAACGAGGGAGTGGAAGACGAAGGAGGGGGACTTGGGACGAGTAGAATCATCTACGTTCCGGCTACCGACGGAGGCAGGAGAGTGCCTCGACGCGGGAATCAGACGCGACAATCTGGAGAACTAAATCGGACGGTGGGGTAAGGAGGCTGTCAGCTTCCAGAGCTCGTTGACAGATCACTTGAGAGGTCGTTCGACTTACTATGCATGTGACGAAGAACACAATTAGGCGATAACGCAGCCAGAGTAGCCGATGGGCGAACCGTTGTCTCGGCCGTTGGCGGCGAGTGCCTGCTGGGGCTCCGAAGCGGAGGTCTGAGTCTGAGCGAAGATGGCGAACATTTTTGTAAGAAGAAGAGTGGTTGGATGTTCGAGAGAACGAGAGAGTAGAAGTATGTGTAGAAATGAGAATGTGAGAGCTGATGGGGTTCGGAATTCGACTTGGCGTCTTTTTGCTCTCCTAATATCTTCCACGAGGTGGTACTCTTCCTCATGTCGAACACGTCGCTGCAGCAGAGTGCAGCGAGATGAGAAGTGCTCGAAGACAACTCAGAGAGTCGCACTCGTTGCGGCGGCGTTCCCTTTCGAAGCATGCGTCAAGCAAGGGCCTAGATGTCAGTTTTACCCCGCAACGTCTGCCCTTTGATGTGATACTTTGTCATTTAGGGCCAGTCAATTACCCTTTGTCCAACCGAGGGTACCCTGTGTGTCGCAGAGTCGCCCTTTGTTAGCCCCGAAAGGACCCTTTATGACTTTGTGCATAATCTATCGCTTGGGACCCCAGGTGCTCGTCCTCGTCCAGACTGTTCGAACCAAGCAAAGGCTTTGTGTGAGTCGGATTGAAAAACTGGCGCCGACTTCTCTATTTCTGGGCCAAGTTTCATCCTCTTCCAGACAATGGGACGGATCGAGGTGTGGGACAATGAGAAATCCCCTTTCACGCTGATCGTGGGACAAACCGAAGACACCAATAATTTGCCCAAGAAATCCCTTTGTTTGAAAAATTCGTGGCATTGCATGATCGTCAGCAAACCGGTGATTTTCCCCCTTTGGCTTCACCTTCCTTTGTCCTCCTCTTTCAGTCTGCGTGGGAGAGGAATTGCCAGCATTTCGATGCTGGCTTTCTCAGGGCTGTTGACAATGCATTGTGCTGATGAGAAGAAGCAAATTTGTTGCGCCGCACGAAGCAAGGATTTCCTCCGCTCCAAGACACTTGCTCTTCTTGACGACGGGACAAACTCTGCACAAGTCCTTCGCAAGAGTTGGCCTTTTTCTTTGTGAACGCGCAGAACGAGGTTTCCAGCTCTATCCTCGTTCTTAATTGACGAGATCAAGGTCATATTCATTGCATCCGGGATCACGAAACTAAGACTTATTTATAAAGAAGAACGAACTTTTTTGTGCATTCACGACACTGTCACCCATCCGTTCAGCAAAGATGCCATCCACCCTTCCGATATCTGTGCTGGCTTTTGCCGGGGCGCTGCTCGTCAGCACGCTTGCGCCATCTTACTATCGAGCCGGCAACATACCTGTGCTTCTCTCGATTTTTTGGCTTTTCTTCACGAGCACTTGCATCGCCATCAACACTGCGGGCTGGCACGATTCGACAACAGACAAATGGCGCCCATTCTGCGAGATTTGTGAGTTTTCCAAGCTTGCTCTTGTCAGAAAGACTGTAGTGACTAACCCCTTCCTAACCGCCCTGCAGCGATCAGACTCGTGTATGCTTCGGCTTTCGGATTCCAATGCTGTTCAGCTTTGTTGCTTCGCCGACTTGAAGCAATCGCAGCCACACGATACGTTTCTATGACGAAAGCGGCCAAGCGCCGTCGGATCGGAATCGAGCTAGGCGTCGGCCTTCTTCTTCCGGTGCTCTACGTTGCACTCGCCGTTGTCAATCAAGGTCATCGATACGATATCATTCAGACATTTGGACCGGTAATCTCCATCTTTCCTTCGGTGCTGTCCGTGATTTTCTCGACCTTACCGATCCTACTCGTCTCGGTGATTGCAACGGTATACGCAAGTAAGTTGACATCGGCCTGCACTTGCCATCGTAGATTACTGACGTCAGTTTCGTTTGAACGCTTCTTCAGTACTTTGCTCATACTGGCTGTACTTACGCAGACGTCAGCTGAGTGCTGTGCTCTCTTCTTCTGGCTCGGGTATCAACGTCTCTCAATATGTCCGACTCTTTGGTCTCAGCTGCGTCGAGATTCTGTGGACGGTGCCGGTCAACTGGACAGTCCAGATGCAGAATTTGTTCAACAGAAACCCGGGCGGAAGTATTCTCTATCCTTATACATCTTGGGCAGATGTGCACTACGACTTCGGTCGTATCGGACAGTACCCAATCGAACTACTACAACTATCACCTGTCGGCAGACGCAATCTTCCCATTCTTTATCTCGGCTCTCTGTCCAGTGCTATTTCGTGTTTCTTATTCTTCGGCTTCCTTGGCACGAGCACTGGTTTTACCAGAGATATCGTGACTCATTTCAGCAAGTGGTGGAATGCCATAATGCCGCCCAAGAGGCTCCCGAAACGAGAAGAGTAAGTCTCACACAAGGTCTTCGAGGTGTATTTGCCGACATCCGTACTCACTCACTTCAACTTTTTCTTTCTATTCGCTGATCTCTTCCTATTCAGTGCCTTGTCCAGGAGAAGACCTTCTTTCTCGGAGGATCTATCTCATCCCCCACTCTCGCCCAACGAAGAGCTGAAGATGAAGCATCTGGATGATTCTCGAGTCGATGACATCCATATCGAGGTACTGGTGGAGCGGGAGCGATTTGAAGAGCCTCATCTCCACAGAACCAATGTCTAAGCGGCGTGGAGTAGATGTCCAATTGCGAAGAGTCGAAGTCTACAAAGTCTGAAATTCAATACGTGGATTCCTTGACAGTTCCCGTTTCGCCACGCTGCGGGAAATAGTAGAGCGAACGCTGCATAGTGCCTCTGTTCAATCCGAAGCCTGGGCAAATCAAATGTTCTTCAAGTGTGAGTGTGATGAACGATCACTATGTGTCAAGACGGCGAAACCTACGAGATTGAAGATAGTCTTGATCGATGCAAGTTCTTGGGCCATGAAGACCCTTCGTGCTGCCAAGCAATCGAATCGAGAAGTGATCGTCGTTGTCCTGCTTCCTGTAAAACAAGGTAATCTTCTTCGGAGGAAATCCACAAGCAGCTGAAAAGTAGCCTCTGAGTACCGACCACGACTTTGCAGCTTGCCCTTGGAATGAAGGCTTGACAGCCACGTGTGTCGGCTTCTCCGGTTCCTCGTTTTTCTTATCACGGAAAAGGGACTTCGATGGTGCGAAACGTCTTCTGTCAGCAAGCTGTTCCACTCTTGTGTGTACCGGCAGAACAGCGGAGAACTTACTGTGTACACGTTGCCCGAGCTTCCAAAGATCGACTTGATCCGCCCATTAGGAAGGAAAACGACTGTTTGTCCCTTGATTTCCGTCGTAGCTAATCGATTGTAAGCATGAAAATGTCAATCTATCTAAATTGCTGATGATCGGGAAGACCTCAAACGACTTACCTCGCTTCTTGAACGATCCAAGACCGTCTGTAGAGATATTTTTCGGGTGGGCACGGGGGATAGGAGCGTGTCAGTCGTAGCTGCAGTGATAGAAGAACAGAGTCGCTCGGAGTCGATCAAATGTACTGACTGTTCAGGCAGGTTGCCGGTAGAACCCCAACCCTCGGCCTTGGAATTGCTTCTGCAGCGATCCGTTCGTTTTCCTTCGTCTTCCGGAGTGTCCGGCGAAGAACGTGCCTCAGCATGGTACAAGTCGAGCAAAGCTGGCCCAGGGGAGAGCAAACACGATGTCAGGTTCGAAAGGGAAAGGCAAGGGCGCTCGAGAACACATTTATAGGAAAGCCATTGCAAAGCCGCGGGAGATTGACAGAGAAGGGCAGCATCTGATGCAGTAACAATAGAGATTCAATGACGAGCCACAGCTATAGGAAGCGGCTGTCAAAACCCTCATCACAAGCGTCCCAACCTCGTCCAATTTGTGCTCCTCTTCCTGCCACCATCGAACAAGCCCGTTGAGCGCATCTCCCAACAAGGCACGGCTGCATACTGGGAATGCTCGGACCTCCAGGTGCCTTTGCACCTCTCACCAGGGCGAACCGCAAAACACATCTCGATGCGGGATGTCTGCGTTGGATAGACCAATTGGCTGTCCTACCCATCTCTCCGCACAACAGGCCTCTCGAAGTCACACAAATGCATGCCTTGAGGTGTCTTGGGAACACGCCCAGGCTTCCTCGATCGTGGTCAGACCCGCGGTTTCCTCGAACGGTGAGAGACCAACAAACATGCTTGTCTCGACTTTCTCCACTCCGCTACGAGCATTTTGAAAATAGATTCGGAAGATTCAAACAGTAAGTGAACAACAACAGCAGGACAGCGGGTTCTTGACCATTGCATTGACTTTGGCAGTAATTCAGTATGGCATGGCTGAGTAAAGATCGCGACGTACAAAAGACATGGGCCTTGCTCTCCGCAACCAAATACTCGTACCAGGCGATCGACTACGACTCTAGTCTGCCCTGCCTCGGATTCTTCGAATCCATCATCACTGCTCCGAGTCGTATGCGCTCAAATCGTCGCAAATACTTCTAGCGAGAGATCGTTTGATGTTATCATTATTTCTTTTATAAATCGTCTTATTTAATTCCATAAATCACATTATTGCGCCCCTTTGTATGTCGAGAATGTCCTTTGTGTCTCGCGCAGATCTCTGCGCGCGACTTCCGACTAGTCCATGCGGATACTGTGCATCATCTTCCCTTTCATTTGCAAGCGCTTGTGACTGTTGGCATTGCTGATGCCGAGAAAGCTTGAAAGGGTACTGTCGCCAAACCCAAAGCGTGCGAGAGAAAGGAAATAAATTGCGGAGCTCATTTCCACGTTCCTTTATCTACCTTGTCTACGGCTCACTTGTTCTCTTTGTCCGCGTCCCTTTGTTTTCCTCGTGCGAATTCCTTTGCTCTCCTGCTCAAAGATCCTCTGTCCCTTTGATCGAATCGTCACGATCAAGACAATGGTACAACCTCGTGTCAAGACGGCAAATAACGCAGCCGGAAGGCGCTGATTGGGGTGCTACGAAGTGGCCATAGGCTGACTCGATCCATTGCGGTGACTGCGAGAAAGGCCCAGAGTTATATAATGGCTGTGTCAAACCCCTCATCAACGACCCTGCTTCGTCAACACACACACACATACACACATCTCTCTCTTTTCCAATCCTTACCACATCACCTTCGTCTTTCAAAAAATGTTCGCTATCTTCGAGATCGTCCCTGTCTCCGTCGCCGAGCGCGAGGAGACCCCCTGCAACAACGGCAATGGTCAGCCGGGAAACTATTGTCTGATCGCCTGATGCTGTCCATTATGCACAGACCGGTACCGTGAGTACGATGTCGTCTCGTTTGCCTCTTGCATGTATGATGTATGTACTGACGATCGAAGCGTGCTGTATCGCATTATCCTTCTTTATTTTATTATTATTATTTTTATTAATATTTTGATGCAGGTGGGTGGACGGATCTCTTATCCGCGACACTCCTGTGCCTGGAATCCGGCAGGTCGAGTCCGCTTGACTCCCGCCTGAACTTGGTCCTCTTTGTTCGGTTTTCACAAACGTATCCTACTTTTTTCCCCCATCACGTCGGCCGGCGATGATTCAATCCACTCCACTTTTTCTCCCATCTCATTGTTCTCATTGATGCGTGTCGGCGTGCGCATTGATCGCTTGAGTTTGTTGCTTCTGCACGAACACGGCTTTCCACACGTCGAGTCTTACTATTTTCGCGTGTGCATTCTGACCTGTGCTCTCGGCTACAAAAGGGATAGGCGCGAACGATGCCTAGCCGGAGGTAAGTTGTCGAGTGAGTCCAAGAGGGTCATCCAGAGAAAGCTGATATTGGGCACATGGTCCGTGACAGAATTCGTGCGATGCGAGAAGGCGCGCAGAGGAGTCGCGGGAAGTTGTAGCCGGCGTGCCGAAAGAAGAAAGTCGAAGAGAGGGCAAAGCAAAGCGAGATGGTCAATTGTCTCTTCCCTTTCGCGACGAGCAGGTTGTCGTTCACTTACCTTCGGTAGAATCAGTGCGAAAAGAGCCAGAACCGAAAATCTGTTGCCGGACCACCATCATCGAAATTGTAGTTGTCAGCTTCTTTTTTCTTTCGCGACGAGCTATCACCTTCCATCTTCTCTAACACTCACAACAGCGACATGTAAGGACCTCCCGTCGACGCTTCTCTAGTCTTGCTCGACTTGAAGGGTTTGTCGTGCGCAATGTGTGCGCAGGCGAACAACAATCCGGCGTAGGCGATGTAAGGGACGCGAGTGAGCATAGCAGCGCCGGACATCATCGAAACGCTGCCGAGGAACGAGGCGTAGATGTCCAGCTCATCCGACTTCCACGATTTTGGCAGCGTCAGTGGTCGGACTTGCTCTGGTCGGCGTGGATCTGATGCGTCTACTCGTCGGTACGACATGGTGTGTGCTGCTTGTGGAATTTGTACTTTGATGGTGAGCAGCGATAGCTACGAGATTGGTCTGAGCGCGTTCCGGATTGAGGTTGGACGGAACTTTGACTCGGAATTCGGAAATCCAGTACCGCGCAGCCACGTGGGAACACAGAAATGGCGGGACAGCCGATCGAAGATTTTTCCCGATTTGCCGTGGTCAAGCCGTGCCATTGAGAAGCAAACGAGAACAACACTTTTGCGTTCTTCTACTTTGTCCTCCAGCTTCCTGGAGCTCCCTGACACCCTATCAAGCTCGAAACCATGTCACAGAGAGGCGCCGTAAGATTGGGCAAGGCTAGCCTGATCCAAACATCTAGCTCGCCGGCCAACAGTAGCAGCAGTCGGCTTGCTTCCGCCACAACCCGTTTGGTGGCACGTCCTCAATGTATCCCACAAGCCACGCGATCGACATTTCCGGCTCCCGCTCACGGTCGGCCCTTTTCTGAGTCTGCACCACATGACCTCAGACTCTCGCCGGCAAGCGCGTCCAGATCCAGCATGCCTACATCATCACCCGACTCGCCAGTCGCCGACTCTCCCATCCCCATCTTGACGACGGTCCGCGATTATCGAGCATGGCGTGCACAGGCCACGAGCGACGGCAAGTCGGTCGGCTTCGTCGCAACCATGGGCGCTCTCCACGATGGCCACCTCAAACTCGTTCAGGCATCTCTGCAAGAGAATGACTACACTGTCGTCTCGATCTTTGTCAATCCTGCTCAATTTGCCCCTACCGAAGACCTGGCTTCCTATCCGCGAACGGTGCAGGCCGACATTGCCAAGCTCGCTTCGTTGTCCGACAACGTTTCGCAGTCAGATCGACGAGTCAATGTAGCGTTCGTACCAAGTGTCAAGGAGATGTATCCCAACGGCTTCACACAAGTAGTGGCAGATCAGATCGGCGCATTCGTAGAGGTCAAGGGTCTTAGCCACCAGATGGAGGGAGGAAGTAGGCCGACATTCTTCCGCGGAGTAGCTACCGTCGTCACCAAGCTCTTCCACATCATTCAGCCCGACAAAACGTATTTCGGACAGAAGGACATTCAGCAGTCCATTGTACTGCGTCGTCTAGTCTCGGACCTCGTCTTTTCACATCCGCCGTCACCCGAATCCCTTCGCGTCATACCCACGGGTCGCGATCCAAACGACAATCTCGCACTCAGCAGTCGTAACGCCTACTTGACGCCAGACTCGCGTCAAGTCGCGCCTGTACTCTACCGCGCACTCAAGACGGGACAGGATATCTGGGAGCAATCGCATTGGACGGATGCAAACAAGGAGGAGCGCATCAGAGTGACTCTAGATCGCGCAAGAGCTGTTGTATTGGAACGAGCGGAAAAATGTTGTCAGGATGGACGAGGTGTGGATCTCAAGCTGGACTACATTTCGCTCAACCACCCAAAAACGCTCGAGAATCTGGAGCAAGTGCTGGCGGAAAAGGGTGCGGAGGCGGTCGACGTGAGTCAAGGTGCCATCTTCAGCGGTGCTGCGTTAGTCAGTCAAGGCAAGGACGGCAAGGTGACAAGGCTCATCGATAATCTCTTGCTAGGTTTCACTCTTTAGGAACGTCTTGAGCACAACGTCAATCGAACCTTCAATACCCACAGCAGGTTAGGCCTGCGTGTGAGTTCCCCTCAGATCTACTTTGGCTCTTTCTAATTGTGATGAAATCGGAAACTTAACAAGATCTGAGTGCAAAAATGCCTCCACATGCTGCTGACCAAAAGCGCGAACGACTGTGGTCCCTTTGTTCTCCGTCGGGACTTGGACGAAGTCTAGTTTCACACAACCATCTGCAAATCACAAAGGGACATACATCTGTCGCCGTTGTTCTTCTTGACCATTGTCAGCCCACTCCAACAACAATAGAGTGCTCTGCATCAGCTTTTGCAGATCCTTCCGACGGGCGCTATCGGTTCCTTTGATCTGCGAAAGCTCAACAAAGGCTCGGCAAGACAACCTTATCCGGTGACACTCATATCGTGTAACACTCGACTGTTGTCAAATCTTCACAAGTCTGCAGTTCGGCAGCACGGAAGTTTGAAAGGAAGCACAGACAACTAAGCCTTCAATCTCGTCTCGAAAGTTTTCCTTTCACCTTCAAACCTCCCCACCCTTTTCTCAACCTCAACTTTGCACGGTTTCATTTAACGGCGATGTCAGGATCCGTGTGGCCAAGAGCCATCTTCGGCGGCGCTGTAACCATCGCCATCGGCTATGCGATCATGAAAGGTGAGTGGCCCTTTGAGCGCCGATTGTCGAGCCTTTGGTTCCCCTTTGTTGACATCTCTACTCGAAATCTCGTCCGCCTTTCCCACTTTGCCCCCTTTGATCGACGTTTGCCTTTGTGTGCGCCCTTTCATTCGCCGGCACGACAGCTACCACTCCGACGGATCAGCAGTTCTACGATGTACGTTTGCGCCCCGCAGCCTCCCCTTTGATTACGTTGTCACACTTTGGGGCAACGTGATCCGAAAGGGTACAACTCCTTTGTTCGGCGCTCTTGCATTCGCAGCTCACGCAGACTGACCCTTTCTTTCCCCTCCTGAACCCTCGAACCCTTCCTCACCTTCCTGGTCATGCTGCTTTTCGTCTCTTGGCATTCATCGGTGTCCTTTCAACCTTCAACGGACAACAACGACACGGCCACTGCATGCCAATTCGACTCTCCTTATCTTCATCTCGACGTGGCGTTCTCCCTTTCTTCGTCGATCCACCTCGCTCACTGTCCTCTGACAACCGCATGCTCGACATCGACAATCTTTTCGATCCCTTTCTCCGATACGATTGAGCAATCTTACCCATTGTCACACAATTCTGACACTTTCCCCGCCTTCCCTTTCTGCATCTTTGTGGCATTGTTCCGCCCCTTTGACGTCTGTTCTTCCTCCTTGTCGCTCTCGACTTCGCCCACTTTTGGCCCTTTGATCAACCTTCTCGGCCCCGACATTCGCTCTATCGATCGACAACGTGCACAGGCTCTCTCACCGGATCTGAAGCGTCAGGTTGATGCACAAAGACTCGCAGCACAGCGCAAGGCAGCTTATGCAGAACAGCTCAAGGTGAGATTTTACGGCACCTTTTTTGCAATTGGCCTTTCGTGCTCTGACCATCTGTTCAATTTCACTCTGACAACACTTCGACAGAGAGCCAAGGAGCAAGACGATACCGCACCGGTGTGGGCTGAAGGCGCAAAGTACAGAGATTCCACCCCTCCGCCTCGAACCTAAGTGGCCTGCGACTGTACCGGTAGTGATGTCTCTCGCACGAATTGGTTTTTTTGTTGTTTGTTGGAACGAATCCTGAGGGAGACGCTGTGTGCTTTTGTGTTTTCGCTCCCATATTATGAACTGCTGCTTCCGGCATCTACGGTCCATCACCTTTCCCTTGAACAACTCGCTTTCAAGCATTCTCAAAAAGTCATGATTGGATTGCTGCGGGATGTGATTACTGGCTCGATGCAAAGAAGGAGGGTGGCACAGCTGACGGCAAATCTTGGATACGGAGACGATAGAACGACACCTCAGGCCTTGTTCTGGGCACGAAGCTGTCTCCTCTTGAGCACAGCAGCGTTGAGCTTGTCGAGCATGTCGACGGTGGTCTCCCAACCGACGCATCCGTCGGTGATCGAGACACCGTACTTGAGCTGGTCGATCTGACCGTTCTTTGGCTCTCCCTGCTTTCCCTCGTTGAGATGCGACTCGATCATGACACCGGTGATGGCGTCTTCGCCGTTTTGGAGCTGCTCTGCGATCGAGTCGACCACCTTGGGCTGGTTGCGGTAGTCCTTGTTCGAGTTACCATGGGAGCAGTCGATCATGATGGATGGGTGACGATCTGGGAGTGCGGCTTTGAGCTGTGTCTTGGAGGACTGTACGGAAGCGGGGTCGAAGTTGGTGCCTTTGGAGCCGCCGCGGTGGACGATGTGGAGATCGGCGTTGCCGACGGTTCGAACGATGGCGGCGAGACCTTGTTCTGTGACACCCATGAAGGCGTGAGGTTGGGAGGAGGCGCGGATGGCGTCTACGGCGACACCGAGACCACCGTCTGTGCCGTTCTTGAAGCCGATGGGCATGGAAAGACCCGAGACAAGTTCACGGTGCAACTGGGATTCGGTGGTACGAGCACCGATGGCACCCCACGAGTAGAGATCCGAAGTGTACTGAGGAGAGATGGTATCGAGCACCTCGCAGGCGACGGGAACACCCTGAGCGGTCAAGTCCACGAGCAAGTTTCGTGCGATCTTTAGACCGCGATTAATCTGGAAGCTGCCGTTGATGTCCGGGTCGTTGATGAGACCCTTCCAGCCGACAGTGGTGCGTGGCTTTTCAAAGTAGGCGCGCATGACAACGACGAGACCTTCGGACCATCGCTCGTCGATACCCGCCTTGAGCAGCTTTGCGTATTCCTTGGCCTGGTCGACGTCGTGGATGGAGCATGGGCCGACAACGACGAGGAGACGGTCGTCCTGGCCGTTGATGATGGCGCTCGACTGGCCTCGTGCACGTGCGATGGTCGCCTGCGACTCTTTGGGGACGGGAATCTCGTGGAGCAGTAGCGAGGGCGAGATCAGTGGCTCGAATCCGGCGACGCGTGCATCGTTGATATAGGCGAACTCGTCCTTGGAGCCGGTCTGTTGGAGTGCTTGTGCGAGGGGCTGAGCGGCCCGACCGTTGGCCGTGTTGGCAGCGATGTTCGCCGACATGATATGTTGCAGAGCGGAGGCTGGTGATGCGCGGTAGAGTACTGAGATGATCTGATATAAACCACGTATGCGAGAGGTGATGGCAGTGGTGATGTTGGTGACAAGATGGAGGCGAATCGAACGGCAGGTAGCCAAACCCGGCAATGGACGTTTTCAGCTTTCGAGGTCAACGTGCGCTCCATCTCGCCGCCCGGCTGACTCGAGGCGGAAATTTTTGAGGGCTGCAGGGCCACATCTTCGTGCAGATCAACCTCGCATTTCTTCCAAAAAGTTGAAAATTTACAGAGTCGCATCCCTCCGTCTGTCACCCATTTCATTTCATATCACTCCAAAATGCTTTTTGTCCATCTGCCGAGCTCCGGTCTCCCTGTGATTGGGAAAGTGAGCTCGTATGGTCACCCGTCAACGATCCACCCATCAGAGCACCTGCTCAATCGTCGTTGTAAGCCCCCTGTGGAAGATCAATCTACTTCGTTGTGTGAGTCATTTGCCCAACAAGCGGGCTGCAACCCCAACTGCGATGAAGGCGACTCGCATGTGTAGCGATTGTCGACCTCCAAGCACGTTTGCGAGCTCGATGTCGGCGCAAGGTGGTGCAGTGAAACATGTGAGTTTGCGCCAACGCCGTCTTACCGAAGTCGTTCCGAAACCATTCCTAACCGTCACCACACAAGTCTAACACGAATTGCCAGTTGGAAAAAGATCGGGAATCGGGGATTTTTGTATCGAGGAAGGATTGCATCCTTCTCGCGCAAAACTCAATGCTTTCGTACTTTGCTTGTCGTCACCACTTTCAACAGCACCCGCAGCGGAGATAGCACAATGCTGCCCACATCGATATTGAGGTCACGCTCCGCATGGAAAGGTGAGCTAACACAGCTGTAGGACAGCCAGGGACGGCGCAATTGACTGACATGGTTCCCTTCCATCGCTTTGCGCAGGACCCTTCTTTGTTGCCTTCCCCAACCTCGCCGAGGCGCTCAAGAACAACACTGCCATCCGAACAAATGCAAGGAGTTGCACCATCTTGCCCAACTTTGTAGGGTGAGTCATCATCGGGCAGTCCAGGCCTTTGTGCTGGGCGCTTAGCCAGACACATGCTCATTTGTTTCTTTTCCTTTCCATCAGGCTCAAGTTCCTCGTACATAACGGAAAGCACCACATCTCTCTCACAGTGACCGAAGAGATGGTGGGGCACAAGCTCGGAGAATTTGCGCCAACTCGCAAACCATTCCGATACAGGCTCACCAAGAACAAGTGATTCGGCTTACCCTCTCAAAACACAGCATTATTTGATGCATCGACCATCTGTACTTGTACCTCGACCTTTTTGATTATCAACACGAACTCTGCACCGCATTCAGCAACTAGGGCAAGACCGGACGTGTGAGAGCTTTGGCGTCTTCGACCTTTTATCCCTCACCTTGCCCCGATTAGGACGCTCCAGGCGGAGGCGCAAAACCAAGCTTGGGCGCAGCCAGCAACCGCGTACCATGAGCATCAGCCGTCCCCGTTTGCACCTGGTTCCCCCACCACTTCAACTGCAGGCTTCCATCCTTGGGTATCTCCAACAAAAAGTAGATCACAATCGTTGACAACACGGTGCCGAAGTCCAACGCTCCTGCCAGCACAAAGTTGTACCTAGACCACCAGTGGACACGATGCTTTCGCATCCAGTACTGGAAGAAGAAGCCCACCACGATCGCCGAGGTGAAGTTGATGCCGGTGGCAGGAGGCGACAGACTCATACTGACAAAGATGATTGGAGTCGAGATAGCTTTCAACGGCGCCCAGTTGAGTTTCCTCGACGCAAACCACGTCATCAGCGGTACGGTTGCACCGACAACGAGACCGTAGAACAGCGGGTGGTACGGCGATCTCGGACCGAAACTTCTCTCCACTCCGATAGCGCCCCAAATGATCGATGCAGTGTAGAATATGTTGACCGTAGGACACGTGAAACGTTGCGGTTGATTCGGATCGCATACACCTTGAATGCGATCTCGCAGGAAATCCTTGGCCACGATTTGCATCACGCTGTTGACGAGGATGGACAGGACCTGAACGAAAAAGATGTTGCGGGGAGCGACCTTCATGTAATGCGCTAGCTTTTGGTCCTGAGCGAAGAGCAGACCGAAGGTCGTCGTCTGCTGGCTGATCGTCTTGAACATCATGACCGGAAGTGGCTTTCCAGGTATCAACCAGGACGCCAGAAGTTCGGAGACGAGATTGACAGCTGCAGGCAGACCGCTCATAGCAAAGATGAAGCCGAATGGCACCAGATATGCAGCCGAGAGGAGGAAGGCCAGACCTAAAGCCCAGATGGGAAGCTGTAAACCGTAACCAGCGGTAAGAAAGACCGACATTCCGAGACCTGTCGTCAGGACGACTGCATACCACCAGAACGGCACGTTGGAATACCTCCGCATCAGACGAGCGTGAACATCGTCCGGCAGCGACCGTCCCGCTCGCAATCTGCTCCACACAAAACGGCCGTGGTACAGTGCCGTGTGCACCACCGCTGCGGTGATCAGCGCGAATCCGCCAAAGTAGGCCACGACGAGACCGGCCGAGATGTACACCTGCGAGTAAGCTGCGTACGCATCCTCACGCAGCGTCGTGTGATCGGGCGAGACGATGCTGACGTTGTAAGTGCGCCCGAAACGATCGAAGCTTCCAGCCGAAATGATCGGAAGGTACGCTGTGTGTAGCGCATTGGTGAAGTACAGAATGGGAGCTGCGATCCAAAGGCCTAGCACGAATCCACCAAACATGTTCGCCTGTGCCCACCACGGCATGATCAAAGGAGAGCCGAGAAGGACAATTTGCGTCCAGTCAAAGGTCAAAAAGCTAGCGCCGAGTCCCCTCGTAGTACCAAACACGACATTGACGGGTACGTTGTTCGGCCAGATCCAACAGACCCAGTTGAAGATCGACAGTGCGGTGAAGAGATACCCGGGGAAAGAGTAGACCACGAAGGCGAGCAGAGAAGCCAAGTTGAAGAAGCGAATCCTCGAAATTTGCTTGATCCCAGACGTGGCGACGGAATCCTCTTCTGCGTGCAGCGTGTTCAGTACCGTGGCTACGGCGAGATCCTGTGGCCAGATCATCGAAGATGGCTCGACCAGAATTTCCCGAACGAAGCCGGCGAGCGCCAGTCCGACGAGTTGCGGAGCGCAGACGGAGAGGAATCCGTACAGAAAGGACCTTCTGTCATCCCAGAATCTCGACAGATCCTGAGCCAGCAGGATCGACAGAGAGTAGGATATGTTGAGACCCGTAGTAGCAGCCACCAGTACCACAGTGTGCTCTTTGATATTCCACGGTCCTGGATTCAACGACCAAGTGTACGGTTTGCCATTGGAAGGAGTCTCTCGATTCCGCTTTCGCCATCTCGGTATACGGAAGGTGAACGACCGGATGGGCAGGACGTTGGCCATCATCGTGCCTAACGGATGAGCCAAGATCTGAATGATGATCGCAACAATTTGAAGTGGTGGGTTGCGTTGCGACAGGACGGTGTTAACCATCGAAGCGAAAGCCGAAAGCACCACCCCTAGGACCACGGACCGAAACGTGATGGATGGCATCGATGGATCATCAACATTCGACACGGATGCTCGCACCTCTGGATACGGTGAGTCGTCTTCTTCCTCGAGCTCCAGCTCCACTACTCTAGAGAAGGATGGGCGAGGCAAGGTGCCGAGCAGGTCGATGCTATCTGACCAAGGAGAGAAAGCAACGGACTGATTGTTGAGCGATGTAGCGTCGTGGTATGAAGAGGTGGCAGAGTGTGCTCCTTGGCTCTCCTTGCCAGACGACTCGCATCGGGGAGACAGCGTTCCGTCGTCGGCTCGCGTGGATGGATGCCACTTAATCGAGGTGCTACGCTGGACAGCTGGGTCGGGCTTCTGCTCGTCGCTTCTGACGCCTTGAATGTTGTTGATTGACACGGGTGGCGGCGGAGAGCCAGACTCCTGAAATTGCACAAGACGACCTTGAGAATCGTAGACGGCGCCGCTCGCTAGATCATAGTAATAGACACTTTCTCGAACCATTTTGTCACCTCCCACCGCCGATCCAAGCGGATCCACGGCCGAAGTTGCCTCTGATCCCGTCAGAGCAACTGAAGGAGTTGGGACTACCTCCATGGCCTGCGAGGTCAAACCAGGAGGAGCGAAAGCAAAGACGTCATCTTCATCGTCGTCGACTTCGGCTCGATGGAGCTGGCAGCTCGTCTCAGACTCGTCTGTGCTGAGATACTCTTTCGAAGAATCGCCTTGGTCTCCCCTCCCAAGATCAGCAGGTGTACCGCTGGACGTGTTCGGGCGAAAGCTCTGACCAAGCTGACCAGCCGAGGTTGAGGGGCGAACCCCAGCGGTCTTTGGTCTAGACATACTTGACGACTGTAGGATGACTGCCAGAGAGCTGAGTAGAAACATTCACGCTGCGGTACATACGACGACTCATTCACCACTGCACGTTCATAACACGACACGACGCCACTTCCATCGAGATGAAAGTAGACGGTGGGTTCAAACACTTGAGTGCCAGATAGTGGGCTTCACATGCACGCAAGGCATTGTTCAAGTGACACGAGAGCTATGTATTGCTCCTCCAGTACGAAGCTCGTTGGACTCGATGGTCGGCATCGGCGCCGGGTCTGTCAGGGATGCCTTCGCATGTCGACAATGCTGTCACGGCTCAGCCGCTGGGTCAATTGCTCAAAAATGTCAGGTCTAGGTCAACGTAACAAATATCGAAAATTGAAATGGCCGTGCACGCTCCAAGCATCACAGCCACGCGAGACAACTCCACTCCCTGTCTCTCTTGCTCACCATCGTCTTCTTAACCTTCCATCCACCACACCATCACCACTCTTCCGATACACGTCCCTTGGACACCCTATCTTCCTCACACACTTTACTGCGCAGCGTCAGCGCCGCTTCATCGAAGATCATCCCTTAACGAAATCCTGACACCCAAGTGACCCATAATCGACACAAAGCCGCACATCCACTCACAGCAGCACCATGGACAGCTTCCGCAAGATCGACATTGACCAGTACGACGAGGATGCTATCACAAATGAGGAGCTGGTAGAGCCATATCCCAGATCGGCGGCGGATGCGCTAGCGGATGCCAAGGCAAAGTCGACCGAGGTCAGGTCATTGATCGGGAGGTGAGTTTTGTCCGATTGCAGCGAGATTCGACTCGAAAGGTAGCGCTGAGATGTTGTAGATCCGAAAGCTGACCAGCAACGCTGTCGACTGCATGTATCACGGCTGTTCGAATCTGACAGGGGCGACACAGCAGGCGCATTGACACTGGTCCTTTCGGACTACCCCTACGGACCCAACGTCGAAGAAGCAAAGGTAAGCACGGCCGCTCCTCGTCACTCGAACCTCCTTTCCGCGCTCTTTGTTCCTCTCACCGTCGCAACAAAACAACACCACTCGAGTCGCACTCCACCGAAAATCGTTCCTGATGCTGACAACCAACCCCATCCTCTCCCACAGCAAGTAACCCTCCACTCGCTCCTCGAGATCGTCAACAGCACCAAATCCAGCGACATCCCCGCCGCCGTCAAATCCCTCCACACCGACCACCGCGACGCCCTCATGAAGTATCTCTACAAGGGTCTCGAGCTCGGCGGTGAGGGTGAAGGCATCAACTGTGCCGTCCTCCTCGGCTGGCACGAACGGGTAAGTGCTTGTGTTCCAGCGAAACAGGGAAACAGAGACGAAAAGCTAACAGGTTGCTCCCTTTTTTGTCGATGGCGAAACAGTTGACCGAAGTCGCGGGAACAGGTTGCATCGTCCGCGTCATGGCCGACCGCCGAAGAGTCTAGTTGCAACACCAATGTAACCACGGTCCAACAGAAATGCTAAAAGCCTCATCAATACCAACACACTCTCGTCACACATGAACAAACCAGCGGCCACTCAGTCACTCACATCGCACTCAAAGTTCAACTAATCACACTCAGATCAAACTTCACCAATCAGCTGACATTCCTAAAACGCTGCTCCACGCTGCTCAACACAAATGCGGAAAAGCACTCCTTAGATGCTCCAAATCATACACCTTGCGAACCTGCACTCTCGCCGACCCACCCACCGGTCGTTCAGTAGCAAATCCAGGTCTCCGCACCACGAGATGAATCGCCTCGACCTGCGAGACGATCGAGGCAACCGTTGCCGGCGAAATTGCCGTCTTTCCCGATCGTGCCCTCTGCGCCTGAAGCACATCCACCAAGTTGCGTGCTACAGGCCAGAACTCGGCATGACGACCGAGCGTACTGATGATCTTTGCCAATGTAGACTGCGCAGCTTCCAGTTGGGCCATCAAACCTCGAGAGCTGGCGTCGGTGTTCAAGACTGCTTGCATCGATTCTTCCAGCGTCTCGATTTCAGACAGCCAGACGCAGCCCGAGAGGAAGCAGGCGACCGCCGACAGCGGTGTGTCAGCCAGCAAAGTGGGATCCAGCGCTTCCGCGAGTTTGCAGATCTCGACAATTTCGGCGGCGGCCGAGCGCATGGCATCGTACTCTGCATTGGTCATGACAGCGCTAGGCAGCAGGAAGCGGTGGAGCAAAGCCATGTGGTGCGTAAGATGCAGTTGAAGAAACGACATGGCCTCACCCGCATCGTGAGCACGCCTCAAGTTGACGGGTCCGAGCTGAAGCACTGAAGGCAGCGAATCGTAGTGACCGACGAGATCAGCACCAACAGCAGCGACTTCTCTCTCCGTTTCCCGTGCTCGTGCTCGATCGGATCCATCGCCCTTTGCGATGGTCGCACCGACACGACTCGATGTGCTAACCTCTGCAAGACGTCCGAGGTAGTGAAGCTGACGGACCAGGGCAGCAAAGATGCAGGGCTTGCCGTCACGCATGGTTGTCGGGAAGACAGTGTCGATGTCTCCGTCCTTAATGGCGAGCGGCCGGGCTGTGGCGATCGAAGTGATGCGATCCAAGCAATACACCATCCAAAAGACGTCGCTGGCGATCAGATCACCGCCGAGCTTGTCGCCTGCCGCTGTCGACGGAGGCGATGACGACCGTCGGGGTGGTTGCGCGCGATGCAGATCCAGCTGCATGCACAGACGCATCGCAGACGACACGATGACGGCCGACGAAACCACCTGACCCATGAGAATGTCTCTGATCGCCATGACACCCAAAGCCAAGATGGCTTCCAGATCAGGACTCTGTAGAGCCGCGCCGATCAAAGCGCGTGCGCGCTCGAGATAGTGCTTGCTGCTCAATGCTCCGTCGATCGAGGGTTGCTGGCCGACACGCTCGTGCAAGCTTGCACCGATGGCGCAAAGCGCGTTGGCCAAAAGGGCAGAGATGGAACCGTCCCGAATGCGCGACGCGACGACCTTGGTGTCAAGTCCAGGCATCTGTTCGCCAATGGCTTCCAGGTAAGAACCGAAAAAGAGCTCAAGGACGGGCTGCGGAGGCTTGATGTCTTGCTTGCGCACAAAAGGGATGCCGTCGCTCGACGGCGGCGAGGCTGCACGAGGCTGCGATGCTGACGTGGAGGTGCTTTCCCTTCGGCTCTTTTCTGCTGCCCGTGCTTGATCTTCGAGCGCGCGCTGAATAGCTTCGATGAGCGGCAGCGATAGTCGATCGACTGTAAGTGGGTAGCTGAGTTGATCATAGCCATCGCGCGTCGCAGCTTCGAGCAGCTCGTGCTCCTGACGACAAGACATGTCCATGGCGATGCTCAATTGCAGCAGCTGAGGGGCACTACTCGAGGTGCTGCGCAGACGAAAGATGTGTAGTCGACCCGAGTCGTTGGGGGAAGGGCGTGCGATGTCCTGGTGAGCATCGCCGCGAAACACTTCAAGCACACCTACGAGACCTGCAGCGACGTCCATGAAGGGACGCTGCGCTGCGGTCGACAAGCCTCCAAGGGCTTCCCAGTCGGCAGCAAAAGCGCGGTCGAGGCGTTCAGCTGGCAGATCATCGGCGATCAGGTCCTCGAGGCTGGAGTCTTGTGACATGTGCGCCTCAACCGAGATGCGTTGGGCATCAGTAGCGGGACGAGCGAGCGTAGCGATCTCGGCAGCCCTACTCCTGCATCGGACGGCTACAGAGCTCGATCGAGAGAAGCGAGATTCGGGCAATGGTCGTAGAGGACGGGCGACCTGCTCTTCCGATGTCGTGCGACAATCTTGCGAGGCGGGCTGGGGCCGGTCGTCACGCACCCAGGGTGTTTTAGCAAGAGGTACGTCGATCGAGGAGCGAGGATGGGCGTAGATGTCAGCATAGCTGCGTGTCGCTGAACCTCTGTCAGGGAATCGAGGAGGAGGCAAGTGTTGCTCGGAAGGGCTGCGTTGAGAGTGCAGGGCGTGACGAGCATCTCGATCACCGTCCGAGTAGGTTCGGTTTCGAGTGTCGCCACCGATGATTGGACTCGACGCCTTGGAATCGATGTTAGTCCCGTTTCCGACAGCATAGGTCTTGATCGACATTGGCTGCGAGGACGGGAGCATGCCCGAGGCGACCCTCTGAGTGTAGACTTGGCCAGCTGGGTCCAGGTCACCCCTAGGGTGGGGCGGAAGGGACTCAGGAGAATGCTGAGAGGAAGAACCGGGCGGGGTTCTCTTTTGCATCCGGGCAGCTTCGCCAGTCTTTGCACGGCGAAAGTCGACCTCTGGCCATTTGCAAGCGATTTCTGCATACGTAAAATAAAGAGGCATGGAGGATCAGCGGGAGATCGAGCTATGAGCAAGAAGGATCGCGGCACTTACTCATGGTAGCACACGTCTTGCAGGTAGGCCGCACGCCGTCACAGCGAGACTTGCGATTGCGGCAGGCAAGACAGGCGAGAGAGACGCGGGGACGCTTGATGGGCGTGCTTGTGGTGACAGACTCTGCCAGTGGGGCAGGTCGGATGTGAGGCGGTGGCGCATCGTAACGACGGTGATATGGGACGTGTGACGACGCATGGGCTCGTGGGACATCGTGATGATACGGATCGGAACGGTACACGGGCTGCGAGGAATACGAATAAGCAGGAGCCGGGTGGTTCGGGTGTGGAGCAATCCGAGCGTCGGCAGGCGAGCGTCTTGACTGTGCATAGTCGGCCGAAACCAAGCCGACGGGCATGGTCGAAGGAGGACTAGGGCGACGAACGGCATCGTACGGACTAGGCCTATCGGACAAGGGAAGGTAGGGACGATGCGCTGCGTGAAGTGGAGCATCAAGATCCTGAATGGAAGCAAGTCGGTGCGAAGAGGACGCAAGACTCTCGGGCCTGGTCAAGGGCAATTTCGGTATCGTTTGACTCGAGGGTAGAATGGGTGGCAATCTTTCCAAACCGCGTCTGGATTCGTGCTCTTCCCTAGACGTCGATGGTCGAGCAGCTGAGCCTCTCGGACCGGAACCGTAGGGCGACCTGTCCATGGCGACGGAAGGCAAGAGCTTCGTGCTGCTCGGAGCACGATCGAGTGCGAGTGGCGGAATGGTGGGCAAAAGATTACCTCGAAGGAAGCAGGGTTTGGTGTAGGAAGGTCAGGCTACAAGAATATGCCCGATGGCAGTTAGATGGTCTCGCTGCGCTCGAGTGACGTTGAATCTCGATAGGTAACGGCTGAGTCGAGCGATGCGAAGCAGGCTGAACGATGCGCCTCTCGCAGAGTCTTGGAACCGGTGAGGTGATGCAAGGGCAATAGGACCGGCAAGGATTAATCTCCGTAGCGCCGCACTTTACTGTGTCAGGGCAAGCTAGATCGGAGTTGGCTAAAAGTTCATTTGAGGTTGGCGCTTGGTCGACCTCGATAGTGGGATGGCAGGAGTCGACTCGCACCGAATGTTCCTGCAAATGAAACGGGCGAGGGACAATCGTGGCAGGAAAGACGCGAGGAGTTCGTGATGAAACGAGAAATGATGTAGCCAATAAGACTGCGCTTATCACTATATGCGATGATGCGGTACGCAAGCCGAGAGCGTCCAAGCGTAGCCAGAGCAGGGCGAGATGGCGGGGAGCAAGGTTGGCGGAATGACAAGGGTGGAGCGTATCGCTAGCGTCTGCTGGTACGGCTCACTTCCGTTCGGATGCGAGTCAGGCGGATCTTCCGTAGCTTGCTGAATCAGCAGTGGCTGACGAAGCGCAGCAACTCGAGATGTCGAAAAAGGAGCAGGTCGGTTTCTCCTGGAAGAAGCCGGTAGAGCAGCCGGTGAGGATGTGCAGTGCTCGTGGTAAAGCTATCAAGAGAAAAGTTCGAGAAGTCGAGCAACGTCAAAGAGATGATGGTTGAGAGAGTAGTTGCAAGCAAGAGGAAGGAGAAGAGAATGGAGGGAGGGAGGAGGGGATGGAAGGAGAATAGCAGAGCTTCAGCAGAAGCTGGCAGAGGCCAAGAGCCGAATGGAGCCGGATCGGCGAGCTTGCCGAAGTTGACAGACAGCAGCATCGGAGGCTGCGCACAAGGAGAGAGGCGGGATGCATACAAAGCTTTTTGAAACGTACCGACATGCACCATGCGAGCGCCATGTCAGATGTACCATGCAGCAGCCATCAGCCTCCTTGGCGACAAATCAGCCTGCGCCGGTATTAAGGCGCGGATAAGATTCTATGAGAGAGGCGCGCGACCCGGCTCGAGGCATCTGCTTGCTGCCTTTGACCATCCATTCAGCGATACGCCGTTTGGGACGCAACCGAATGACTTTGGTAGACAGATGCAGGGCCAACAAATAAGCGCGGGTCTGCGGCCAAGTTGACTTGGAAGAACATTGTCTCGACGGAGTGCAAGGCAGCAGCGACCGGGATCGTATGCGACCCGAAGCCATAGATTCAGCTGCCCAGCAGCAATTCAGCGCATGACAATGCAAACCCACGTTCGGCCCACAACCACGCAGGCAGGCGTTGCGCAGAGCGCAGGATAGTCGCAGAACTGCCGAGTCGGAGCGTCTGCCGACCACGACGACGAAGCGCGCGCACCCAGGTGAGCACAGGTGCACCCGGGTTCGGCAACAGCCGAGCGGAAAGGGGGAGAATTATGAAGTGACACGCTACAGGAAATTGAGTTTTGTCACAGGATGCATCTCCCGTGACAGACTTACCGCTCCCTTCGCTACTACACTCGATGCGTCACCGAAGACGGAAACAAGCACATCGTCCAAGAAAGTTGAGGGCGAACAGGATTGCACCGATCGACGGAGCAAAAGCCATCGTGAGGAGCCCGGTTTGCAAGTCTTCCGTCCCGACAGCCGAAACGGGAACAGATGCAATGCTATAAGCCACTGTGTCCAACAGTCTCGTCAAGTAAGCGGCCACATCTCGTGTGTTGTGTTTCATTTCGCTTTGTGCAGGATCAATGACACAGGCAGAGAGTGTCACCCCGCAGCGATCAGCCACCGCCACCTTGAGAAGCATGATCTCATTCCGAGAGCCGCGGCTTCCCCCCAAATTGAAATTCGTAAATTGCTGCACAGTGTCGCGCAGCCAGAGGAGTTGAACCGGGTTGAGCTCAATTCATCCGTCACTTCCGACTTTTCCTGCACCCTACGCGTGGCTCCGACATCCAAAATCGGTTGTCACAGAATGCAAGACCTCCTCGACCGCTTTGCATACGGCGTGCCGCTCACGCTTTCGTGCAGCACAGCGTCGGCTATCGTGAACTAGGCTTACCGATGCAATCCTGTCGCTGGAATCTCACAATTCTCGACAACGCTTTTATTATGTGAGGGAAGGGATGATCCAAATTCTTGGATGTGCCAGCTCCTACGGCATTTGGTTCACAACCGAGATCGCGAAATGCCACGAGCACCAAGTCCCTCCGCTGCCCTTCCTTCGCTGGACCGTCTTACCGAACAAACTGCCGAGTCGACGTAATCGAAGCCTTCTCGCTAAGTTAGTCTTACCCTGTCCCGAGATGGTGCGACATCCCGGTCGTTTCTGAAGCAGCGGTCGCTTCGTGCACGGCGACCTCGGTGATCTTGTGGAGCCATCGGCAAGGACGCAGCCTTATCTCGTAACTTTCCAGAACCCTTGTGGGCACAGAGGTCGCCGGCGTATCACGCGAGTTTTTTTGCGAGCTTTTTTAGTCCCACTGGTATCGCGCAGTCTCACAATGATTTCATCCGATCAACGAGGGCTCGATCCCGGATTTCATGCTTCGATAGGTGCAGACGTATTTGTGTTGGGAACGAGGTTGTCCACCCGCATCGATGCAAATGGATATGTATCCGATCTTCCGGCGGAAAGTGGGGGTTGTCTACAAAATCAGGTCAGCATTCCTGGCAACGTCCTCATGATCGCGCAGTATGCTCGAACGTCAAAAAGCTCGAACATTCTAGAACCGATTCCGCGCGCGCTATTAACGTTGTGTAGCGTGTGTCAAACGCGTGTGTCATCGGATTCCTCGGTGAATTCCGTCACCGCCATCCGACCGACGGCAGCAAATCTACAGCCAATGGACAGCGACCTCTTCAAAGTCTTTTGATACGATGCGAGAACAATGAAACCCTGTCACACAATAGAGCACACCCCGATTTTCCCAATCGTGGACCTGCGAAATTGGTTCCTGGCATGATCACCCGAAGAACAATAGTACCCGCACGCATCGCGAAAGGCGTCGCAAATTATGCGGTCCTCCCCTCCCACCCCTGCCACTCGACGAGGTCCGAGATCGTGTTGATTTCGATTGCGTGCTGCAAGACGGCTTGATGGTTTCGCGACGCTCACGCGCATTCTTCTCCGATGTCGAGGTGGGCTGAAATCAAGGTGATGTTTTCCGCGGAAAAGAACTTACACACAGCGAGCTCAAAGGTGAGTCGATTGGCCTCTGTCCACGCATAGCTCGTGGCGGTGACAATCCTCGCAAAACAGACGAGCATCGCTTGCACCTGATGCATCTCACGCTGTCTTCGCCGACACGGTAGTCTTTGCATTAGCCTCCTTTCTCGGGTCGTACTATCTCGCGGGATGATCTTCCGTCCAATCGAGTTTTGCTATTCAGTGGCGTGAAACGCAAGGTCGCAGGAAGATCATGTCAGCGATCGATCGCATGGAAGCCTACTCGGGAAGCAAGACAAGCCATGCAGAATTCGGATCTTTTTGCGTCATTCATCTTTCGCCATGATGTTGATACACGAGCTCACTTCACTGCGGCTAGATTACCTCACAGCTGTCTCTCCAGGAATCAAACCTGTAGGCCCCCACTGAGCACCCATCTTTCCTCTCGACCTAGCTGGAACATCTGACGGCGACGCTTCTTTTGTAAGGAGCATTGACTGCATGCCCGGAATTCGGATTTGTCTACAGCAGAACGGTCAACTTTGGAGACACGCTAAGTATGCAGAAGCTTCGACGGCGCGTTCGTAGCTAATCAGATCTCGGTTTCATCGTGTGAACACCTTCGTCGCAGTTTGAAAATGAAGCTCGACCGCGTTGTGCATGCATGAAAGCGGATGACCATCGCCGAATTCCGGCGGAGACGTGTAAGGTTCTTTTCCGCAAGCACTGTGGGGTTCAGGGTTTGGCAAACAACTGGAAAAGTCGTGACACACGACCGCTGTCACGATTCTTTGAGGGCAACGGTGACCATCGGACCGACGAAACGAAGGAGGAACCGGTTATCACAGGTGACCAGATCTGATCTGATTAGGATGCTTAGGCGAACCTTGCTCTTGCTGCAAGTGACGCCATGCATCGGCGGTTCGCCTCGCAAAGAGCGAGCGCACAAAGTTTGTTGGAAGCGAGGGTCGAGAAAGCAGACAACCAAAGCAGAGCAGCGCCCGCCCACCGACATCCTTCCGCAATATGAGGTGGCAGAAGGGAAGTCGCATAAGCGAGCCTAGCCGGAATCGCTCCCGTGCGTGACCGCGTGCGCCTTGCGCACCAGCACATCGGCAAACGCGGAAGTCGGAACACGTGAAAGGCTTCGTACTGACTTCTGCATGACCCTTTGATGATCGAGTGGAACTACTTTGAAGTAAAAGGTGGAACGAAGTGCCAACCTCACCGACGTGCTTTCAAGCAACGAGAAAGGATCATGATGTCGGCAGTGATTTTGTCTCGGATGTCAGACCACGCGCTCGCTCGGACTGTCTCGTTCCGGGAACCACACAATCTGGATGCAATTTTGTTGTGTTCTTCTAAACTTCCGCCTTCTGCCAATCGCATCTCATCATCCGCTGTTCCGTGTTTGCCACGAGGCAACGACTGAGAACAAAAAAAAACAAAGCTGCAGTGGACAAATCGGCTGATGTTGCTCGCTTCGATGCGACCGAGCTCAAGCGCCATGCATTCGACTCTCGGTAAAGTGGGAGCGGTCGCCAGCCGCGGTCACCACTTTGCTCGCGTAACCTAGACGAACGGAGCCACGTTTCTTTTGCAACACGATCCCGATCCCTTTTGGCAGTGAGCAGCTGTTCGCCCCTCGGCGCCTTATTTGTTCTCTGCTCTTTCTTTTGTGCTCGTCTCCGAGAATGCATGAATGGACAGCCCGTCCGCTCTGCCCCTATCCAGCCTCAAACGTGGTTTTTTTGCTCCTTCATGGTTCTATCAAACGAAACGGCAGGTTCTTAACTCCGAATCACCCTCGACCCACTCTCGCTGCTCACGTCAAAAACTCGAAAAAATAAAATAAAAACATATGATTGTCGACTGCCTCGCACGCTGTTCATGTTGCAACACGACAACGAGCTGCTCGCCTCCGACCGGCATCGGCTTCGCTCAACGATTCGCCCACTTGAGATCGCGTGCGCGGAACCCAATCATCTCCTCCAACGCCTCCTGCACATCCGACTGTGCCAAGAAGTACGCCGCCTCGGTGCCCCTGTTCTTCTCCAGGTCCATCGTCGTGCACGTGACGGGCGCAAATAGGTCCAACGTGTTGACGTACGCCAGCAGCTTCTCGTCCTGACCGAGCGCCAGCACAAAGTCGAACGTGTGCGTCTGGTGGTAGTGGTGCGGAAGATGGACCGAGATAGATCCGGGGTGGGATCGCATCGACGAGTGTGGGGACGGGTGGTGCGCGTGCGAGTGGTGGTGCACTACGGGTGACGAGGCACGAGTGCTGTGCGTGGTTGGCATCGGCCAGTAGTTCGAGGGCTGCTTGTAGGCGCTCTCCAGCGGTGGCTGGTCGGGTTGGTCTGCCAGTCGCTGCGCGACGTCGTTCGGTCTCTGCGCCGAAAGCGACGGCGTCGACGACGACGACTGCTGACTCCCGCTGTGTGCGCCCGGTCCTGGCAACGACATGCTGCCCACAATGCTCATCTGCATGATAATGTGCTGCACCGCCGCCACCCTGCTCGCGTGCCGAGGCAAGATCAAACAGTTGGTGCGACACGGCACCACGCGCAACGAGTGCGAGAACCGCTCGTGGATCAGATTGGCCACCTCGGCCGACTGCCTTCGCGCCCACTGCGCTTCGTGCGAGTTGCGGTCGCCCTGCTTGTCGTTCCAGAAGCGCCAGCAGACCGAAGCACCTCGCTCCTCGACGTACGAGTTGGGCGTGCGTTCGGAAAAGTACGACAGGATCTCGCGCACCGGTCGAAGGTCGAACGGCGCCACCAGGCTGTTCCAGTGGTTCTCGCCGGCGTGCTTGACAAAGCAACCGTCTTCGGCGACGAAGCCGATGCTGTCGATGCGCGAAGCGACGCGGTCCAGATCGTTGGTGCCCATGCCGCTGAGAACGTAGACGACATTCTTCGCATCCGCAGCAAGGTCGCTGAGCAGCTTGAACAACCATTCGGGAGGACGGAAGCCGCCCTGCTCGTGCGCAGCGAGCGGATCGTACGTCACCAGCGTCTCCTCGAGATCGATGAGCAACAGACGCGAATGCGCAGCGCGCCACTCCGATACCAGCTGTGCCACCTCGAGTCGCGGCACAAACATGTTCTCCAGCCTCTCCTGCTCCAGATGCGCCCGTTCCAGGTGTCCCAACAACGACGTGATCCACTGCTGCGCCGTCTGCGTCACGACGACGCGGTGCAGATCCGTCCAGCGCTGTACCATCTCCGATTCGTCCATGGTAAGCGCCTTGTGAATGGCGTGCGCCACTTGTTTCGTGTTCCAAGGGTTGATGCCGATGCAGGCACGAAGACCCGAATAGGTGCCCGTGAATTCCGACAGCACAAGAGGACGATGGCTCACTTCCTGGCAGACGACAAACTCGTGCGAAGTGAGGTTCATGCCTTCGCGCAGACTCGTGGCGAGGAAGCAGTCGGCGACGGTGAGCAGCGCCAGATATTGGCTGAACGTGATATCCTGGACGTGGAGGAACACCACGGGCTGGTAGGTGAGCGAGCTGTACTTGTTGTTGATGCGCGAGACGACGTCGGTCGCTTCGCCGATCTCCTCGTTCTCCTCCGTGGTAGCCAGAGCGACTTGAATGAGCACGACCTCGCCAGCCCATTTCGGGTTCTCGTCCAGGAAGGCCTCGAATGCGAGCAATTTCTGCCGCACGCCCTTGATCCAATCGAGCTTGTCCCTGCCGACAATGATTCGCTTGCCAGCATACTTTTGTCGCAGCTGAGCGACGCACTCGCTGACTTCGGGGTCTTGCCGCTTCGCGTTGAGACTGCGCACGTCGATGCCAATGGGGAAAGGCGCCACGTTGACAAAACTTCCCTCGAGCTGGACGCCCTTGGGCGTGGCTTCGAGCTGCAGGATGCGGCTGACGGTCTGACGGAAATGACGGCAAAAGTTGTGCGTCTGAAAACCAATGAGATCGGCACCGAGCATACCTTTGAGCAGCGTCTCGCGCATGCTCAGACAACGGAAGATTTCGGACGAGGGGAAAGCGATGTGCACAAACAGACCGATGGTGGCGTGAGGCAGACGTTCACGCACCATCTGCGGCACGAGAAGCAGGTGGTAGTCGTTGACCCACACAATGTCGCCCTCCTGATAGATGTCCTCGATGGCATCGGCGAAGCGACGGTTGACCTCCCAGTAAGCGCGGAAGGCTTCGTGCTCGTTGTCGAGGCCCTTGGATGTGGGTGAGGTATAGTGGAAGGTGGGCCAGAGGATCTGCTTGCAAAAGCGGTTGTAGCTCAAGTCAAAGTCCTCATCCTCGAGCCAGACTGGCATGGAAGATCGCTCCTTGATAAACTTCTGCTCGAGCACGCGCTTTTCGGCGGGACCGAGCCAGCCTTCCGTCGAGAGGCCCGGTGTGCCGACGTACAGCTTACCAGCACGCAGACGTTCCCGCTCGATGCTCTTGACTGCGTTGATGAGACCACCGTTGGCAGATGGATTGCTCACAAACTCGAAAGGCGGCAAGGCGAGATCGGCATCGTCGTCCGCGACCGTATCGAGAGAAGCAGTCGAGGTGCGCCTCCTGAGATGCGAGGCGTTGGTCGACGACGTTCGACGCGCGCTTCCGCGACGCGTGACGGATCGCATGCTTCTGTTGCGGCTGAAAACGGAAGAGGGTGCGGCGGGTGGCCCGAGGTTGTTGCCACCGCCACCTGCGGAGCCGTGGTGATGCGATCGTCCCTTGATGGATGCGGCAGGTGACGTGGTGACGGATCGTTCGCGCTCTCGCGGTGCGCGCGCATGGCCTAGCAGCTCTCTCGACGATGGCCTCTCGGCTGTCGATGCGGATGTTTTACGTGTCTGAGCAGGCGAGGCTGGAACTCCTCTTCCATGGTCGTTGATGGACCCGCTCGCCACCGCGCTGGCCGTCTTGACGCTCTTCAAAGCTGGGAGACCGGGTGTCTTGGTGCCAGACCCAGAAGAGGGAGGCGTGTTGCTAGACTTGGCAGCAGCCAGACTCTTCAGGGTCGGCAATTGGCCAGGTCCGGCTGACATTGCTCCTGAAGGGTTGGCCCTGGTCATGCTGAGAGACGAGGGAAAGGCGCGGGCGAGTCCCGGCGGCCTGTTGGCATTGCCCGGTGTCTGCGCACCTGCCATCGGAGTGACGGCACCAGAGCCGAACGGATGGTGCCTCTCGCTCTCGGAGGTTGAAGCGGGAGGCGGCAAAGGCCCACCTTGCCTAGCGGCGAGATCCGAGATGATGCTGAGTGGTGTAGTGATGCCGAGCTTGCCTCCAACTCTTGCGCCTGGTGTGCGTGTTCCCGATCCTTCCGGCACGAACGAAGGCGGAGCGAGCGCGGTGCCGCTGCTCGTGTTGGTGTTGAAGCTGGTACGGCGGCTCTTGGGTGCCGAAGCAGCAGCAGCGGCGATCGGAGCCGTTTGTACTGGCAAAGGGGAGGTCCCGTAGGGGCTCGAGCCTGCTGGATCTGGCGTGATGGCGGCTCGACCGTGGTCGGATGCAGGCGCGACCGGAATATCCGACGCTTCGGCAGCCGCGCTGGTGGTATTGGCGTGTTCCGACATGGATCCTCTGCGCGAGCTCATGTGTGGACTGGATGCTCCCGAGACACGGCCATCGCGCATCTCGAGCCTTGGCACAGCAGCTTCGTACATGAGCTCGCTCATGTTGATCTTGGTACCTGTGACCGAAGGCTGGCGACTCTTTGGCGTCCTTGCGGGTAGAGGCATGGAACGCGTTTGACGGTCCTGCGACGAAATGGACATGGATGCCGCGAGCCTCGAATTGAGCTCGTGCAATGGTAGTGGAGCATCCCTGGGCAGCGACTCGGGCGAGGGTGGCGCGGTGGACTCTTCCGGTGATTCTGCGAGCGCGGATTCGAATTCGGGCTCAACAAACTGGAGTGTATCCGGGAGGAAGAGCGAGGCGATCACCACGCGGTGACCGCCGAGATTCCCTCGACGCGGCATGATTCGCGCTCGAGCTCGACAAGAGCTTCTTCGACACGGTGCTGGGAGCCTGCCCCGGTAAGCGTAGTTGGTGGAGAGAAGGAAAGTCGCTGCAAAGGATGATCGAAGCAGTCACACGTTGGCAGTAGGTCCGGGGCGTGAGTGGTTCTGCGGCAAGACGAATTCAAAGGGCGGTCCGGGAAGCGGGCTTCGCGAATGAAACAACCATATATACTGGCGACCAAGGCAGTCGAGTACGGAGACGAAGACGAGGGTGTCTCGAAGGACAATGCGCAAAGAGAGTCGCTCCAATCGGCCAGTGCGCAAGCGAGACTGATGCAGGGGGGATGAGTGTTGGTTTCCTCCTTCCAGACGAGGTTGTCGAAGTTCTCCGAAGTTGCACAAGCGGAGGGGAGAAGGTACCGAATGGATCCCGTGAGTCAGGGATGAGTGGATGCAACAAGTCTGGAAGAAACGCCTAGAAAAAAATCCGCGCTGCAAGATGAGTGAGTCTGAATGAGCTTTCCTCCAAGCCACCAACGCATTCACTACTCATACACGCATCAAAGAGAGTTACCAAGCCGCACCCCCTTTGACTCGCACTGTTGCCATGGGCAGACCACATTTGCACATGGAACCTCGTGCTCATCGACTACGGGTCAGAAGACGCACCTCTTCCGCGCTGTAGTCGTCATACATATCGTCTTGAGCAGCGACGGTGCTCGGTCCATGACCATGGGGCCGATGATGCATTTTGCATTCATTATTTTTACAAGATATATTCTTTCGAAGAGGAAAGAGGGTGAGGCTGAACTCTAAGTTTAAAGGGCACATGCTTCAAAAGCTTGTCCGCACGTTGCTGGCGATGTGGAGGGGAAAAAAGCGCTTTGTTCGCATCGTGGCAGGGTGATCCGGTGCCTCGGTGCTACACAGTACCGCTTCTTGGTCAGGTCGAGGCCTGATACTTTCTGCTCTCACGAGAGCACAGACGGCCTCTCCAAAAAGACTCTTCTGAGCGACAGGAAGCAGGAATGGAGGCTGGTACAATCTCCGACGACGTTGCGGAGCAGAGATGACGACAGGGTCTGTTGCGGTCCGGTCCCACCGAGCTATCAACAACACCGCTCATCTTCTTGCCCGTCCAAGAGCCAAGGCGCCCTGCACACTCTGCACACTTTTGGCGCGGCCCTCTCAACTCTTTCCTTCGAGGTCACGACGCATTCGCGGTTCTTTTCCTAGTCGCACTGCTCCTGCTCGGGAACAGCCGGCTTCGGTGTGCGCTCAAAAATTCGCCGAGCCAGCCGAAAATTCTCGAAGTGCCGCAAAAATACACGATTTTCTACTCTAACATTTGCGATGTCTCTGCGCATACTTTATTTTAATATTATATTTATACATTGCCAACGTGGTGAACCTATACGAGTAGTCACTCAATGATGAGACGATACTGCAGTGCGATGCTCTTACCCATCTTCCGTAGCAAGGAACCTCGATGCGGCCAGCATCACTCGGGTGAGGCTCACGATTGCTACAGCTCCCACTCCTCCTTGTTGACCCACATCTTCCCCATCCACTTGGTGAAGTCTTCACCTACACTGTCAACCCATCGATCCGTGATGTCATCATTGATGCATGCAAACACCAGTCTCTGGTCGTCGATGCTGCGCTGGCTCTGCATCCAGTCGCCTGCTTCGCTCTCGCTGTGCTGCAACTTGAATCGTTCCAGAGCGGAGGGCCGCTTCATGGATGCCTCCAGCTCCGCCATCACCTTGTCCGAGTTGTAGCGCGTCTCGAGCTGCTTGAATGTAATTGGCGATTCTGCGATGGTGTAGCTGTAGCGCTGGATCAGCTGAGCAGCAAACGATCGTAGATTTGTACCCTGTCCGAATCCAGAGTTGGAGAGGACACAGGATGTGCTGAAACACGGCGACTCTGGTTCGAAGGCAGGGTCGACGGTGAGTGTGCTTGTATTCCAGACCGAAGTGAGCGGGAGATGAGGAACTTGTTCCGAGAGATGCGGGTTGCGCATTTCCTCGCCATCGAAAGCACGGTCCGATGGAGGAAGGAAGGCACCCAAGCCACGCTGTCCGCTTTGCGCCACGAGATGATGGATCAAGCAGTCACCGCAGGCTCCGTCCGCGAACGCGAATTGCTTAAACACGTCTTCCCATCCCACAGTACCGCTACGCAAGCCAGCAAATGGCGTGAGGAAGCAACGATCGAGGTCCAACTCGCACGCTGTCCGCTCGAAGCGCCGATTATGCCATTCGTTGTTAGGATGCAGCGACGGATCATCGACGAAGTCGGGCCATCCAAAGTACGTTGTTTCGCCGCGTGCCGGGATCCGATTGCTCGAAGGAGAGCTGACAAAGCGTTTCTGCATGTTCGAGTCGGAGCGGCGGTAGATGACTCGATCAGAGATTTTGCCCAGCGGATAACCGTCCTGCGACGTGAAAGCGTACCGGCTCTTGAGCGGTACAGGCCATCCTGCCTGAATGAGCGCAGCGTTGGCCGAGTCGTTTTTCAGCGTTGTCCTCTTGGCTAGTCGTACGGTGACGCTGGAGTTTCGTTCGGTCGGCGTGGCAAGGACCGTTTCGGCTTGCGGCGTTGTCAAGCCCATCTGCGTCAAGGCGCGCTCAAGCTCTTGCAATGAGACGAGCCCATCGCCATCCTCGTCCAATCTAAGCATGAAGAAGCTCCACAGCAAGGCTTCTCGGTGACGCTCGACAATGTTGTAGTACGTGAGGAAATGAGTGACCAAGTTGTTGCCGCCGTTGCGGAAGCGTTGCGTTCCCAGTTCCGCGTGCTCGTGGGCCCAGCCCATTCGCGTCTCCAACAGCAGAGATTTGGAGAAGCTCTTCTGAACGTGCTGGATGTAAGGCCGGTTGCGCGGGCCGAATCTCTGGTTCAACAGCCAATTGGTGTGCCATAGCGACGACCATTCTCCCGGTGTTCCCTTAGGCGACCGCTTGCCCTCGACGAGCAGGTTGTAGTCGAGACGAAACACGGGTCCAAATAGCGGAGACGAGATGTCGCCTGTGCTCGCATCATCTGCGAAGAAAAAGTCGTCATTGGAATAGACAAACGTGTCTTGCAAGCCTGGCTGATCGCCAAGCATCGACTCGACAGCCATCGAGTTGAAGGTCGGCAAAGCTGCGCGACGGTAGTCGTCTCGGTGCTGGCGTTCCTCATCTGTGAGAGTTTGTGTGACGAGCCAGTTGTCGGTAAAGACGTTCCAATCGTGGTGTAGGCGCACTTTGGGTTGACTCGTCGAAGTGCTCGCAGGAGATGGCGAAGAAAAGAGTCGGTACAGAGAGCTGGAAAAGGAGTCGGTAGAAGCGCCTTCAAGGGAGGTGGCGGCGTCCTGTCCGGAGAGCACGATCGAGCTGTTTGCGATCGACATCCATTGAGGCACTTGTCCTTCGCGAATCTGACCCTCGTCGGTGGTGAAGCGGTCGGTGCCCAGACCTTGCCTCCTGCGCAGCTGGGAAGGCAAACCCATAAAGTCCTCATTGAGTCGGTCTACGTTGAGCTTGAACGGCGCACGGGAGAGTCGACGTTGCAGTGTCGAGGCGATCTTCGATCGAGTGTCTGGCTTCCCATTTGACTCGGAAGGTTGATGCGCCCCAGGTTGAAGGTGATACGGCGCCGAGAAGTCGGGTGCGACAATGTGAATGGTGGACAAGCCGCGTAGATGTTTCGCAGCCGTGCGCATAGAGAAGCGCAGCTCCTGGTGGTCACGGAAGCGGCTTTGAAGAGCGGCTCCAGATCTGCGTGTCAGCTTTGTTTCGCTCTCGCGACCTGTGCTGCGTGGAGAACGTCGAGGCGGCATTGTCCGCTGCTGTGAAGGTGCGACTGAAGGGAAAAGATCTTCTTCGACAAACTCTTGCCATCTGCCTTGCGGACGGTATCCATGCATCCACTTGGCTGCGGTATGGCGCCAATCCGAGCCATTGACCCAACTGTACAGCATGTCAACATTGGTCAAGTCGGGCTGTTTGCGAAAGACTCCATTGAGTGTCTCGCAGACCGTACCATGTGTGACCCACGCATCGAGGCATTCGCGGTCCTCGATCCATGGTCGCTGGGAAGGTACCACATGGAGCTGACGTCTATTGGCAGCCGAGAGTGCAGGAGCCAGTGGAGCAATGGCAATGGTGTCATCGTGGTGCAGGTCGAACGGCAAAACATCTTCTGCTCGCCATGGATGCTCGGGTCGAGCGATTGTTGGAACGGCGATGGTAGCATCCTGCAACGAGTCTTCGTCGTGTAATGAAGGGCAAAAAAGGTCCGTCGCGCTACAAAGCGAATTGGTGAGAGTCGGCTTGCTGCTGCGAAAGATATGACGACCGCTGATACCGAGCATCAGCGCGGCGAGAAGAAGCACGGCACACACGGTCTTCTTTCGATGGAGTAGGCGGCGTGATGTTGATCGCGGATATTCGGTAGGAAGCTGAGCATAAGCAAGGCTAGCGAGTGGTCCAGGAAGCTTGTTCTTCAGGCTGGGAAAGTGATCTGAGATAAAGTTGCCGACGAGAGTCTCTGACGAACTCGATGCGCGGGTCGAGCGACCGTGCAGGTCATTGTGTTGCGAATAGAGTGAACCTTGACACTCGAACTCGGTGGCGGAAGATGTGGAAGTGCGAGTAGAGAGCAGAGGTGAAGCTGGGCTGGTGTCATCGGCATAGAAAAGAGGTCCAGTTCCTGACTCGTTGTTGTCGTCAGGATTATGCTGGTTCTGCTCGGCTAGCTCTATGCGGATCTCGTCTCTGAAGTAGGATCGCATGATTCACAGCTGACAAGGGGTACGGACGGATAAGCGGAGGGGCTGAGTGAAGGGGCGTACGATGTAGCGGATATTGAGCTAGAGGTGGCAAAAAGGATGGTTTTGTAGTAATGACCAAGTCGTTAAGGTGGTCAAGAGGCGAAGACCATGTCAGCTATGTGACTTAAGAGTGTAAATGACGATCGGCGTGGTCGGCGAGCTGAGGCAGGCAGAGAACAGGCGTGGTCAATCGCGACAGCTTTGGAAGGGATCGTGATAGTGTCAGGGAGACGAGCCTGACAGCCTGTTCTACCGGATCAAGTCAGAGGTGGCGCATGATAACAGCGAAGTCAGAATGCAACATGAACATCCTGAGGACGGCAAAACTGTTGCGTTGCAGGCACAAACGTGCCGGATAAAGCGCGCTGGTCCCGCGACGTGGGAAGCGGCAGGGCGAATATGGCGTACCGGTGCGGCGTAGATGTGTTTGTGTGTGTGCATGTGCAGTCCAAGGGTGAGTAAGGACGCACCAAAAGCAATGCTTATCTTGCGACGACTGGATCCGCGTAGTCTGGTGCGATCGACCGGAGCCACTGGACCGAACAGGGGCTCGAGGGCTGAGCCTGGGTGGAGCGAAAACAAGAGGCGCGCATGGCAGAGACGGAGGAGCTTGAAGGGCTCGTGTGGTCGCACCGCATGTTGATCTGATGCTCCATGGGCGGACACCCCTAACAGCAGGCGAGGAGCCACGCGGATCAAGCGAGAAGGCGAGCGAGGTCTGACGACTTGACCATGCGGTCTCATGCCGGCGGCACGGGAACGGATCCAGGGCGTGCTGTGGACAAATTCTGACGCTGCCGAATCGTGCATCGGGTAGGCACATGCTTGGGTTCCAACTGGCCCGCAATCCCGGCGGGCTGTTCGACGGCAGCGCTCGGTCGCAAGAGCAGCGCGCAAGCAGCGCGGAAGGACATTCCGAGCTTGGAGCTACGAGCGGAGTTCCAGAGTCGGCTGTACCGACGGCCACAAGCGAGGCTCCTACAGTGTACTTGGAATCTCCGGCAGGAACACAACGAGGTTCGTCCCTGATCGCAACGGTCATACTGTGGTGGTAGGTGAATCCATCTGCCGAGGGCTCCTGAGCTCGCTAGTGGGACAAGGCCATCACGATCAATTGATAGATTGCACGGCAATGGTCGTGCGATGATGTTTTGAGGTTTTTAGCCGAGACAGGCGGGACGGCCGGCTAACACTCGGGCTCGGGCTCTGGGCCAGTGTCTAGACAGAATTCGACTTGGTTTGCTGACCCGCCGGTTCGTGTCGGAGTTGGAGAAATTTCTCGATCCGTGACTGGTGGGATGAAGTGTGACTTTTCACAATCCATGATCGGCACGGGACGAGAGCATATTAATGATGTGGGCAACCGTCACATGTCAGATCTTGACTTCTTCATCCGAGCTCTCCACTTTAACAGCACTTCTCGCAAAACAAAAAAAGCCACTCTGCGAGCAAGACCCTGAACTTCAGCCGGCGCCCGAGAAAAAAAGGGTCCCAACGCTATCCCACACACCTACACAGTCTCCTCTCCACTCGACGTCGATGTCAGTGACGACACGGCAATCAGCACAAATGGCGTCTATGTCTGCACCGCGAGTCAATGATTCGATCGCGGGGCAAGATTCGGTGCCAACGCTGCCCGAAGCCTCGTCCCACCAGCTCGCAAAGAGGCAACAATGTACGTATCCTCCACGTTCGCGAACCACTGCTGCTCCATATCGTGCCCGCTGACACATGACACGGTCTGCTTTGACCCGAACAGACGACGCGCTGATCGACGCAGAAGCAGGTCCATCATCAAGCACGGCTCTGCAAGCTTCTCCCGCATCGCACCCTTCGTTCCCAGCCGTAGCACCGCTATGCCGACGATATCCATCTCAAGCATCGGCGCTCTTCCAGACTTATCTCGATCTCAAGAACGGTGCTGCTGCTTGGGACGTCGTTGAACCTCTCGCCCTCTCGACTGCGGACGACTATGCCGAGGATAAACGCGATACTACGAAGGATCTCAGCACTCTCAGCGATACAGAGGCTGAAGCGTTGATACGAGAGCGAACGCAGTCGCTCAAAACGGGTACGACGAAGCTTGGGCGTGTCGAGGAGAGCGACGAAGGCCAAGACCTGTTGAGCGTCGGTCTGGCCGCAATCAAAGGCCGTCGAAAGGATGCCGTAAGTCATCAATGGAAGTCTCCAGCTCGCTCTGCATCATCCGTGCTCGTCACTGACACCCACTTTGCTCAACTCTCATCCACGTCGAATGGCGAGCAGAAGTCGTACGAAATCGTCATCCCACTCACAATCTCACAACACCTCCGACCTGCGCAGTAAGTACGTTCTTCCTCTTTTCATTCAAATTGCTCCAGTGCTGATCTCCAGTGTCTCGTGCTCGAACAATACACAGACTCAAGGCCATCTTTACCCTCATCAACGCGCACGCAGCATCGTGTCCGCCAGGCGAAGACGTCGACACCTCGCACGTTTTGCTCGCCATCATCGCTCAAGATTCGACCCTCGTGTACTATCTCATCTCGCAGGGCATGGTCAAGCCTATCAATTGAGCAGTGTCTGCTCCGAAAGCGGAGACGACCTTGCAACCGGTTACCTTCATCAACACACGGCACACATCTCAACGCAGACGACGCACTTGCAGAGCAAAGACACATACGATGATTGAGAAGGAAATTGTCCATGCGCACCGCCTCGCCCACCTCAACGGACAAAGACGCGAGGCAAGGCGATGCGATGCGATGCGAGCATCATTCGAGGCATTGTGCGCAAGAAGAAAGAAAGGATCTCAGATGAAGACCATCATGGCACCACCTACTGCAGCCGCCACAACAGAGGCGGCCCATCCAAACACGCTCGACGACGTCGTACGACCAGCGCCACTGCCAAACGTCCTGTACGGGTCCGAGCTAGCGCTGGGAGAAGAGCCCGACGACGAACCCGTGTTGGACGAGCCGCTGGAAGTCAAGTTGGAGCCGTTGGGTCCGATCGGGCGCGTCGAATCGTCGAATGCGCAGCCCGAACCATTGCAAGTACACCTGGCATTGATAGGATCCCAGAAGGCCGTATCGCAGTTGGCTGGGATGCGCGTGCGAACCGACTTATCGTTGTTCTTCTGAGGCGGGTTAGGCTGCTGAGGCGACGGCGTCGTGACGGGGCATCCGTAGCACGTATAGAAGGGCGAGTTGTTGAGCGCATCGCCCGCCGTGTTGGAGATGCAGTGTTCCAGCAAGTCGTTGTTTTCCTGGAATCCGTTGCAGATGTGTCCCGCGTTGGGCTTCTGGCACTTGAAGGCGTCGAGCGTGTTGAGCTGGCTCGCGGGCACAGGGTTCTGCATCCACGCCATGAGCTGCTTGTTGCTGATGATCCAAACGTTCTGCATGTCGGCCGACGTGGTGGCCCAGTCGAGGAATTCGTTGAGCATGTTGATCTGGTCGACGGGGTCGGTGAGTCCAGGGTAGCCCTTGGCGAGATGGATGGGGTGCGTGTAGACGCCGAACGGCTGTCGCTTGCCGTTGTAGTGGTCCGTAAAGGTGTTTTTCATCCACGAAAGAACGTCGGAGGCGTTGGAAGAGTCGAGCCAAGGGTCCATCAAGTGGGCGCCCGCAGCTCCACGCTGGTCAAAGATGGCATACATGGGGATTTCCCAGAAGCCAGGCAGCTTGGGTTGACCGCCGCAAATGTCAGCTACCGAGCTGCAGTCGTTTGCCATGCCGTTGTCGAGTGTGTATGGCCAAAAGGCGTCCGTGTTGGGGTCCGTGACAGGGACCGAGGCGGTGGAACTCGAGTCGTAGGTGAATCCAGTGTTGGCCAGGTGCTCCAAGTTGGCGCGGCTGTAGTTGAGGAACGGCGCGCGATATCCGATGATGGATTTGTACGGGATTCCAGCGAGTGCATTGAGTGTGATGAGGTTGCCGTCAATCTCGGCATTGGTGGCGGGCTGCTCCTGGTGGGTCATGGTGTGATCGGCAACGTCGTTTCCATTGACGTACAGCTCGGTGACTTGGGCATAGTTGGTGTAGTTGAGCGAGACATAGTACGACATGACCGGCGTGCAGCCGTTGGGATTCTTGCGTTGAGCAAGGAACTGGTTGACCGAGTTGATGGTGTAGTCCTGCACAGCATCGTCGGCGGTAAAGACGATGAATTGAGGCACATCCTTGGGATCGAGGCCACCGGGGGGGTTAGTGTCGGCGCAATGGCATTTGGGAAGCTTGCAGGTGTTGGGATCGCAGCTGTAGCGAGCAGCAGACGCGCCACCGCCAGCGGTGACGGTCTGACCCTCGCCGCCGGACTGGGTGAGCTGGCGCCTCTGCAGATCCAGCGAGCGCTTTGCGATGGGACGACAGCCCTGGTTGAGCAAGTCGCCGCCATGCGCGGTAGCTACGCCAGCACAAGCAAGAGCCAACAGCGAAGATACGATGGTTGGCTTCATACCGAACGAGTACGCCAAGTACAAGCAGAGAGGGTGAGCTAGGGGAAGTGATGGTGATGATGGGATGCAAAGGAAAGGAGGGTTACGTGGCGGAAGCGGGCGTATGCGTGTGTCGCGCGTGCGGGTGTGGGTGTCAGTGTCAGTGTCAGTATGAGTTTCAATTACAGAGAGTGTTTTTCGATTTGAAACTCAGATGGGCGGCTAACTGGATTTTGGCGGCATTCCGAAGACACGACATTCGCACTGTGACATGTCAAAATGGCATTTGTGGGTCCGTTGCAAGGCATGTGATTTTGTTCGCTGTCAGTCCGCTCTGGACCCTTCGAAGCGAAGCTCAGCTCAGAGTGTCAACTTTAGGCGAGCCAGGATCAGATCGCGTCGTGCGACTCGTGCACACCTCCATCTCGCTGACAGGGGCCACTACTTGAAATCTCACATTGCACCGGAACAAAACAAACATCGCCTGGCGACCTCACGTCGAGAACCACGAACTGGACTCCTCCTTGCCACTCGTCATGTCCGAGCTGATGATCCTGTGCACATGACACAGGTAGTCAACGTAGCTCATCGCGTCGTTGTTCTGGTCCTCCACCAGGCTGTTTGCCAGTTCAACCTCGGTTCCATCCCTGTTTTGTCTTGCGATCAACACCGGCAGTTCGGGTTTGTTCCGCTGCAATGCAAACGATTGCACCATCGCCCTCACCTGCTTAGACAACTTGGTCGGCAGCTTGGGCAAGCGCGTCATCCTTGCATCGATCTCTTCCAGCTGGCTGACTCCGTACAGGTCTTCCAGCAGTCGCGGATTGACGTTAGCTCCCAACCAGAGGATGCACATCTCACCGTTCTCCAACAAATACGCTCCGTGACCCTCCATGCGCAGATACGAAGGTCTCATCAACGCCGGTGTCTTGATCCTCGTTCCATCCACCGAGCTGCCATCCGGCTGCTGGATCTTGATCGCCGATCCATCCGCATCCGACATGGTATGCAATGCGATCATCCTCGGATACAGCATCGACATGATCGCCGACACTCCCTGTGCGCGGAAAAAGCGCATGTAGAACGCGCGCACATCCGAAGTCACATTGCCGCCCTTGATGCACTTGGTCTTGTTGATGGCCAGCGCGTAAAGCGGGAACAGCTTGAAGCTTTCCGGCAGGATCAGCTGGCCTGGACTCGTCGAGGATGCGCAGTTGCGACGGTATGCAAGCAGGATCTTGACACATTTGTCCGTCAGGTAGTGACGCACTTCTTTGAGCGGCTTGGCGTGCGCCAAAGATACGACCTCTTTGCTGTAATACGCGACGGCGCTGTCCATATCGGCGTATCGGAAGACGTTGCCAAGCAATGACGTGACCGGGACGGCAATGTTGTGGCAGCGAACCCGGCGTTCGCCTTCTGCGGTGGTGTAGAGGACGGCGCACTGGAAGTGGGCTTCGTGCTTCTCGTCGAGCTTGGCGTCGTGCTTGACCAGTGCGGCGATGCACTTGTCGGCGTCCATGGTGCCCAGCTCAAGGTCGGTGGCGTTGTGCTGGAAGAAGTTGCCAAAGTGGTCGGCGACACGCAGACCGTTGGAGCATCGAAGGCGCATCGTCACGTTGTAGGCCGTCTCGCGCAGCACGGTGCGGCGCACCTCGCTCTGCAGCTTGACACCGTCCCGAACAGGATCGAAGCGCGGATGGAAGAAGACCTCTCCGCCCGTTGAGCCTGGCAGCACGCCGATGGTTGCCACGTCAATATACTGCGAAGGGAAGAAGAAGACGTTGATGCCGATTCCTGCATCGACGCATTCCTCTGCGACCCCGCGGTAGAAGCCGTCTTGCGGGATGAACAGATTCTTCTCCTTGTCGGTGCCGTACAGCTTGGTGTCCTCGCGATGCTTGAGCGCACCAGGTCCAACAGTGGGGATTGTCGACAGGAAGATGTTGACCTGACCGCCGATGGTGGAGAGCGCTGCTTGGGCGCCACGCACCGCAGCACCGAGCGCAGCGTCACCAACCATGGATTCGCCGAACATGGCGGGCAGGTTGTCGAGCAGACCCTCGATGAGGTGGCGAGACTCCCAAACATCGGCCAAGAGACCGTCGCTGATGGGCACGAATGGCTCGTCAATATCACCGACCACGAGCATCTGCGCCTGGTCGAGCTCTGCCGAGAGATTGTAAAAGTGAAGCGCACGGTCAAAGGTGAGGATTGCCACGCGAGCGCCTTCCACGAGGCCAAAGCCGGGACCGGCGGCGGCATCGGCGTCGGGCGCTCCATTCGTCCCCGCATCCGCCGAGCTGTCCTTGGGTCCGTACAGGGTCTCGCGAATGGCTTCGACCGAGCTGGCGAGGGCACCGGATCGGACGGCGCTGTAGCTGACGTCGATGGCGAACAAGTAGGTCAAAGGACGTGGCGCACGTACGGTGGTGCGGCCCTTGCCGAGCTGCAAGCCGTTGAGCGCGTCGTTGGCGGCTTTGGTGGCGGTCCTTGCGGCCTGTGCCCCCTGACCGCTGAGGCCGAGCGTGGTGCCCTCGTAGTCCTTGGCGTCTTGCTTTGGTTCGATCTTGGCGGTTTCCGTGCGAGTGCTTGCGGGCGCGACGGGCAGCAGAACCGAGGCGGGCGGTGCAGACTGAATGGCCCAGTACTCCTTGGGCACGGCAAAGTCGATTGAGCCACGCGAAAGTTCGGGACGCTGGTCAAAGTCGACGCGTCGACCGCTCATGTCGAGGTTGCAAAAGTAGTCGGCAGCAACTTCGGTGGCAGTGCCGCAAAGGTTGCACGTCCATTTCTGACCGCCTTGGACAAAGACACACCATGCGTTGATGTAAGCGCGGCAGCGTTTGCAACGCGGAGGGCCGCTCTCGCCAAAAGTGGCGACGGGGATAGGAGCCTCGTCCTGACGCAGCTGGGCGAAGGGCTGCATGAGTACAGCCAGCGGAAGCTGTGAGGTGGTTGCGAGCTCGTCGGTGGCGGGCATGCTGTAGGTGGTGAGACGGAGATGTTTTGGAGAGCAGTTGCCTTGGTCGACGGCGGCAAAGCTGGTGGTGCTAAGCGGCATGCCGCCTCGTCCGCACGTGGCGAACCACTCCTTATCGAAGAATTCCTGGTCCGCATCCTGCATCTCGACCGGACTCGGAATCTGATCCGGATCGATCTTGCTGCGGGGCCCTGCAAATCGCTGTCCGGCCTGATGAGGCGGTTGAGCGATGGCGCTGCCGCCGCCCAACGCAGCTTGCATTCCAGGGACGTTGCTTTGCGCGTTGGAGGGCAAGTTGGGTCGGGCGGCACCCTGCGCCATCATGGCACGATTGTGGGCAGCCTGTGCGGGAGACACCATGTTGCGTTGACCGGGGATCTGGTCGAGGGCAGCGTCGTCGTCCTGGGGTTGATTGAATTGGTGACCTTGCTGTGCGACTCGTGCGGCGGCAGCCTGCTGCCATGGAGCCGGAGATGGGTTGGGTTGGTGAGGCGCGTCATTCCATCCGGAAGCCGGAGGAGGTTGCGCTTCGGTATGGTAAGCGCGCGCGCTCCTTTTGGTCTTTGCAGGGCCGGCGTCGGGTGCGAGTGCGGAAGCGGGGGCGGGGCTTGGCTGACGTTCTTGAAGTTGAATGCCAGCCAATTGGGATTCTATACCGACCGCTGCGCCAGTGGGTGCTGGTGGATGAGGACTGAGGCGACCTTGTATCTGCGGTGTCTGCTGGGGCGCTCCAGCGGATGCGCCAGGTGGCTGCAAGCCGGGCTGCTGCGGGAACGGACGGCCGGAAGGTGGTCGAGCGCCAGCCATGCTGGTCGAAGGAGCGAACGCTGGCCTAGCACTAGACATGCCAGGTTGCTGCGGACGAGCTTGCATGGCTTGTGGAGGCGGCGGTCGGGCACCTTGCTGCGCTGATTGAAGTTGAGGTGGACGCTGCTGCCCATATGGCGGCTGCTGCTGCGCCTGAGCTGGCAAGCGTGCCTGTTGTTGGGCTCCCGAGGGAATAGCTGGTCTTGGAGGAGCCGGCTGACCCTGATATGGACCAGGCGGCGCCTGGTTTGGCTGCTGCGGATTCATCCTGAGAAGAAGGCAGGGGTCAACGGTTGCGCGACACCGAGGAGCAGCGCCCTAATGACCAAGGCGATTGGCTTGAAAGCGCGATCGTTGAGAGCGTCTGATAGTTTGGGCAGCACTGCGTGCGATCGATGCAAGCAGCCCTGTGCGAAGTCAAAGGCAAAAGATGGAGGTGTAGGAGGTGTCGATGAGAGGTACAGAGACCAAGGAATGACCACACGCGAGCCGCCCGTGCACCTCAAGACTTCCAGCTCACGGGCTCCCTCGTCCGCACCATCCTCTCCGCACGCTCTCGCACTCTCTGTTGGTCTCACAAGAGTCGTGCGAGACGTGTCGCGCGAGATTTTCTTTAGACAACGTGATTGAGTCTTCGATGTAACAAGCGATTTCCAATTCACAGACGAACCGACCGCGAGGCTGAGTTGTGGAAATTCAAGCCACAGAAACGTGCGACGCTACGATTGGGCGAACGGCGACTGACCTGCAGACGGCGACTGCGAAATGCGCTTTTCACGAGGCTTGCCAAGGCAAAGAGGGTGTGGATGACAAATGCCACCGCGTTCCAGCTCTGCAACGCGGAGAGCTGAACCGAGCGAGATCGGCTCAGACCCGGTTGGTGATCTTCGGCTTTCAAGATAAGCAATCCTTCGCGGCTTCGTCCGATGGTCGATCCAACCATCCAGCTAGACCCTGATGTGGCCACGAAGCGTTCCCGACTTTGCTCACAATGCCTTGAGACGCATACTTGGCATCGCGTCTAGTGATAGGCTGAGGCCGGTGCTGTTTGTTGGAGAGAGCACGCAAAGAGTGACGTCTGCTCAGCTTGACAGCTGATGATCGCTCGGTTAGAACCCGGTGAAATGCAAAGCTTTTCTGTGGTACTGGTGATTTTCTGCCTTCGGCGACTCGATTTCTTCTTGTTATGTGGCACGTTTCTTCCCGAGTCATTTGCCTCCCTTGAGCCTGCCGAACCGTACGCTTATCTCCTCTTCTTACACCACCATACATCACGTCCCTTCCCAATCCGTTGACACAAGATGGCCACCCTACGCACTGGTCTTCGCGTTGCGCAACCGTTGCGAGCATCGACTCGCAACTTTGCTCCTCGCGCCCCGATCCGCTCCAGCGTTCGTCACTACAGCAGCCCTGCTCCTGGCTCGCCACCCCCTCCTCAGCCATCAGGAAGCTCGTCGACGAGCAAGGTGCTGCTCACTTCGGTCGCCATCGCTGCTGCTGCCGGTGGTGCCTTCCTCGCCTTTGGCCGGGATGACAAAAAGTCGATCCTCGGCGTCGGTGCCGATGGCGCCAACAAGCTGCAGGGCTCCAAAGGCTCGGTAGGCCCCGCCACCACCAGCGCTCACTCCAAGGCCGACTATCAGGCCGTGTACAACGCCATCGCCGAGGAGCTCGAGTCGAACCCCGAGTACGACGACGGCTCGTACGGTCCCGTGCTCGTGCGTCTCGCATGGCACGCTTCGGGCACGTACGACAAGAACAGCAACACCGGTGGTTCCAACGGCGCCACCATGAGGTTCGCTCCCGAATCCGAACACGGCGCCAACGCCGGTCTGGGTGCTGCTCGCGACTTTATGGAGAAGATCCACAAGAAGTTCCCTTGGATCACCTACTCTGACCTCTGGACGCTCGGAGGCGTCGCCGCCGTTCAGGAGCTGGGTGGTCCCAAGATCCCTTGGCGCCCCGGCCGCAAGGATGCTACCGCCGACAAGTGCACTCCTGACGGCCGACTGCCCGACGGTGACAAGGGCCAGGACCACCTTCGATACATCTTCTACAAGATGGGCTTCAACGACCAGGAGATCGTTGCCCTCTCTGGCGCACACGCTCTCGGCCGATGCCACACGGATCGATCTGGCTTCGAGGGCCCCTGGACTTTTGCTCCTACCTCGTTCACCAACGAGTACTTCAACCTGCTCATGAACGAAAAGTGGAACATCCGAAAGTGGAACGGTCCTCCTCAGTTTGAGGACAAGTCGACCAAGAGTCTCATGATGCTCATGACCGACATGGCCTTGGTGCAGGACCCTTCGTTCAAGAAGCACGTACAGCGATACGCCAAGAGCGAAGACGAGTTCTTCAACGACTTCCGAAGCGCTTACGCCAAGCTGCTCGAGCTCGGTGTGCCCGCCGAGAACTTCAAGGCTTTCGAGACCAAGCTCGACGGAGGCAGGCCGTTCGAGTTTGCCACTTCTGCTGAGCAGGAGAACACCAACTAGATGAGCTCTGTGGGTTGTCACAGTCGAGAAGCTCCCATTGTTGCTGTCACGATATCTTAATACAAATTTTCATTCATTCGAGCTCGTTGGCGTGCTTGCAATGGCTAGCTGGCGCAAGTCACCTGTGCTCATCGGATCTCCATCCGAGCCTGCTAACAAGGAGGACGAGCAATGCCTGCGCTTTTTGATCAATGACTTCCATCTTTTGAGCGCATGTGTGAGACTTGTCTGAAATCGAACAGCACTTGACAACCGATCGAAGACTGACCATCGATCAGGAGCGTAGAGCCAGTGATTGCCGGATATTGACTCAGACTGACTTGGAGGGGCCAGCGTGTCGACTGTGATCATCAAGCTTGTTCCCACCTTGAAGGTTGACATGTCGAGATCCGAATCGAAAGAGTATCATGTTGCTCTTAACGGTGTCGACCGTACTTGATCGCATCTGATCGGAAGGATAGCAACGCAGCGGTCGTGAGAATGTGGCCCACACGCTGTGCCGTGATTGTGGGCGGAGTCACCCGAAACAGATCAGACTGCATATCAGCTTCTTCTGAAATAGCTTGGAAAGAAAAAAAAAAAACGTGCTTTAAATTCTTGGCACAGACCCTCGAGTCTGGAAAACTGACTCGTTAGGACCCACGAAGCTTGATCTCTCACGCCGTTGCCTACTTGCGACCTCGCCACCTTCATCCGCATCGCCACACAGCAACTTGGCGTCGCATCACCTTCGACCCACTCTGCGTATTTCTGCGCCGCCTCGACCCACCAGACCAAGCTCGGATCGTTTTCCGCGGCTCAGCCAAATTACAGCACCACCGGGCCTTCCGACAGCCTCCCTCGCTGCCTAAGATCCGCATAAAGGACGCTAGCAGCCGCTTCCCCTCGTAGCTTTGCGTTTCATCCTCTCTCTTCCTCTCACGCCAAATCGAATATGTCGGTCCCTGCTGAAGGTCTCGTCTCTGTGGCTTCCAACGTCCAGCCTCAGGCCATCGGCACCGGGTCCCGCGCTGCAAAGGGCAAGACAGTCTTGATCGACAACTACGACAGCTTCACCTACAACGTCGTCCAATTTCTTGCCGAGGCTGGCGCTGACCTCGTCGTCTACCGCAATGACAAGGTCACGCTCGAAGAGATCGAGGCGCTCAAGCCAGCCAACATCGTCATCAGTCCCGGTCCGGGTCATCCCCTCCACGATTCGGGCATCTCGATCCCTTGCATCAAGCACTTCGCCGGCAAGATTCCCATCCTCGGCGTTTGCATGGGTCTTCAGTCCATCTACTCTGCCTACACCGGTGTCGTCGAATTTGCTGGCGAGATCGTCCACGGCAAGACGTCCGAGATCGCTCACGATGCCAAGGGTCTCTACGCCGGTCTTCCTGCACACGGTGTAATCGGCACTCGCTACCACAGTCTCGCTGCGCAGCTCCCCAGCCTGCCCAAGGAGCTCGTCGTCACTTCCAAGACCGCTAGCGGTGTGGTCATGGGCATCCGTCACACTCGTTACACCGTCGAAGCCGTGCAGTATCATCCTGAAAGCATTCTCAGCGTCGGCGGCCGCGAGATGATGGTCAACTTCCTCAGCTGGACCGGCGGCACTTGGGACGCCAACCCGCAGGCCAAGGTCGATGCCGCTGCCATCGAGCGCGCGGAAAGCACAACAGAGCCTGTCCTCGCCATGGCTGCTGACGGTGCCACCGCCAATGCTTCAACCTCCAACGGCCACGCACCCGCAGCTGCGACGGGCAGTGTTGGCACCATCCTCGAACGCATCCACGTTCAGCGACTCAAGGACATCGCTGCGACCAAAGCCATTCCAGGCTTCTCCCAGCGCGACCTCGACATCTCCCTGTCGCTGCATCTCGCTCCTCCCCTCATCAACTTCCCCGAACGGCTCCTGCGCCACGCCTCTCGTGGCTTGCCAGGCGTCATGGCCGAGATGAAGCGTGCCAGTCCGAGCAAGGGTGATATCGACCCGACCGCCCACGCTGGCGCTCAAGCGCTTGCGTACGCACGTGGCGGTGCCAGCGTCATCAGCGTCCTCACCGAGCCCAAGTGGTTCAAGGGCTCCGTGCACGACCTCTCGCTCGCAAGACGCGCCGTCGACAACCTGCCCGATCGCCCTGCCATCTTGAGGAAGGATTTCATCGTCGACACCTACCAGATCGCCGAAGCGAGGCTCGCGGGTGCCGACACCGTGCTGCTCATTGTCGCCATGCTCACCGACGAGCACCTCAAACAGCTGTACGACTACAGTGTCAGCCTCGGCATGGAGCCGCTCGTCGAAGTCAACAATCCCGACGAGATGGCCCGTGCCATCCGACTCGGTGCCAAGGTCGTCGGTGTCAACAACCGCAACCTGCACGACTTCAACGTGGACATGGAGACCACTTCGCGACTCGCCGATGCTGCCAGCAAGGGAGGCGTCATCCTGTGTGCCCTCAGCGGCATCAGCGGCCGCAGCGATGTTGCCAAGTATCTCAACGAGGGTGTCGGCGCCGTCTTGGTCGGCGAGGCCCTCATGCGCGCCAAGGACAAGCGTGCCTTCATCCACGATCTGCTCGGTCTCCCATCCGCCAGCTCTGCAGCCGAGACCGTTCCCGGCTCCGTCGTTGGTCACGGCTCGCTCGTCAAGATCTGCGGTTTGTCGACGGTCGAAGCCGCAGTGACTGCAGCGGAAGCTGGAGCAGACATGCTCGGCATGATCCTCGCTCCAGGCACCAAGCGTACGGTTCAGCTCGACACCGCTGCCGAGATCATCAAAGCTGTTCGCTCGCTTCCCGCCTCCGCGAGCGCTTCCTCAGCGAGTCTCGACGCTGAGGCAGTTGCCGGATCCATCGAGGAAGGTGTGACGCCGGAGGACTGGTTCTCGTTGACGGTCAAGAAGCTTCGCTCGCGAGCAGGTCGTCGGCCCCTCGTGGTCGGAGTGTTCCGAGATCAGCCGCTTGCCGAGGTCGCGAGCACAGCCGAACGTCTCGACCTCGACGTCGTCCAACTTCACGGTCGTTCCGAGGGGATCGAGTGGGCCAAGTTCTTGCCTGGTCGTCTCGTCATCCGTGTCTTTTCCGTCGGGCCTGGTGCTCAAATCGGCAGAGACTTGCTCAGAGATGTCAGTCGACCGGGATACCATCACATCGCCGCCTTGGATACCGCGGCGGCGGGTGGGGATGGTGGCACAGGCGTGTCTTTCGACTGGTCGGTGGCTAAGCAGATTCGAGACGCGGATGCATTGCCCGACGTTGTCGGGGGTTCAGCGTCGAGACACATGCCAGTGTTGCTCGCCGGTGGTTTGACGGCTGAGAACGTCGCAGAGGCGATCAAGGTCGCGCAACCTTTTGCTGTCGATACCAGCTCTGGCGTCGAGACAGACGGCAAGAAGGATCTCGCCAAGATCAAGGAGTTTGTGAGCGCTGCTCGTGCTGCTTCCATACAGTCATAGCCGTCGATTTCACCTGCATTCTTGCTCTGTCAACCTCACCCTACATGCGCAATATATTCTCAGATCATGACTCATTACAACGCTTCTCCTACCCCTAGTATCATTCCTCTCAAAGTGAGCTTTCGTGACAAGATGTGGTCGGACAAAGAAATCGTGAAGACGACTGTATTGCGCGGACAACTTACCTATAGAAATGCACTTGAAAAATGACAGTTTTGGGGGGGAGGGGGCGGGTTCGGGTCTGTGAACAGGTGACAGTGGAGCAAGATCCAGTGCTTACATGGAGGGAGATGTGGAAGAAGGGGAAAGGGGAATGCAGGGGTATTGGTTTACATGAATGGAGCAAGTGCTGAACAAAATATTTGTGATGATGTGTGTGAGAGGGGGTTTGAAATGCGGGTTGCGAGAGGTTGGGGCTGTTGGAGCCTACTCTGCTGAGAAGCGTTTTCACTTTGTAGCCTTCTTGACCATCTCGCGAGCCCACGCGGCCGTCTTTCTCGTCTCGGAACCATTTCCACGACCACGACCCGCCTTGACAAACTCGGCAACCCACGGACTGCTAAGCAATGCCTTGAGCTCTCCGTTCGGGTATGCGCTGGCAATGTCACCCAACAACCCGAGCGCGCCTCGGATCAACGGTTCTGACGCCTGGCTCTGCGTCTGCGCCTGTGCGACGAGCGCGATGAACGCAAACATGCCCTCGACAAACGCCTGCAGCGCCTCCATCCTGTTGCCCGCACGCATGCCCGATACGGTGCCGACGTACGCCTCGCAGATACCTTCGCGCAAGGAGTTGATGTAGTCGATCATGTCGTAGTCGTTCGGATCCACCGTCTGGATGAGCGACGCCTGCTGCAGGACCGACATGGCCATCTGGAGGTACTTTTCGAACGCGGCTCCGATGGCCATGGCAATGTCGCCGAAGCACGAAAGGATGGGTGGCTTGACGCTGCGGTTGAGCTGAGGCGACTGAAGGTTGGCAAACAGCGCATTCATGAACTCGTCGCAGTACTTTGCTGCATTTTCGCCCAGAGCACGGCAAACGTCGCCAATGAGGCCGACGCTGATGGAGCAGAGTTGGTACTCTTCGTGGTTGCGCAAGCCTTCGACCATGAAAGGGAGGAAAGCGCCCAGGTACTTTTCGAAGTCGGCTTCAAAGGCGGCGATGACGGCACCGACGGTGAAGAAGGCATCTTCGAGCACGGTCGGTTGCTTGCTGCCGTTCTGGATGAGCGTCAACAGGTTGGTCATGATGCGGTCACCCAGAGGGAGCGTCTCGCGGCCGAGGCGACGAACGCAGGCCATGAGCACGCTGCAGAGGTTGCCCTGTAGCTCGGCCCAGTTGTTGCGGTCGTCCATGCCGACGAGCTGAGCGGCCACCTCGTTGAGCTGCTGTTGTCGGTCGAGGATCTGCACCAAGACGCCGCTGGCCTGTTGGATGCAGTCGGCGGCGCAGTTGGTGATGGAGCTGGCCAGCGCCTCGTAGGCCGAAGTGCGGCTGTTGGACTCGTTGGAGCTGCGTCCTGTGGCTTGCAAAAGGCTGGAAACGATCCCATCGAAGAAGGGCGAGAGAGGCGTGGTCGAAACTGCGGCTGGGTCGGTCGGCTCACCTGCACTGTCGTACGCTGCGGCATTGGCACCGAGCTGCTCGGAGAGGTTCATGATAGCCCAGCAGCAGTTGGTGACGATGCGGGGTTCGTCCTGCAATCCAAGTACGAGCGCCTGAACGAGCGCAGGAAGGTGCACGTCGGTCTTGATCGAGTCGCAGCAGAGGTCCGAGATACGTCCCAGGGTCCACGCGGCCGTGTCTTTGACAGCGATGCTCTGATCGCGCAGCATTTCGATGATGGTCGGAAGCGCCGATTCGACCAGTGGAGCGAGCGTCTTGCGATCGGGACCCTCCATGATGGAGCCGAAGCACATGACGGCAGCTTCGCGCGCATGCCAGTCGGGGTTCTTGATGTTGCCCTCGACAAAGGGCACAGCCAAGCGCACAATGTCGTCGCCGACCACCTGAGCAAGCAGGCCGACGCAGGTGCCGGCGGCTTTGGAAACGTCCCATTCGTCTTCGTCTGCATCCTCGTCCTGGGTCTTGAGCAGCTCGAGTAGCACAGGTACGATGTCGGGCAGCGCAATGCGGGCGAAGTTGTAGCAGACACGTTCGGGCTCCTCGCCGAATTCGGCAGCCTCTTCTGCTTCGAGGGCCAATTCGATCTCTTCGTCGCACACGGTCGACCAGAATTCGACGGCTTGCAGCGCAACCTTGGGCTCCGAATCGCGCATGCCCAGCACCGTGAGACCAAAGAGAGCCTGCTCCATGTAGAAGCGCATCTTGTCGTAGTAGAGCTGCATGATGCGCACCAAGCACTCGTAGGCAGCCACCTTGACGGACATGTTGGGGCTCTGTGTAGCTTCGCAGACGACCTGCATAATGTAGTTGCGCTCTCCTTCGCGCTCAAAGTTGGCACGGACGAATTCGAGCGAGTTGTAGAGCGCCTGAAGCGCGGCGAGCTGGACCTCTGGCGCTGGCTCCTCCTTGCGTGCACCCTGGATGACGGCAGTGAGGATCTCGTTGGACTGAGCGGCCAAGACATCGGAGCTGATACCTTCGCACGTGAAGCCGATGGCCTGCAGAGCGGCTTGTCGCAGACGCATGTTGTTGGCATCGCCCATCGCACCCAAGAGCTGAGAGATGAGCTCATTCCACAGGCCTACGGGCAGCTCGATAGCCGCGATGGCCGCGATCACCTGGGCTGCTGCCGTACCCGCACGGTGCTCCTGGCTGCCGAGCGTGCCGAGCACCTTCTGCTTGATATCATCGCGGCTGCCCTGCGGTAGAAGGGTCCATCTGGCTGTGTATTCTTCCACACGTGTCTGGTCGCGCGCAGTGAGTGCATTCTTGACAGCGAGACCGGCAGCGGTTCGAATGTGCGAGGGGGATGATTCGTTGGCCAGTTCCGCGGCGAGCGTGCTCATGTACACTGGATAACTGTCGCGAGCAGCGGCCTCGAGCTTCTGTTCGGCATCGGTACGGGTAGCCTGGTCCGGCGAGAGCGTATTTGTCAAAAGCTGATTTGCGTCCATGATGGGCAATAGGTGCAACTATGTCCAGCTGCTATGACTGAAAGCACAAGGTAGTTGTAGGATGACGAATGGCGAGCTTGACTCGGGCGCAGGGTCGAATGCTCTTGTGGGAGCGACAAGATCGAATCGAAGCTTCAACGACCTCTTTGCGGAAAGAGTGAAACGGAAAAAGCTGGTGTGGATGTAGAGAAGGGGGATCAAGAACGAAGAGAGAAGGAGATAGAGTCGAAGGATATGGTGTGAGAGCAAGAAAAGGTGCGGCAGCGAAGAAACGAGATGTGCGATGTGAAACCGCAGTGATGGTGTTGATCTTTCATTTTTCGCTCTCTGCCTTGCTCAGCAGCGTGTCAAATGACACCAGCTCAGCTCAGCCCAACCCAACACCACAACACACACACACGCACACGCACACGCTCGCCGCAGGAGCGCTTCACAGGAACCAATCGAATCATCAAATGCGCTGCATGCTGTGACTGCGAATTACATAATACAGAAAATCGGGCTCGATGACAACTGTCACGCCCGAGCGGCCTAACACGGCCTCAGATCTCGAGATTTAGACCTGTCCGTGAATTGTCGCCACGCACAATACGTGGTCCCCTTCCTATCACAGATCTTCCCTCCTTGGGGTGGCACGGATAATGTAGCACAGGCAGCGTAAGCAACGCGGCAGATCGAAGTAGGTGACTGTAGGAATACTCGCGGTACATGTACAAAACGGATCAATGAGGACTGGGTTGTGGAGACTCGGGTGTGGCATGGGAGCTGCTCTTCCTGTCGACGCTGATCAGTCCGACGGCGTACGAGTCATTTTCGAGATGCGAGCCACGCTCCGACGAAATTGCGCCTGAAGTACGCGCAAACTCGTACTTGGACCACTGTCGAGCTGGGATGCGATTGGCGTAGAGCTGATCGATCTCGAAGAACGTCCTTCCGCGCGTCTCTGGCAACAGGAAGAAGGCGAGAATGGTGATGACCAGCATGCATCCACCGAAGATCAGGTATGCCTTGGCTGCCAGGTTTCCAGCATCCCTGGCTGTGATCTGGGGAAGCGCGAGTGTGGTCACCACCGCCGTCGCTTGACCCCATCCGATTGCATACGACATGGTGTAGCTACGAAGCCGCTGCGTCGGAAGCTCCGACGGCATGAGCAACGATATCGAGTAGAAGCAAAGCGTCCACACGAAATTGAACACCATTGCCAGAGCCGAGATCGCTTTGGCCACTTCGGCGTTGCTTGCATAGAAAGCGAGCGTTCCTGCTACAATGTCGATTACGGTGAGTACCACAAAGCCCGGAAGCGCAAGAGAGCGTCGTCCCACCTTTTCGAGCGCCACGATGGCCAGAGCCGCCCCCGCCACCTGACAAACGTAGGCGTACACGGTGAGCACGAAAGGATCTCCAAGCCCGAGCTGCGTGAGAAACACCGTGGCGTACGTGGTGCTCAGGATGATACCGCTCACCTGGTTGAGCGAGAAGAAGGAGCCAGCTACCATGGTCCGCAAAAGATGTTTACGACTGAAGATGTCGGTGAACTTGGTGTCCTTGGCCAGACTCTTGCGCTCCTGCTCGGCACGCACAATCTCTTGCAGTTCGTCCTCGATTTCGACGTCCGATACTGGCCGCACCCGTCGGAGTGCTGCGCGAGCTTCGCCGATCAAACCTTTTTGGACGCACCACACAGGTGACTCTGGAAGGAACGGTGTAGGTAGCAGCAGGATGAAGGGCAGGCCTGCTTGCACAGCGAGTGGGATCTTGTACTTGCGTGCGCCCGTGTAGGTGCGGTCCGTAGCCCAGCAGCAAATAGCCGCCAAGAGGTTCGCGAGGATGGTGAGCAGGTTCGAGCTGGCTACAGCTCCGCCACGAATGCTGGTTGGAACCACGTCGGCGAGGTAAAGCGGCCCGATCGAGAGAGCGCAGCCGTAGGCGAGCCCATTCATCACACGACCTGCGATGAAAGCGACAAGATTAGGCGCCCAGAGCTGAAGCTGCGTCGAAGGAATGCTGAACATATACGCGGCACAGAGCGACCACTTGCGACCCAGCCTGTTTTGCAAGTACGGCGAGATCAGTGCGCCAGCGATGGTCCCAATTAGCGGAATCGAGAAGATCATGGATTGATGTCTGGCGGTGAAAGTGTAATCGCGGGTCTGGTGATTGATGCCTTGGTACTTTCGAACGAATTCTGGCATGGCTGCGAGCGGGCTCATGAGAGAATTTTCGAGGCCATAGGTGGCGCCGCTGAGCGCAATGGTGATGACGGTGATGAGCACCGAGACGCTCCATACCTTCGGTGTCTCTTGCGTCGATAGGATGGACCTGGCCGAGGTGGCCGAGCCGCGAGTACTTGAAGGCAACACCATGGTGAGGTATCGAGAAGCGAGGCGGGAATCGGCAAATTTTGACGGCCGTGCAGTTGGTTATGCAATGTAGAGGGACAGATATGGGGAATCGTAGCAGGACGACTGCAAGAACAGCAAGATTGCGCAATTTTGTACTCAACGCTGCCGTTCAGACAAGCGAAGCGGAAATGACGGGCTGCGTACGTGCGACGGAGAGCAGGGCGACTCTAGGCTGGGACTGCTCATGCGACGTCGTTAGGGTGTAGTGAGGAGGGCAAGGCCGAGAAGGGGATCCGACCAGCCGGTGCCCAGATCAAGTGCAGAGGGAGGAGAGCGAAATGAAATGCCGGAAACGTGCTGCAAGCGAGGAGGAGGAGAGACACACCCACTCCACCAGTTGCTGGTGGGGTTGGTCAGTTGACTTCCGATGCCACGTACAGTATGCAGTCGATTTGATGAGATCTACTGTAGCGGTCGGTATCCGTCGGATGCCAGGAGGAAAGCGAGCCAAGTTCGTTTTGCCTGCGAGTGGATATGGTTGTGGGTCGAGGTTCGGATTTGAGTCGCAGCTACACAAAGCCTACGAAAGGCAATGCCACCGAGACATGGCACAGCGACGCGGGATAGCTCGAGCTCACGACTCTGCGAGTGACGCTCTGGTTTGTTGACGATCAACAGTTATCCAAAAGCGTGCAATGTCGGAGAGCAAGACGGTGAGCAAGATGTTGAGCAAGATGGGGACGGAGAGGAACGCGATGGGCGGATTTGCCACGCTCAACGTCAAGTTAGGCTTGGTCCGCGGGCCCCGCACGGCGAGCTTTGGCCTGTACTACCGTTGTACTACCTTTGTAAGTTGACTTTGTGCATAATGGTGTGCAGTCAGTTCTGCAGGGTCTCATTTCGCCGCATCTTTTTTCTTGGTTACTGCCTTCTTGTGTCGCCTCCTGGATTTTAGACTCGAGTTTGAAAATTCTCCTTTTCTCCTGAGAAGCTTATATGCAGACTGTAATGCCCGCCCTGCGGCTTCATTTTCGAAGGACAAGCATGTGTTGGGAGCATAACTTTGCGCCTTGCTCAACTATAGGATGCTCTGAGCGGTCAATAGCGGTCTCGTGCGTTCCTGACTACACCGTCTTGACATTGAATCGGCGTGTCAAGCACCAGCGTCGCGTCTTGACGGTGGGCGACCCAAATTCCTGCGCTAACAGGCGTTAAGTTCCAACCGCACGTCTCAGCTGACAATGCAATGTTGGCGTTCACGATTTCATCTCGACCTTCGGCATCAATGGGTGGGGCTCGTCAGTATCGGCGGGAAGACCGAACGGCCCGCAATGGGGATCGTCCCATCAGAGCGTTCGTTGCCGGGACTTTGGGAATCAAGGTTGATGACTCGTACGGCAATTGTTCGTTCACATGTCAGAATTTATGGTCTTACATCTCGTACAAATTACTAATAGCTCACCACCGGTGAGAGCAAGTCGTGTGGAGACGGATTTTGAGTGAATTTTTTTCTCCTTGTTCGCGATGGCGTTGCCGGGGTCTGTGGTCTGTCGCCTGTGATTTGTTTGCTGCACAATGTGAACGCTGCGAGCGTGACGGCAGACTGCCCAGACGACACGTCGGAACTCGACGGATGCTGTACCTGGATGCCGTCGACGTTTGTGACTTTTGTCAAACAGCACGTTGCTGATCCCATCGCCATCGCACACTATTGGCTGGATAGTCCGGACAAAGCATCACCTCGTCGTGGCCTATCAGCACCGTCAACCGCCGACTACAATCGCTACTCTCAAGGCGAGACGTTAGCGCTTCGATCGCTTGCCAACCCAGGCACCTTCGCGTCGTATCTTGCAGTCCGACGCCTCTGGTTCAGGCCTCACGACTGCCCTCTCTCCCAACTTTCCTGCCTCCGATAGAGGAAATTCACGGATAGACGCCGCTGCGTTCCCACCGACTCTCGAGCAGGGACAGCATCCAAGCGAATCGACACGCGCTGCCCAAAGCCGTCCGACTCAGCACTTCGATATTGCGACCGAATGCGTTCCGAGGCGCCTGGACGTACACCTGCTCTTGATGGATAAGTGAAAGGTCAGCTTCAACACTCGGCGAAACGTCTCTGTCGATCGCGTAGCCATGGGAAGACCTCAACGCTCCGCTGCGGCGGGCCCGAGTCGACGCTCGGCGAGGGCTGCCTCCACCATCAAGAATGAACGCATCACACGCAGCAGCAGAGCCAAGCACAGCTACGCGCTAGACGATCCCGAGCAGGTCGAGCGAGATCTCAACGCTCAACTCAAACGCATGGGTCTCTACGCTGCCAACACCACCGGCGACGGCAACTGTCTCTTTCGCGCCCTCTCTGATCAACTCTACGGCCACTCGGCTCGACACGCACACCTCCGACAGGAGACATGCGATCACCTTGCCGCTCGCCCCGACAGATTTGCCGGCTTTGTCGACGACAAGCCTTTCGACCAATACGTCAAGCTCATGCGCGAGAATGGCACCTACGGGGGACACTTGGAGCTCCACGCATTCGCACAGATGAAGCAGAAACAGATCAAGATCGTACAGCCAGGCCTCGTATACGTGGTCGAAGGCGTCGACGACTCACCAGAAGCGAGACGGCTGCGGGACCAGAAGGAACAGGAGCGACTTCGCGTTCAGAGCAGCTTAGAGACACGCTCCGATTCCGCGCCGCTCACAGAGAGGCAGATGCGTAAACAGAAAAGGGACGATGTGAAGCGCGACAAGAAACAGCCATCCTCAGCTCCTCAGCAGGGCGAAGCATCAACCTCTGCATCGGCGTCGGCAGAGACGGCAACAGCAGATGAGAGAGCCTCGAGCAGTCAAACATCGTCCGCGGCCGCAGTCGCGACACCGGCGCCGTCTCCAGGGTCCGTCGAGGCTTCGCCGCCGCAACTTGCAGAAGCGTACGGTCCGCTCTACATCGCGTATCACAACTGGGAGCACTACAGCTCCATTCGAAACATCGATGGTCCTCATTCTGGACTTCCACGTATCAAGGAGCAGAGCATAGCATCCGCCGGTGCTGCAGCTGCAGCCAGCGCAGACACCAAGACTCTGGCTAAGGATGCTTCGACCAAGGCTGAGCCGACAACCGAAGAAAAGATGGTCCTGCAGAGCATCAGCGGGGATCACGACCTCGAAGAAATTCGTAGGCTGCTAGAAGAGAACCAGAATGACTGGGCGCACGTCGTAGAGGTGATTTTGGAGAAGGACGCCATCATCGACGAAGAAGAGGTCGGTGCAGAGCTCCAAGCCGTCCCGACTTCTGGCGAACAAGTCGACGGATCAGATCGTCTGACTGTGCCACCACTGCCGCCCCTCCCGGATCATATGCGTCACTGGCGTGCCACGTCACCCTCTTCCGTCGACACCTCCGCCACTCACAGCAGCGGTGAAGGCGATTCTCCTTCCACCACCGCCACGACCGATGATGGTGGCGACGCAACGGCCTGCGCTTCACCCGACTCATCCAGCCTTTCGCGTGGTAGCACACCCGGCATCGAAAAGCTGAGCGGCAAACGTGCCGCCTCGTCTGACGCCATGACCATGAGCATGATCCGCAGTCCCAAACGACGATCACAGAGCAGGTCGCCCGAACTCGACGCTGCAGCGCAATCGCAGTCTGGCGAGGGCGATGCACAAGATGCCGTCTCCACCTCTGTCGATGCCAAAGCGCAGGATGGACAAGCAGTCTACGAGATCATCAAACGCGGTCGAGGTCGTCCGCGCAAGGATGGTCTTCCTAACAAGTCGACCATCGCCATCAAACGTCGTGTGCCCACAGCGCGCGAGAAGCGCGACGCTGCTCAGGCGCGCAAACGTGAACGTCAGCTCGAAAAGGTAGGGCGCACCCGCGCAACGAGCAGAGCGAGCGGAAGCGAAGCAGCGCCTGCCAACACCGGTCCTTCTGCGGCTGAAGTGTGCGGTTTCCGCGAGCTCAAGATCTGACACCATCTCTGTCGTCACCGCTGTGGGTCCACAGCACTATCTGCCCAGCCTCATACACACCGGAACGCATCATGCTCCTTCTCTCTGTTCGCCGCATCGCATTTGTAACACTTATCGCATATTATCATCATCATTATACTCTCCGCGATCGTTCCCCGTCGACCATATATCTGAATGTGGCTGGTGAGCGCTTTTCCGAATCCCGAAAAAGGTACACTTTTTTGGAGCACCGTTGTGCAACGCGGACCGTGCGAAGACCCTTTCATTCTGTCCCTTCTCACTCCATTTGCCATCACTGTACAGTGTTCTCGACCAATCAACGTCATGGCGGCGGTCCAAGCATCGTCGTCTCTCGAGCTCGATACGCTCACTCTCGACCACATCTTGTCTGATCTGGAGTCTCTAGCGCCCAACGATGCACTCTTCTCGGTCACACGAACATCAGCGAAACCGAGTGGATCACGCAGTGATGCCGGATTGTTGGAATCTTTCGAGGCCGGAACCAGCCCATCAGATAGGCGGCAGCACGTCGAGCTTTCGCACAGGCTTCTGGCGGGTCACAGGACGGCACAGCGTCTCAACAGCGAACGTGTGTCGGAGGTCCAAGTAGGACTCGTGCTGCCTTCGGAGCGCAGCCGCGCATCGACAAGATCGTCAGCGTCTGCACGTCCAAGGGGAAGGGATGGTCTTGGCGAAACGTCGACGCGGACAGATCTACTACATGCGAAAGTGGCAGATCTGCAGACACAAGTCGATGCGTGGCATACGGCGCTTGAGTCAGCGGCTACGTTGATCGACGAGCCGCACCAAAGTCTCGGAACATCAGCAGTGGAGGACGTCGGAGCGAATCGAAAGGTCAGAGCAGAAGATACATCGCTCGAATCGGGCACGATGAGTCAAGATCACACGGATGCACGACCCAAAACAACGGAACCAATACCGACGGAAGCACGATACGAGGCAGGCGCTCCCGCAGCGATCGAAGGACCGAATGCCGTTACTTCCGCAGAGGAGTTTGAAGATGACGATCCGTGGGACGAGATGTCTTAGCTTTCCTCCCTCTGGACATCAATGTATCTGACGATCTGTCTCAGCTTTTCTCCTTCTGGACCTCAATTCATATCTGTCAGGGTCCTACAGAGTAAAGTCCGTCCAAATCGAGCAATCGCCTTGATCGAGTTGCGGAGCTGCATGTCCGAGTCGAGGGGCTCCGTAATACGATGGTACGAGAAACGGGTGTATCAGATGGTGATGGAACAACGTACCATCGACCTTTGAGCATCGTCTTGTGCATCGGACCACCCTAGTCGACGCCACATCAGAGAAAGGCAATCCAGCTTATACCCCTTGGGAAGGTTTGGTCACTATCGCTCAACAAGTAGCCCTTCCCACGCGACAAGCCGCCGAAGCCAGTTCTGCCGACTCACTCTTCATGCGATTACTCCTTCGACCAGCAGCGAAAGGCAGCGGGACTCTGAAGTCCATCAAGATCGTCTCAATTCCCCAACCGCTATGATGGGATGTACCGTTGCGTCGTTTTCTTTGGGCCCGAGCAACCTTTGCGCGCATTTAAAATCTTGGGTTCGAGCTGCAAGGAGGTGGTCCGATAAAGGGGCTGAGATCGAAATCCGCTGATACGAGCGCCACTTTAACTTTCTCGGCATTTGGATGAGCTTGGGTATACGAAAGAATGGAGATGCACGTTGAGATCGCGCATCGGCCTGGGTGGTCATCACGGCAGCATGCTCACGTCACCGGAGAGGACATGAGGAACCAGCATCGAGTGTGGCGCGCTACGGCAGACAGAGTTCCTTAGGCGAAGAGTGAGGCTAAGCGAGTTACGATGCGCCACAATCTGGCACGAGCTCTCGCTGTCAAAGCTCAGCCGATACGAGCATTTCAAAAGCATTACAGGAAAGTCGGTACCAAGCAGTAGATTGAGCGGAACGGAACAGGATGTTATTAATATTCAAAGGGTGTGCGCAAGCGAGCCTCGGGGGAAGTCTTAGCGAGCCGAGCAGCTGGGGGTCTCAACACGACGGAGCGCGTTGCATCGCGTGCCCGCGTTCGAGCGCCTGCTGTCTCACCGCCAACCGCCGAGAATTCTGACACCACTGTGGGGTTGGTTCGCCATATACAGGTGCGTGGCAGCAACAAGGTCGTTCGCACGTTGCGATCATTCTCCGCCGTTAGCCGAGGTTCGTTTGCGCCTGCTGGTACCAGTACCTCATCGACCCTTTGCGTTCGCTCAGAACGGTACAGCAGTTCACGTCAGGGGTTCTTTTAGTCCGAACCTTGTTTCGAGACGCTCGGCAGAAAAAAAAACAGTCGAGCTGGTCACGGGTTTTGGACCAAGTGGGAGCCGCTTGCTACATCAACTTGCTGTAGGCTCTCATGCGTCGCACATCTGATCACCCCGTAGCACAAACAAGCGGCACTTTCTTGCCCAACGCCACAGTGGCAACTCGAGTTCGCTTACCGGGTCGCTTGAGCGCGAGAACAAAAGGGAGACCGGGAAAGAACAACAATAGCGCCGCAGGTAGAGACAATGGCGAAGCGAAAGGCCGAACGATGTCAACGTTATACCAAACAAAGTGCCCGCAGGTGTCACTTGGTGCCAACGCGCCAGGCAAGAGCAGCGGAGACAACGGGCGAGTTGAGCCAACAATGAAAGCGACGGCAGAACGGGAAGGCTTCCGCTTTCTGCGAAGTGAACATGGTGAGCTCGATCTATTATGTCAGGTCAAACGGAGGGTCTGGTGTCGACGCAGAGGCCTTCTTCTTGCCTTTCTTTTCTGGTCCAGATTTTTGGTTGTGTCTCTCTTTTATGGCTGTGAGTCGTCGACGGTGGTGGTGGTGGCGACGCCGTCGGGTCTGGCCTATCGTGGCGGTGGCAAGATTCGGCTTCGGAAAGCGTTGTGCTGCTGCAGAGCGGCGGCTGTAGAAGCCAAGTTTGGCCCGTTTGAGATTACGTACAGATCTGGACTTGTGTCACGTCTCATACCATGTCTCCGCCTCAATTTGGCAAGCCATCCTCATATCCATCGAGACCTCGCGTTCAACCCATCACGGGTGGCATTGCTGGCAGTACAACGGGAATAAGAGACGTCGGCAGCATGTTCCAAGGGTGTGTCTCTCTCTCTTGCTCTACTTCTTTGAAGCATCGGATCCGATATTAACATCTCCCCGCTCCTCTGCTCCAAGTACGGTCTGGGTCTACCTACTGTCGGACACGCAAAATTGTGCGACATCACCGCTGCACGATTGCCTGCATATCTGCACAGCCGGGAACCTCTATCCAAAATCCCGTTCCGACCCACCCACAGGTGGCTTTGAGGGTCGGGAAGCCATAAAAACGTGGAAATGGAAAAAAACCAATTTCCCCTGCATACATCTCATATAGATCCCGCCCCGTGGCAGCCACTACTTCTTCCCCTGTGCCCTGCTGAGTTTTCCCCCGACATGTCAGAATTTGATATTGAACCCTGACCCACCCACGCCCCCCAATTTGTCGTCCCACCTTCACCCACGCCGAGTCGCACGGCCTTGGCAACGACGCCTGTCAATTTGCCGTCGTTCCTGCTCCTGCCGAATGTCAACTGTCCGCTGTCCGCTGTCATGCTGTGGCAAAACAAAGAGAACATCCCGTGGTAAGCAAGTCTCTCGCCGTGAACTGCATTCCTCTTCAACTCCGATTAATTGCAATGCAGCGTCGAACTCCACCAATGAACCCTGACAAGAGCTCCAGGTCCATCACCCAGAAAACATGCCAACAAACCTTTTCTCCCGTTCGCACAATTACAATCGCACACCTGGTGGTCGGACAATTCTGTATGATGTGCAAAGCAAGTGCGATTGTGGACAGCGCAGGAATTGAATACAATGCGAAACAATACTAAAAGACAGGAAGGGAGAAGTTGCTGCTGATGGTCGATCTATAGGTTGAGAGTGGTATCGTGTTGTACAGTGTGCAGGCGGGTAAAACAAATTCTAGTGACGTTCAGAGTACCGTGCCGCCTCGGCGACGTACTGCTGGGTAGCAGCAAGCGAGGCATTGCTGCGGTAGGTAGGAATGGCGCCGCGAGCCCCAGCCGGCTGAGCGTGCTGGAGACGCCTGGTGGGCATGCTGCCAAAGTGTCGATCGCCTTGGCGCGGGTCCCAGTCGACCACGCCAGCTTGAGCAGCCTGGTATTTGGCGGCGGGTTGTGCAAGCCCAGCAAGCACATCCGCGTCTTGGTCCTGCTCCCAGCGGCTCTGAAGCCAGCGCGCAGCCAGGCTCCTCGTGGACGTCTTGTCCTCGGCCGTGACAAGCCCGTCGTGCATAAGGTCTGCATATGTACCGTTGATGTGGACACGCTTGCTCGCCGGTGTGGGAGAGTAGGCTGCACCGTTCCTTGCGATCGTAGCCTCCTCGACGTTGTGAGGCACAAACTGAGGTGTAGGTGGCAGGCCCGTGTAGGAAGCCGAGCTGCGACGAGACTCGCCGCTGCCACTGCGGCTCGAGCAGTCGTCCGAGCATCCTTCGCGGTCATCCATGGCGGCCGAGCTGTGGTCGGATCGGTGCGGCGAGGCGATGGCAGCGTGGGTAGGGATCGTGACACCGAGGCAAGGCTTCTGAGGTGCGTGCACATCACTCATGCTGGTGAGGTTCGAGGCGCCCCGGTGTTGGAGACGACCGTCGGCAGGTGCGGCAATAGGATGACGAGACCAGTCAACATCGGCCTGCTCGCACGAGGAGTGACCTTGCGTCGACTCATCCGGGGCATCGGATGGCGAGAAGGAGCCGTCACCCTCGCAGCTGCTGCTGTCGAGCTCCGAGTCCGAGTAGGTGTCGTACGACGCTGCGTCGGTGATGGCGTCGGCGTCGATGTCGGCGTGCGGTGCGTAGCCGTGATCGGCGTAGACGACTGGTTGAGCGATCTGGTCGAGTGTGGCCACCTGCGGCTGGTAGCGAGCACGCGCACATTCAGGCTTGCGCACGGCGTCGACTTGGCGGACCACATCGGCGGCGGGTGCGTAAGCCTGGGCATGAGCAGCGCGAGCAGCCTCGAGGGCAGACTGGTGCTTGTGCTGCTGCTCACGGTAGGCGGCAGCAGCGGCGACCTTCTCGGCTTGACGAGCGGCATGCGCTTGGGCGGCGGCGTGACGGGCGGCTTCTTGGCGAGCTTTGACCTCGGCGGTCGTGGCGGTGAGGCGGTCGACGCTGCGAATCATTTTTCGGAGGTCGGCGATGTTGCATCGAGCTTCGGCGCGGAAGGTGAAGACGCGTTTGAGGATCGAGTTGACGCCTTCCGAGATGGGAAGGATCTCTTTCAGAAAGTCGGGGTTGCGCAGATACTCGCGGAAAGTGTCGTCGGCGGGGCAGGCCTGCTTCCACGGGTTGCGACCGCAGATGAGGTTGACGAGGATGACGCCGAGCGACCAAACGTCGTTGGCGGCCGTGTTGTAGCTGGTGAGGCGGCGAGTGATGCCGCCCTGGCACTCGGGCCCCATGTAGAAGGTGCTGCCGCATCCAAAGTCGGAGCTCGACTTGTCGCCTGTCGCAAGACCAAAGTCGGCGAGCACCACCTTTGCACCACCGCGCAAGCAGAGGATGTTCTCAGGTTTGAGGTCTCGGTGGTAGATGCCCATCTGGTGGCAGAACTCGACGGCGTCGAGGATCTGGTCGAAGACGTCGCGGATGAGTGCGTCCATCTTGAGACGGTCGCTGGTGAAGGCGACGTCAATGCCTTGCTCCTCGGCGGCGCGAGAGACCGAGCTGGGCAGCATGTAACGCTGAGTTTCTGTGATCATGCTGAAGAGGTCGCCGTCGGGACAGTAGTCGAGGACGACATAGACGCAAGGGTCTTGTGGGTCGTCGATGACACGGTGGAGGGTGACAACGTTGGGGTGGCTAGACGACATAGTGTGGAGCATGATCTCACGACGCTGGAAGGCGCGCTGGCGAGCATCGAGGCCCACCTTGTTGAGACACTTTACAGCGTAGTAGCCAGATGCATGGCCCTGTTTGGCGGCGGCGAGCGAGGCGGAAGCTTGGTGGGAGGAGGTAGAGGCGTAGGCGCCTTGGTGGTGATGAAGGTCGCGCGCAAGGTAGACGACACCGTACGCACCAAGACCGAGCACCTGCACAAGCTCGAGACGACCATCAGCGATGCAATGGCCGAGCAGGTTCTTGTGCTGCTGATTCGCCGTCGCCGAAGACATGATGCGGTGACTTCGGTGCAGCGATGCGGTGCAGGCGTTGTTGTTGTTGTTGGTGGTGGTGGGTGGTTCGCTGCTGCAGGTGTTGCCCGCTTAGACTGCTGACGGGGCAACGGCTGAGGTGAGCAGCCTGCTTCAACAACGGGACAGACACAGACGAACAGGAGCTGTCGTGTGCTGGACGGGACGAGAACCAGAGAAAACTCAACGGATGCTACGTGAGCAGGCTCGGTCAAGTTATGTGGCAGTCGTCGGTGATGGAGAGTCGAGGCAGTATAAATAAGGCTGGCCTTGAGTGCGATTCAGAGACGATATCAAGGGTTGTGGTTGTTGAGATGCACCTGGCAGTGTTGAGTGTGTCGGCGGTATACGAGTTGATCAATGTGTCGGCAGAGCGAAAGTGGTGTGTCTGGTTGGGAGCAACGAAACAAGAGATCGCAGGTGAAAGTCGATGGCAGCAAGCGACGTCGACGAGGAGGATGTGGTGGTGGGATGGAGACGAGCCGACGTCGACGGGAGGGTGTGGTGGGGATAGAAACGTTAGGGGGATGGCATAGGAATCGAAGCCGGCAACGATTATGAAGCAAGTCGGCTGGCTGACACGCAGCTTGCTGCAGCACCCAGCTCGAATCGAGCCAGAGTTAGGAGGATGGATACAGGAACCGGATCGAGGAGGGAGGGGCAGCACAGGACAGGACGACCGGGGCTGTCAGGCAAACGGCAGCCAACGCCGAAAGAGGCAAGAGCAGAGGCAACGGCACCGTAAGGCAAACGAACGTAGTCAGCCAAGCTGTCTGTCGTCGATGGCCGAAAGCGACGGATTGAGACCCAGGAGCATCAAAGAAAAACCCAGCCAGGATTCCGCGTTCACCAGGATCGAGGCGAGTCAGGCCAAATTTTGGTGTCCAGAAAAGTGGGGCAGAAAGACGGTCTGCATGCAGATGCCACTCGACGGTGGATGGACGCTTAGGTGGGAGCATCGCCTCTTACTCAGGCATGAATTATAAACGCGAAACGGCAGGAACGCGGGCCACGAGAGGAACACAGGCCAAACCACGGTGCCAGATGAAATCATCAAAGAATTCAACCCCAAAACCAAAAACAAAAAGCGGAATGATGACAACAGTCCAAGTGCCTCTCGATTCTCAAAGCTCATCGAACCGGTTTTGGCTAAAAAAAGCACACTTTCAAAATTACAATTTTTATTCATTTTCGAAACAGAGATGGCAGCCCCGAGGAGTGTCCGCAAGCGGCAGCTCACGAGCGGAGTCTCTGAAGTCGCTGAGACCGGATTAGGGGAAGGAAAAAATTAGCTGAGCGTGGCTGGGTCCAGCGCCGGTGTGACCTCGAATCCTGCAACGCAGAGTGTCCGTACAACCGCTTGAGTGTCCGTACAACCGCTTCGACACGGATCCTCGAGAACCGCCATAACTCAGCCAAGCCATGACAGCTGACTTGGCATACCGACGCACGCCCAAGGCACACCGCAGCACACTTCCAGTCTCAGTTTGAGCATTGCAACCACGCACTCGCGGTGGTACAGAGCGTAATCCCCCCTACGAGTTTGATCGCCATGCTTCTTGGCGGATTGGTCCGAGGTCACCCTTGCATTCCTCGTGGGGACTCAACGTCCGCGTCACATCTGTCATCGTGACGTGCGATTGCTAAAAGGAAGGAGCAGCGCCATCCTTCGCGCGGTTGGAAGGGAGGTACCCGCTTTCCAGAACAATCGAGATCAACACAGGTGCAGGGAGTGCAGCGGTATGATGAATGTGCGCATTTTCGCGAGCAGAAAAGCATCCGGGGCGAGATATCCGTCCTGTGACTTGGCACCGAGTGGATCCCACCGCGTGTGCCACGACGCTTGTGGTGGCTGGTGACAACCAGAGAGGCTACGGCGCGGTCATCTTTGCAGCCTGCTCGATCGCCGCGGTCCAAGCAAGGACACGGCATCATGGCTACGGCTCGTTCTCCCTTCCTCTCCCTTGCACCCCGCTCGAGAAAAGAAGCATAGCAAAGAGCAGGGAGAAGCCACAAACTTTCGTATAGAAGGGGTTCCTCGACTCCGTCCAAGTCATCAGCGACTACCACATACATAATCTCGCCATACGGTGTAGTGTCGAACCAGAAGCGCAGTTTCTTCATTATATTTCAATTTGATTTTTACCTGTTTTTCAGAACGCCGTGCGGACGGATCCTATTTTGGAATTTAGCGCTCCGAGGCTCCCGGTTTGGGCGTGGGTTTATGGATTTTCCGTCTGTTTGCCTTCGCGATCGACGTCTCCTAGGCTCGAGGAGCCCTGGAAATTTTTTACTCTGTTTCCGTCGGCGCGGTCGTCATCGTTGTCATCCTCGTCCTCGTGGTCGTTGTCGTCGTTGTCGTCGTCGTCGCCGACCCTGATCCCAGAGGAATTCGAGGTGGAGCTTGTCGTCATGATCATGTCAACATTCCGCAGATCGAACTTATTGGTGTTTCAAGATCTTCCTTGTCAAGAAGATCGTCACGATCTGTTCGGCACACATTGTACCATTGCAGACGGACAGCCACATGCCATACCCTGTAGCGTTCGGGTCTGCGGGCGACAGCGGTCAGCTCGTTGCTCCACCGTGACCGGATCTTGACTTGTATGAGCAAACACCGTACCTACACACCCGGACGACGTTACCATAGCAAGCAGCAGCCTCTTTTGGTGCCCAGCAGTGGAACACTCTGCCTCGGTCTCGGCTAGCTCGGCCTGCAGCCAAGCCGGCAAACCTAAACTCAAGCGCCTCGGTGCGATTTCGTCGTGGTGCTTTTCGGCGTAGCGTGGCAACAAGCTCTGCATGCAGCTTGCTGCAACGGCAGCGCGTCGCAGTTTGAATTCCACCTCGACCGTTCCCCGGATCTTCAAGGCGTTCGGCGGCAGATGTCCGACGTCTCTTTGCGTCTGCTGTAAGCAGCTGGGCTGAGAGCATGTCGTTCCAGCCACTTGCAGGGCTCAGAGAAGGCCTCACAGAGTCAAGCGGCAGGAGCACCGAATCCGTTTTGTCGCGGTCTCAGCCCAAGTTCCGTGACCAGAAGTCAGACGAGCATTTCCGTTATCGGACACGGAGAGGCCAAAGGTGAATTCTCCTGCGACACCAAAAAGAGTCAAGAGCGGGAAAGACAGCTTCTGTAAAGTTTTGCCGTTGACGGTTCTTCGGCATTGCCATGCCTCTGCTACGGAGTCTTCATGTGTCGATCCAGAGAAAGTGCTTCCATTTCTTTGTGTTCGATGCATCTTCCCACCGGCATGTGGGCCGATCGTGACGTGCGAGGCTTTTGCTTTTCTTCAGAGCGTCCAACCACTCACTGACCGACTTCTAGCAGCGCACTCAGTCAAGTGCAATTCATCATCGCGTAGGTCGGTGTGTCATAATCTTTTGTGCCTGCAGTACACTTCCTCAGATCGGCTCACGTTCCGAAGATGGTCCTCGCACGCACGATTTACAGTGCAGGAAGGGACAAGATCCAAGTGCACCACTGCAAGCGAGGTCGGCTACGAATCACCTCCCCTGTATTTGGTCGATGGACACGACCGCACCACCACCCAGGCCTTTTTTTCTTTTTTTTTTCCTTCTTTTTCCCCCTTTGACTCTCTGATCTGCGTTGACGATCGGAGAGACGACCCTGTGGGAGCACAGAATGCTAACTATTGTCATCAAGCGAGTCGCTTCAGATAATTGCTCCACAAACAGTAGGTTCGCTCGGAACCAACACTCGAGACGCACACTGCGATGCGAGCATCTCGTACCGATATGCGCTCGCTTCGAATCGACCTCTCCCAAACAAATACCATGAGAAGCGATGCTTCTTGAACTCACCCAACGCGATGATGGCGCTTCACTCTCAACAAACTCCGAGTCCGTTGATTAGATGTCATGGTGTGAACGGCAGCATCGCTCCCCCAGGACGGACGTTGCTTCTGTGCGGCTGCTACAGATGCTCGCAGCAATGTCCTGCTTGATGAGGTTCAATCAAGGTAAGCAACGCCTGCCACTGCTGAGTAAAACTCAGCCGTGGGAGCGCACCTCGAGGTGTCATCGCCACGGCACTTTACGCGTCGACACGACCGCACCGAGACACATTCCAACGCAGCTCTAGGCGAGTCAATCACGCGGCTGGCTAGGGATAGCGTCGATGGACGAGGAAAACGCGAGAACGGGCGCTGGATAGCAAGTATAAGCGTGGTCATAGGCACGAGCGCTGCGGACCGGCTGCACGATCGGGAGCCCAATTCCATCGACTCGAAGCGAGCACTTCTGAAGTCGGAACAAACTGCGTTTCCATTGTTCTGTCATTGTGCACCTCTGCGCGAGCCCCAAGGGATCGTTGGGCGACGAATTCCAAACGCCGAGTCAAGAGCAAAGCTCCGCGGGGCGCGTTCCGGCGCGCCAGACGGTTTCAGGCACTTGCGCTGTCTCGCTTGTCGCGTAAATGAGGATCGCGACCTTCCCACTCCGATCGTGATTGCATCTCCGATGGCGCTGGAAACTCAGCTCAGAGGCGACGATCGCTTGATGAAGAGCGGATCTGCTGCACAAAGCCAATTTGTCCCCTTTGATGTGCCTCGTGACGCTTGTGCAGCCCTCTAGCAAGAACGTCCACACATTGGTCCACCGACATCCAGCTCGCAACGCTAAATCTACCTGGCCAGCCCCTTGCAGCAGTCTTGATGTGCTTGCCTCCGATTCGAGTGGGGTCCAAACCCCTTCGCACTCCGTCCTCGCCGGACGCTTGGTTCTGAGCAGTTCTCGGAGCCCGCTGTTCACTCACGGCTTTAGTGTGCCTCGGAGAGCAGCTTTGCATCGCCGATGCAGCGGACGACATCTTGATGCAACCATGTTTTTCTCTATTGCAGCATCACCGTGCCTGTGGTCGAATGCGAGGAACGGAAAACAAAAGCTGGTACAGGTGTGCATCGCTTTTATCGTATGCAGCTTTCCCAGATGCCCGGATCGTGGTGTTGGGACGTGCGACCTCGTGGACGTCGGACGGAACCTATACGCGACGAGCCCAACGGACATTTTGTTTCCACGCTGACGCTCCCTCGATCCCAGCATCGACGGCGGTTCAGCCTTACAGAGTTCCCACGACCATGATCAGAGCGGAGTGAGCGAAAGCAAGATAAAGCGATTCGGGGCTGCAAAGATCGCGCTAAGCAGGCTTCTCGAAGCTCGGCCCACCCCTGAATCCCGAGTGTGAACCCATAAACCAAGACCGAGGAATCTTCTTCTTCTTCTTCTTCTTCTTCTTCACACGCCCTTCGATGCAGACGGAACAAAAGGGGGCTTGGCTTTCCGGACCGATAGCGTGTGTTCTGGTGGTGGCGTCCAAACACCACTCGTGCAGAACGTGCTGATCACGGCTATTGTTTCCTTAGCTTGCATCGTGGGAGACGCACGATGAACAACGCAACACTTGGCCTTTCCTTTGTTCGCTTTCTCAACGTGGGTCTTTTTCGGTAATTCGAATTCCGCCGACCTCCTTGCATATCTGCTCTCATCGGCGACGACCACGATATCGTTTCAACGTGTTTTCACCAGACAGGTCCGGTGCGAGCTTCCGCAGCTTCCAGCACGTCGGCTCGTCTTTGGTTTTGCGGCTTGGAAGCCCATTCACTCGTCGTCACCATGCTTCTGAAGCTCAGCTGAACAAAGCGGTCTTTTGTACGCTGCTATTGTTAGAGCCAAGGAGATGAGTTCTTTGACGGTTGACCTAATTATGTTAGCTGTTAGGATCCCCTTACCGAACATTTCTGATTGAGGAGGAAGAGCAATCCTGTACAGCCACGCCTCCGGTTCTGGAACGTTCGCAAGGTGCTCCAGATCCTGCAACAAACAGACTGGATCCTCGACCGGCGACTGCTGCTTCCGATGACCTCTCAACACAACACTTCATGATGACACGCACAAAGAAGAACTGCACAAAGCCTTGCGACATGCAACAGAAAAGTTGGGGTTCAAAACATTACTCGACGAGTCCTGCTCCTACTTGAGTCCAAACTTTGTGAGACTAGGTCCGATCTGAACAGCACCCCAATCAGCGCCCGTCGAGGCAGACGCAGAGCCCGCATCAGCACCCGCCGCCTGCGGATTCGCGTTCGCAAGCGCAAGCGCCGCCGCCTCCTTCCTCGTCTTGATGTACTGGAGTTGAGACCGGAAGTGTCGCAAACAGCTATCCGGTGTCGTGGGGAGCTCCAAAAATCCACCTCCCACAATGGCAGGATGCGAAGTCGCAGGTGCTGCTCCACCTGCCGCTCCTCCGCCATGCGCTCCGTCTGCCTCTGCCGTCATGAGCGAATCCAGTCCATTCGAGATCAGCTCGACGAGAGAGTTGATGTACTTGGGCGCAACCGCTTCCACCTGCTGCTCAAAGTAGTAGAGGTACTGATCCAGCGCGGAGCAAAAGATCTCGACGGTGCTGCGTTCGTCGATGCAGCTGTTTGCGATGCGCAGCGACTTTTGCAGACACTCGAGCACACGCTTGCCGTCCTTGAGCAGGATAGGCTTGCTCTCCTTGGCGCCGCTGGCGGCTCCATTGGCAGAACTTCCGCTCGCAGCAACGCTGCTATTGGCAGCCGTGTTGCCGGTAGCAGAGGACGAACTGGTGGCAAGTCCGGAAGGATGGCCAGGAACTTCGGTCTGCCACCACAGATGACTCGCCATCATGACCGCAGCAGCCTGATGCGGCTTCTTCAGCAGCTTAGCACCGTGCAGTGCTGCCTTGGTGATGAGCGTGTCGTAGTTGTCGGTGCCGAAGACCCGAGCCGTTTGCAGCGTGCTGATGATCAGTCCGATGGCGTGGAGCTGTGCGCGCGACTCGGAGATCGACTCCTCGTAGATTGTGAACGCCTGTACGTAGAATTCGTACGCAAGCTCTTCGAAGCCGCTCTCGTCGGCGGACTGTGCGGCGAGCAGGAAGAGACGGAGGCAAATGTCGGATGACTCGACCTTGTTGTAGAGGATCGAGATGACCTGGTGAATGAACTTGTACAGGGTCAGCATCTTGGTCTCCCAGTTGGGCTCCTTGCTTTCGCGCAGCTTGTAGCGCCGTGCGAGCTTGATGGCCGAGGTGATGAGCGGTGGCAGCGTAAACTTGATGCGTTCGCCGCCGTCGACAAAGTGCCTGCGTGCGGTCTGTAGCAGGCTGAACTGTGTCTCCAGCTCGTCCGCCCGGAAGAGGTGGATCATGCGCGCGATCCACCCTTGCTCTTCAGCCATCTCTTCCATGTCGTACTGCATCATGTGTTGGCGACCCATGCCGCGTGCTCCCGCGCCGTACATGCCCTGAGCCATCCTCGGATCGCCGGCGGAATAGTGACCGTACGCACCGCCGTAGCCACCTTGGCCGCTGCCTCCTGCGCCCATGTGGATGCCGCCATGAGGCATGCCACCCATGACTGCATCCTTGTGATCGCGAATGATGGGGCTGCATAGATCGAGCACGCCGCTGACGTCCTCAGGCGTTGACATGACCGTCTCGTTGCGCAGCACCGACATGACGACAGCCTGTGCAATGGATTTGCGCGTCGTATACGGTTGCACCGACAGCAGGGACAGATACGACGGCAAGGCCAGCAGCGTCAGGACAGTGAGATAGGAGTTGATGGGCGAGAGCAGCAGTGAGTTGAGGTTGTTCGTGGTAGCTGGGCTGTGCAAGTCTGGGCTCTGTTCGAATTCGACGACCTTTTCGCGTGCAAATGCAAGCACCTGGTCGACATACTCAAGCTTGTCTGGGTAACAGCTGAGCGAAAGATTGGCGAGCGAGACGAGCAGCGCTGTGATGTCTTGGATCGAGAGGTCGGGCCGCGCGCGGATGAGTTGAACAATCTGCTCCCAGAAGACCTCGAAGAGACGGACGTCCTCTGGAATGCCACGGAACTTGCCGATGGGCTTTTCGGATACCGCCGTAGGGCGAGGCGCTTGCGGTTGTGTTGGTGCTGCCTTCTTCTCGGCTTCGCCGTTGGTCTGCGTTTCGGTGCTAAAGCCGGCTGAAGGGAACTCTTGAGCGCGAGCGTTGTGCTCATCCTTGGCTGCGCCAGCTTCCGTCGATGTGACAGCGGTGTCAGAGGTGAGCTGAGCACTACTCGCCTCGGTACCGTCGTCGGTCTGGGATGCCCACGTGCTGGAAGCTGCAGTGGAAGCTGCTCCGGCGCCACTAGCGCCTCCCGATCCCCAGGCATCTTCGTCGAGCCCTTCGGGCACGCTGCGAAAGACGGGCTCTTCGGAGCTGTGAGTTGCGACGTTAGGTGCAGCAGCAGAGTCTCGGTCGGCGGAAGCCATGCCGAATCCGCTAGGCTCCACAGGTGGCGGTGGCATCGAGCTGAGATCCGCAGCGGTCGGTGATGCCGGCTCGGCGATGTCGGCAGCCTTGGCTTTGGGGTCCCCCTGGGCGGTGACCTCGTCCCAGACGGAGCCAGGGCCTGCACTTTGGCCTGTCATCCGCATCTGTCGCGTCTTTTCCGCAAGACGCCGACTCGCCTCCTCTTCTTGCCTCTTGATCTCTTCTGGACTGTCGTTCTCGGCTTCGCGGGCTGCGTAAGCGGCAAGACGATCGATCAGGGCAATGACGATTTGCTTGATGTTGACCTTGGGATGCAACGCTGCGCAGGCGGAAAGGAACGGGCCGAGCGTTCGCAGATGAAAGTCGTCGGGAAAAACCTGGATGACGACCTCCATGAGGTATTCTTGAGCTATGACATCCTTGCAATTGACCACTTGTTCCAGGATGGATGGAAGGATGGTGCGCTGGTACATCTCGAGATCGACGCCTTCGAGCTGACTGAGACGGACAAGATTGGTGCCAACGAGGATGCGAAGCTCCTTTCGTTCCATCTCGCGCTTTTCGCGATCCCTCGAGTGACCCTGGTGCTGCAGTCTGACCCAAAGCTTGTTCATCTCGATAAAGTTGGTGAGAACGAAGCCGATGCTGTCCTGAAGGTTGCCTCCAGGTCCCATGTCCTGCCCGACGGGAAGGTAGTCGCGCGTCGCACCGCTGAGGTAGTGTCGAAGGAAGAGACCTCGGGTAGGATGCTGGACACCACGGCTCATCTCCATGACGTCCTTCATGATCTCCTTGATAGGAGCGTCGGGTATAGACATGTATACGCTTCCAACGGTGATCATGAGGTAGAGACGCGGCACGATGTTTCCGCAGTACTGCACAAGTTCGTAGAGGTCAGCGAGGTGGTGCTTGCCGGTTGTGTGGGCATCATAGAGGTAGATGGACAGATGGCGTAGCGCATCAAAGACGGCCATGTCTGCAAGAACAAGCGTCGGCGTCGAGGATGGTCAGTCAGTAAGCTGCTCGTGCTGCAAGAGTCCAAGTGGCAGCCATGCTCGATACTTACAGAGCTCATAGTAGTTCTTTGGTGACAGCGAGGAGGTGCGAAGCTCGGAGAGCATGGTGGAGGCGCTTTTGAGCGCATCCATGACCTGATCCGCATCGAGGCATCTTTTCATCTGCACCAGCTGCACCTTGACCACATTAAGGGCCTCGGAGAGGACCTTGGCCGAGTCGTCCATCGCTGTGGAGAGTATGCGCGATGTTCAACGGGAGATGGCCAATAGTCGGGCTGATAGGTGGTGAATGACGTGAGGTGGAGAGAGGTTGGGATGGTGAACACATTCACAACGCGTGCTGAGTCTCGGTAGGCGTGGTACGTGCATGCACAGGCCGAGAGGGGTCGAACCCGAGGTCGAGAACCACAAGCTCGGACAACACAAATTCCATGACGCAAAAGAAATGTTAGATTCGTTCCTCGAGCGAGTCCATCTTGAACACTCAGACGAGAAGTTGGACCAAGGACATCCGAAACAAGGAAGGCTCGAATGTGTCGCTTAGGTGACAGCAAGCATGAAGAAAAATGTCGAAGGTGCAGTACAGCTACGGTGCGTCGATGTGACTACAGACTTTGCGATACCACGTGTGCAGAATCGCTAGATGATCTCGAGATCCGAGTCATCGTCATCTTGCTCAATCACGGTGTGTGACTGACGAGCTTGTGACTGTGATTGAAGCTGCATGATGCGCTCGCTGAGATTCGTCTCGCTTTCAGCTTCGCGTTTGGGTGCTCCGTCGCTCGGTGGAACAACGAGGTCGCCAAGGTCGTCCTCCCAATCATCTTCAAAATCGTCCATATTGATCAATTCTCCTCCAACGACTTTGAGCTTCGAGACGCGACCCACTTCGTCCGATGGCAGACGCAGTTTGGGACGATGAGCCCTTTTGATTCTCAAGCTTGGCTCTGAAGAGCTGTTGCTGTTCGAGTTGGACGAGGATTTTTGAGCCAGCGAAAGAAGCTTGCTTCGCGAGTCACTGCTGCTCCGAGGAGAAGCCTCTGCATCGGCAGCGTGTCGATTGAGACCCGCGATGGGCATTCCTCCGAGGAGTGTGTTGGACCGCTTGTTGCTAGTGCTCGCCAAATTCATGAATTTGAGCTTTGCAGCTTCTGCTTCCGCAGCACCTTTGCCGACTGACGGATGTACGACACCAGTATATTTCCGCCTCTTGGCATCGATGGCTTGCTGCTTTTGCTGGGCGATCCTCTTTCGCTGATCCAGGGTCGAGTAAGCTGCATTGATCATGTCAGCTGTTCCATTCGGCAACACGGGCAATGCGGGTGCTTCGCGTTTCTTCCTCTCCCCGTCAACGTTGTCCTCGTCGTGTTCGTCGTCTCCGTCAGGCTGCCTCTTGGCCGGACGAGCAGGAGGCGGAGCAAAGCGAGCCTCGATCTCTCGCATTAGCTGCTCTTCCTCGATCTGCCTCTTGAGCCTACTCTGCTTCTCGGTATTGCCTCGTCCATATCGGCCACTGACATCGTACTTCCAACTCGACGGATCCGAAGCGCGAACTTCCTCGTCGGCACCTACGGCGGAAGCGATTGGAGATTGCGAGACATACACCTGCCCACCGTTGTTCTCCATGCCATCGCCGACGTTGCCAAAGGAGGAGTTTAGCTTCTTTGCAAGCGCGGCGCGCGAAAATGGATTGCTACCCTCTGCGGTCTTGTAAGTTGAGGTGATGTTGTTGATCGCAGACTCTTCTCCGGCGTAGCTTCCACCTCTACGACCTGGAAAGGAGCTGGAAGCTGTTGCTTTGGCGCCAGACGCGCCGCCACCACCAGCACCACCGAAGCGAGAAGTCGAGTTGGCGGCAAACTCGGGTCGACCTCTGGCAAGCTCGTCCATATGACGACTTAAGTGGAAGTCGCACGTCGTGGTCCGAGTTTGCTTCCGCGCTTTTGTATCCACAAAGTTGCTACATCTCTGACCATTGGCCTTCATCGCAGAGCACCTTCGGTAGTCGGCAGCTTGTCCGATTACCAAGCAGTCCTCGGCAGATCTCGGCGTAATGCGCAACATCTTTGTCTCTAACGATTTGCTTCTGCTCCCCGCAGGAGCCCACGGTCGGAGCACCTTGGGATTCATAATGGCAACGAGTGTGCCCTCGGCCTGCTTGTAGAGCATCTCAAAGGCTCCGCGAGAACCGTTGATCCATTTTTTGGTACCAGCAGAGGCGGCGGACAGGGTCTCGGCTACCTCGGAACGGACTTTGTTGTTACGAGGGACGATCGAGGTATCCACCTGATCGGACTCGTATGCGATGAGAGAAAGGTAGTTGTCACCTCGGCCTGCCGAGCCAGAGCCATCGCCTTGAGTGCTGTTGACGCCAAGATCGACGAGTTTGAGAATGACAAATTTGCGGGAACGGTTTGCCAGATTGCCCTGATGCTTTAAACGCTCGTGCTCTTCATCAATGTCTTGGGCTCCAGACTTATTCCATGCTCGTGATCTGCCTTTGGAGGCGTCCTGGAAGGCATCCGAGCTGCCTGGCTCTAGATCGAGGCGAAGCTTTCCGTTGCCATCCGAACCTGCATCTTTGAAGAGCACTGGATCTTCGTCAAGTGCAGACGCGGACGATGCAGCGGCGTTCGAAGCTGGCTTCCCTGGGGAAGTAGAAGCGTCGATACGAAAGCCTTTGGTGACCAGCAGCTCGCTCTTCTCCACAATAGTCGCAATGACGATCCAGTCACTGTCGAGGGGCACTTCGTAGTCGCCGTTGCGGATCGTGTTGGGAGCGATACCATCCAGGCTCATCGCGAGCGGACGTGCTATTGAGTAGAGAAGGGAAGGCGGGACGTGATAGCGTCCGCGAAGGTGCTCTTTGAGCTCCGAATGGGGAAGCTTGCGCTCTCGCAGACGATGTCCTGAGAATGGTTCCATTAATTCCCATTTGGGATCGTCTGGGTTCGGCGGAATAGCTCGAGGTCCGGGCCGCATCCGCTCGACGAGAGCCAGGTCGTCATCCCGATGCACGAGATCACTCTCAGCATTGTCCTCCTCAAAGTCGTCCTCTTCGCCTTGCGATTCGACCTCGTCGTCGTCTAATCCAGCAGCACAGTCCTTTGCCCTCGAGAAAGCTCCCTGCAAAGCACCGGACTTGGCCTTGGCTCTGTGTTGACTGTTGACGAAGCCTTCGCTCCTGAGGGCTTCTCTTCTGTCGGCTTCACTGCGCGCTCTCTGCAGTTCCGCAGACTGCTGTTGCTTGTCGAGCAGAGATTGTTGCACTTGCTTGGCCTTTTGGAGAAAGTTGCTAGGCTTGGGTGCACGTTGCTCCATACGATTCTTGATCTGTTCCAGCAGGCCTCGTGCACTTGCGTCACCTGAGAAGCTGGGAGGATACTGAAAGTCATCATCTGCGGGAGGTGGTGCGCAGTAGGTCGAGGATGCCTTTGCACGGGCTTCAGCAAAAGAGAGAAGAGAAGCTTGACGCCGCGCATCTTGCTCCTTGTCTACGAATCGTCCGGGTCCTGAGGGCCGCTGATATTGACGTTTGGCTTTTGTGGGGGATGACGGAGCGACGATATCAGTTCTGCGGCGTTTGGCTGATGATGCGCGGCTTTGCGGCTCATCCTGACCGTAATGCTCGGGCGGGGGAGCTGAAGCTGCAGCCGCAGCGGGTATCCCTTGGGAGGTCGAGGCTGTCCTCGTGACCTCCATGAATTCCAGCGGCCGGAGAGGGCTCTCGATGTCGAAGCTGGGATCGTGAGAGGCTGTGATCCGAATGAAAGTGTCTCAGAAGCGCATGGTCGAAGATTGTGTTGTCAAAGAGTTGCACCAAGATGAAAGTCAGGGAGAGAAGGACCCTTTCAGACAAACTCGAAACGCGTCTGAGAAACAGAGGCGTGTCGGAAGTGTTGCTTTCCGATAAGTCTAAGCGCGCTGCAGCCCCGCTCAACTCGAACCGACGTGTAAAGTGGAGGGGGCAGGCAGCTTTCGGAATTCGTTGTGCTAGTCTCCATCCTTCACATCTTGGCAGTCATATCTCGCGAGCCTCAACATGGACGGACGACAGTCCGTGGCCGAAGCGGTCGTGTCGACCTATCGCAAAGCGCCGGTGACGCTCTCCATCTTTGCGTCGTACTTCATCTCGAGGATCTGCTCGAGTCTGTGGTTAAACTATCGCCTCTTCGTCTCGCTTCCAGGGGGCCCGCTGCCAAAGAACATCGTCGGATGGTCCATCCACTACTTTTTGCTTTCGCCTCTCTCGCTGCATAGCGCCTGGACAAGCACCAGGCTGGTGCGGTCCTTCTTACCCACGACTCCGCAGTCCAACAGCCAGCACTTGACAACAGGCGTTTACCTTCCTCGACGCAAGGGTCCAGGTCCTCTCGCCGCCGGCACTGTCCCGCACAGGCAGCTCGATCAGTTCACAAGCGAATCGGACAACACGGCGACATCTGGTCAGGAAGCCTCAACCGATGCAGGAGATCCTTCAGCCTCGAAGCAGCAGGCGCAAGAAGCGATACAACATATCCACTCAACCTTGAGAACCGACGCAAACTCTCATCCGGCTCATTTGCGCCTTGGTCCTTCCATGATCGAGACCCACTCGACAGCGCTATTTGCCGTCTCACATACGCTCGTCACTGGCAGCGAGAATGTCTCTCGATCCACTCGATCCGCTCGCTTCCCTTCCGCTCTTTCACGCCGCTTCCTGTCCTCGATCAAGGGCGAGTATGTGCACATGCACTGCCAGTCCTCGGCTGAAACCCAAGACGAACACGCAGCATGGTCAGAAGACGGTAGTTTGCATATGACGCTGCACCCTGATGACGCTGCACTCGTGGTAGAGAGAGGCTGGGGTCAGCTGCATCCCCTTGCCGGCTTTCCATCGTATTCAGGATTTTGGTTCGGTTGGCCAGCGTGGCTCACTCGACTGCGTTCTTCGGCCGCCAGATCGGCGAGGTGGTGGACATCGAGCTCCGTTCCCACAGAATCCAACGCAAAGGTAGCCAAGGCGATAGGTCTACCTCCCACCTACTGCCTTGTGTACAGCCCAAGGGATATGGAGGAAGCCAAAGTGTTGCTCGACATCATACATGCGGCGACGGCGTTTGCCATTGGCTCTCGTCCGACCTCCCATTGAGCTCATTCGGCAGCTCACATTCATATGTAAGAGCCCTCGTACTTTGCATCATTGCATTGTCATCTACTATTTCTTGCCGCCTTGCAGGTATGCCATCATCGCAGCCACACCTTTGCTGACTTTTTCCACATCCCTGAATGTGAGGCTCAGCCGTGTGTGCCGTGTCAGACTACCGTCTTCCTCCTTGGCTTCCTCAGCTTTACTGTCGCCAGACCCAGCCCTAGCCATGTTCACCTTGCTTCGAATCTGTTGGTCGACGAGCAGATCATGGTTGGCGACATGGACCAGATGTGAAGCCGTATCGACTTTCCTGTCAGCGATACCATGGAGGTACGACTTGTAAACGTGTCCTGTCGTGATCAGCAAGGATCTCGGCTCTTGCAATATGCTGAAGACGGGATTTGGCTCCCTCGCTCTGGCTCCCCGTACGATCTTTACGTTGCCTTCCATCCTCTCCTTGGGTACAATCTTGGTCTTTGTCGAGTCCTCAAGATCATTACCGTCCGTGGATCCTGTGGCGCCATCCTTTGTCGCTTTTTCGTCGTGCTCTTTCATACGCTTGTCAAAGTCCTTCTGAAGATCCTCATCGACATATCTGTAGACATCGAGGAGCGTGTGTGACCCCAAGCTGATGGTCGCTACAGCTGGAAAGTAGGCGGGACCATCTTCGTGCGGCATGATGCCCTGACCCGCAAGGTATTCGTTCACTAGGCAGTGATTCGGCTCGCCATGCTTCGATGCTTCGAACGCCCCCGTCTTGCGCAGTCGAGCGACAAGGTCTGGATAGCTTGAAAGAAAGTCTGGCATCGCTTGTGGCATCAACGTGTTGTTCTTGGCCAGGACCTGCCCACCCCATTCCTGCAAGCGTCTGTTCTGCAGCACTTTCCATTTGGGCTTGGGCGCCGAAAGGATAGCCTCGGTGAGGAAGCGTTCCTCGTCTTCCGAGATGAAGTTGGGAATGTAGAAGAAACCGCCTTGCTCGTCGGGTTTGCCATCGGGCTGCTCTGATGATGACGATGCGAATTGGCTTGGACTCGCATTGGCAGGGATCGGTATCCGATACCTCTCGAGATCCCAGCTCTCCTCCGCTGGCTCTTCCAGTAGCGACATGACGTGCGATGCTTCGAGCAGTCGAGGTTGAATGGTGTAAGAGCGGAAAGGTGGACCCTTGACTTTTTGCGAAGCCAAGAAACGGTTGAGTTGCTGCGCTTTTTGGTTTGCCATGTGGAGGCGCGGCGACGCGGATCACGGAGCAGCCGACATCCGAGTCCGCTTTGATGTGTCACACGCTCATCATTCCCTTTGTCTTTCATCTCGCTCCATGCCACCTACCAAACACATTCAAGGGACTCAGCCCGCAGCATAATCCTCCTTTTCGGCCACATACGGCTCAGCCTCCCGATCTCAAGAATGTCGGACCACCAACATGATCATAGTAGCGAGGCATCAGGCTCAAGACCACGTTCACCTTCCTCGACAGCCCACGACGACGTCGCTAGGCTCGAGAGCGACCTGATCCCATCACCACCAGCATCTTCGCACGGACTCTCAGCCTCGGATCCAAGCTCTGCAGCAGTCAGCTCCGCCAACGTAGACGGCTCCGCTCGCGTGTATCGCTTCCCCAGCGACCTTCCACCGCGTTTCGCAGGGTCGAGCGCAGACCCGGACCCGAACGAGCGCGTTGTCACTGTGCGCGACTTGAGGTCCAAGTCGTGCTGGATCTGCTCTGAAGACGATGAAGATCCAATGCCAAGCCAAGGTCAAGGTTTGTCCGGAGAAGCCCCCGCCACACCGTCGACAAGACCGAAACGGTTCGTGCATCCGTGCAATTGTACACTAGTAGCTCACGAAAGCTGTCTTCTACGATGGATCGATCAGAGTAAACGAAACCATCCCTTGCAAAACCAGGTCACCTGTCCGCAGTGCAAAGCACCGTACATCCTCATCAACAACAAGACCACGCTCCTCAAGATCTTTGAGTTCTTCGACAAGCTCGTCACGCGCATCGAGCCGATCGGTGCCTTTTCGATCCTCGGCGGATCCGTGCTGGTGGCATGCACAGCGTACGGATCTGTAGCCATCCGTATGGTCCTTGGAAAAGATGCCGCTCGAAGGGCGCTAGCTTCTCCTTGGCCATGGCATTACTGGGTCGACATCCCGCTCATTCCGTTCGCGCTCATCGCATCGAGGCTCAACATTTTCGAGTCTGCCATGACGTGGGTCCCGACCATCGTCGCTTTCCCCATCACTAGCATTCCCATGGCCACAGCGACTGCTGCTCACGGCCGCCTCTTCGATCGCTACCTCGAATCGAGCATCTTCAGTGCACGCTCCTATCCACCAGGACCGGCACTGACAGCCCTCCTTGTGCCTTGGATCCGCGTCTTCTACCTCGCACTCAAGCGCAAAGTGTACCGCGCCGTGCTGGGTCCGTTCTACGGCAGCAGGAGGAGCGGCTCTTCCAGACGGACGACAGGAACGGGTCGCAACAGACGCAGGGTGGTCATCGTCGGCGAGGCGGACAGCTACCTGGTCGACGGCGATGCAGCTTTGGGTGCACAGCCTATGCCCGACGGTATCGGTGGGCCGATGGCGCAGGTGCAGCAAGACGGCAACGGTGACGACGAGGGCGATGATGGTCCTATGCAGACCGTCTACGTTTCTCATCACTCGCTAGCTCGCCTGTGTCTGGGTGCGCTCAGTCTGCCATTTGTCGCCAACGTCATGGGTCGCATCCTGGGCTATTTTGCACGCTTCTCGCCGCTGCTGGCACGCTTCTTGGGGATGAAGAATGTGCAGCCGCCGTCGTCGTCGATGCTCTCGTCGTTCTACACGACCAAAGCCACGCCGACGACTTCGTCGAAAGCAGCATCCGAATCACCCTCGCCGATCGCATCTCTCTTCCGCGGTCAACTTCCACTCTTCGACAGTCAGACCATAGACGGGAAGAAAAACGTCGCAAACGATGCCAACAAGTCGTTCTCAGAGCGTCTCACGCTGCTCGGCTATTCGCCGCGCTACGATGACCTCGACCCTGTGTGGTTCCGCAACGCAGTGGGCGCCGCCGTCTTCATCGTGGTCAAGGATGCGGGCAGTCTGCTGTATCGTCGTCTGCGTCTTAGTCAGAGGGACAGGACATCGATCAAGGACTTGCCTTTCCAAGCCGGGCTCGTGTCTGGTCTCGATCTGCGCAGTTGAATCCATGTCTTTGTCTCAATCGAAGCGTCTTCTACGTTCTGATCTGGAGCTGATTGTGTGTGGGTGTCAAGATTCATGTGTGAAATGCGTGTGATGATGTACAGCCTGCCTGCCACAGCGCAGAGTGCCATGTAGACAGACACATGATGTGATGCGACGATCTGCAGGGACGAAAGACTACTTTTTACCCTTCTTCTTTTTCTTCTTCTTATCTGATGCTGCGCCTGCTGCCGCTCCCCCATTCGAGGCTGATGCTGATGCTGATGCAGCCGGCGCACCTGTCGTTTCCGTTGCTGTTGTTGCTGGTGTTGCACCTTCCGCCGCTGCTGCTGCTGCGGGTGCAGGTTCTGGATTCGCATCTTGCAAAGGCTGCTTGGATCCCGCCATGGCAAACGTCATTGCCTTGTTGAACACCTCCAGTCGACCCAGGATCGCCGAAGACCGCGTTCGGTATTTGATGGTGGTGGTGTCATCCGTCACTTTGAGCGTAAGGCTGTGTGTCGAGGGTCTGGATTTGATGAGGTAGCGGGTCTTGTGCGGGTTTTGCTGGTACAGCTTGATGCTGCGTTGCTGGAACTCGGGCCAGTCTTTGATGTACACCATGATGAAGGGGGTCTTTGTGTGGGCGCAGATGCTGGAGCGCGGGTTGCGATCGATTTCGTGTGGACGTGTGAGAGGATGCAAGGGAGTCGTCGATGGTTCGAATGCTTAGGACAAAGCCGAGCGCCGCTGTCCGAGGGAGAGACGGCCGTCCAGGATCGTGGAATGAACGTCGGTGTGTCACGCGCTTCTGACCTGTTCGATTTGCGCCTGTCCTCCCGAGCCGAACGATACAAGCGTTCAAAGAAGCTGCTAAGAAAGTGTTGGAGAGAGATCGAGGTTGATGGGGGTTGATGCGGAAAGAGGAGGTCGTCTGAGAATCCTCGATTTGAGCTTTGTATGGCGTCACGTGGATGTGTCGGTGTGCATTTTTGGTGCCCCAAATTGTCTCGAAAGGATCCTCTAACATTCGTAGGCGAGATGATAATTCTCGGTGGTTGAAAGCCTGAATGTGTGCCCGAAGACGATGATGAAGCCGTCAACCCGTCAAGTCTTCCTGCTGCCGAGTCAGCAAGCAAGAGCCAATTCACGGAACTGTCACAGATCCGATAAGTTGGCGTCCGTGACAACCTCCTCCACCATTTTGGTCCTACCACCTATCTCTTCTTCTCGGCTTCTACTGGCACCTTCGATACAGACGACGCCTGCGGACCTCCGAGACTTTCACCCATCTTGAACCCGTCCCACTCTCCGTATCACCAGCGTCCCGCTGTAAGCATCATATCACCATGAGCACCACGGCGTCCTCCACCTCGAGCTCCATCTCGGAGGCAGCATCCAAAACCTACAACTCCATCAAAGATATCGCACCGGGACCCAAGAAGGCAGCCTCAACACCGACCCAAACAGCGCAGCGTCAGGACAAGCCACTCTACTCGCTCATAGCTGGTACCACCGCCGGTGCCGTCGAAGGCTTCGCAACCTACCCTATCGAGTACACCAAGACCGTGTCGCAGTTCGCAGCTAAAGCGGGAGAAAAGGCACCTGGTCCCATCACCATCGTCCGCAACACCATCGCCAAGGATGGCTTTATCGGACTCTACTCTGGCTGTGGTGCGCTCGTCACGGGCAATGCGATCAAGGCCGGTGTACGATTCGTCAGCTACGATCACTTTAAGACGATGCTCAAGGATGAGAACGGCAAGCTTTCCGGTCCACGATCGTTGCTTGCTGGATTGGGCGCAGGTATGATGGAGGCCATCTTCGCAGTGACGCCTTCCGAAACGATCAAGACCAAGCTCATCGATGACGGTAAACGTGCGGTACCCAAGTATCCTCGAGGACTCATCCCTGGTACCGCAGCCATCGTCAAGGAGGAAGGCATTCGAGGAATCTACCGAGGTCTCTTCCCCGTCATGTTGAGACAAGGTGCCAACTCAGCCGTACGATTCGGAACCTACTCGACGCTCAAGAACTTTGTCAGTGGAAGTGCACGACCAGGTCAATCGCTACCCGGTGGCATCACCTTCGGTATCGGAGCCGTCGCTGGAATCGTCACCGTCTACGCCACCATGCCATTGGACGTCATCAAGACTCGAATGCAGACGTTGGAAGCACGTACAAAGTATCGAAACACCTTCAATTGCGCCGCCGTCACATTGCGCGAGGAAGGCTTGCTCGCCTTCTGGCGCGGTGCCACCCCCCGTCTCGCCAGATTGGTGCTTTCCGGTGGTATAGTCTTCACCGTCTACGAAGAAATCATGAGCGTTCTCGGTGCAAAGACCATGTAAGGAAAAGTGTTGCAGCTGAATTCATGTGACACCTGCAAACATCCAAGACCGTGTGCGAAGCGAATCATGTGCATCTGAGCTTGGCTGAGGGTATTCGCGCATGCGACAAGGCGTGCCGTTCGCACGATCGCAACTCTGAGCCTTCTTGTACGGGTTGTCACAGTCACAAAGTCGCGGACTCAATCACACACAACACTCGCGCCAAGCCCGGTTCGGGAAAAGAAGTCTCTGTTCGGAAAGGAATCGAGACGGAAACATATCATAGTACAAGTGCGGTTCGATCGCGGCGACTAGACAAGCCGCATCGACCGTCCAGCGCAGCCAACAGGCCGAGGGGCGAAGCGGTACACGAGAGGATACCACATTGGGGAGAAGAGAGTATCAAAGGAGCTCCAAAACACAAATGACCGAGCAAGCGATCATCGGCGCTTGTTGTAGGCAGCCTTCTCGGCCTCGGCACGAGCCTTGTCGCGCGTGGCCATGTCGTTGTAGGGCTTCTTCTCGGCCTCGGACATCTCCTTCCACTTGGCACCGAGGAGACGGCCAATGTCCCCGAAACCGGCGTCCGAGTTGGCCTGCTTGACACGCTCACGGTGGTCCTGCGAGAAGAACATGTATGCCGAGAGGGGACGCTTGGGGGCGGCGGGGTCCTTCTTGGACTTGGTGGTGCGCTTCTGCGTCGAGGTCGACGACTTGGTCTTGGTGTCTGCTTTGGCCATCTTGACGATAGTCTGAGGAGGCGGCAAGTCCGATCGTGATCGAGAAGGACGCGAGGCAGCAATGCAAGGCGGGTGCAGGTGCGGAAACGTGAGGTGAGCAAAGCGGAACAGGGTCAGCAAGTGTTGTCTGCAACGTCAAATGTCCCACACGGATGATAATGGTCCCAGGCGATGGCGAGAAGAACCGGAAATTCTGAAACACAGACGCGACATTCGAGACGCGTTGGCGGTGTGCGTGGGTTCAACGGTCGAGCCACTTTGTACGTGAAGCCCAGGCGTCGCGATGGTGGGAGTGGTTGCTCACTCTCGTGCTGATCGCGACGAGCGCCTTAGCGTCCGACAACAGCGGGAAACATCACTGCCCTAGTCGTCGTAAGCTGAGTCAGTCTGTATAGGCGTGGTCGCCCACCAACAGCCTTCAGCAAAGCTTCACCGATGCCCCATCACCGCCGCGAGCCAGTGGATGGGTGATCGTGCGGATGAACGGTCCACGCGTGTTGGGGCTGATCGCGACCAAGACGTTGCAGATGATGGCGTCTAAAGTGATTCGCGATGTTGTGTGACCATTGACAATAGCGTGGAAGGGCATTGTCACGTCTCGACGCGTCTGGCTGGCCAAGGGGATGCGAGATTGGAATATGCTCACCTGTGTGTGTGTATGTGTGTGTGTGTGGTGTGGGTGAGAGAGTTGGCGGAGAGAGGCAAAGGGGAGTTTTGAGTGGGCGACGATTTTGGCGGGGGGGTTTGAGTGAGCCAGCCAAAATCGTGCCCTCGACCTGGATTTTTCGAGCCTGGAGTCTAGGTGCCAGCCTGTGTTTCTTTCCATTTGCGGTAGCAGACCAGTCAAATTCGGTTTGGCTCAGCGAGCCTCCAAAATTCGAGGCAGCAGGCCAGTCACCGACGCGCTCCAGCCAAGACAGCACGACGTTTCTGTGTGTCGCGCTTGGACGCTTGAGCCGCGGCGAAATGGCACGCACACAAGTGCCTTCGTCTATTTTTCGAGCCAGCAGATCAGTACATTCGCACAACTTGCCAGAGATGCTTCCATCCATTCTGCCCGACTCGCCGTCGCTTGACGCACATCTGCGCTGTGCCGTTGCAGAGGCGCCATATCGACCATGCTCGACAGCTGACCAGCCGGAACCTGAGAGTGCCATTGCCTAGACCTCCTCCGGTCGTGGACGGACGGCTCGCCATCGCGACATCAGCACCACAAGAGGGCTCTCCTCGTATTGTCCGTTGTCCAGCTTCCATGTTGATTGTGCCTGTTCTCGCAGCCGCCATGCCGTCCTCGAGAATCATTTTCAGCAGCAACTTGGCTCGCTACATCGCCACGTTCGTGCACAGAGATTTATCTGCTGCGTCCATCGAGAGCGCTCTCTCAATATAGAAGAAGAAGGCACGATGCAGGTGCGCAGCAAGCAGATGCAGGTGCGAGAAGGACCCTTGCCAGTTCTCACTGACGTACCCGGCACAGATCGTGAGCTTGAGTTTCATGCTCTTTCGCTAGCTTCATCCCCGCATCGACTTGGCCTCGATACCTTCGCCGCGCTGCACGGTTCAATGTGCGAGGGAGGCTCAAAGTGTCGCATGGGAGGTCGACTCGACCTTCTCGGCTTGGTCCGTGCCATTTGGCAAGTCGAATTGATCTCTGCATCCGTCAAAGGCGGGACGGCACGTTGTTTTTTCTGGCAGACAAGCCAGCTTTTCCTGAGAATTCCCCCTTTCATACGTCGATCTTACATCTCGTTCGATTATTCTGAGCTTCTGATTGCCGAGCCACGGCTGCAGCCAATCCTGGTCACCGTGCAGCAGTTGTACATCTTTTGAGACCCCCTGAATGTGAACCGGCGGCACCGTCGCAAAGGCATGCTGAGTGCCAAACTCTCATCCATGCTATCGAGTTGACGACGACCAGCACCATTGTGGGTCAACATATCCACCATGTCATCACACCAAGACGTAGATCAAGGACAGGAGCACGAGTCGATGGCACTGGTGCTCGAGCACCTCGTCTCGTCGGGACCCGTCCACGAGACAGGCGATCAGCTTCAGGCAGGTACCTCGGACCACTCTGCCATCACGCCCGCACCAGTATCTGTGCAGAAGCATTCGAAATGGTGGGGTCGCTTCTTCCCTGGCAGCCTCGAGTCGACCATGGATCGTCTTTTCGCAAGCCACCACATGGGCAACTATGTCGCCATCCGCGGGCATCCGGATCAGAAGATCTTCGAGAGCATGCCCATCTATGTGCGCGTGGGGATGCATCTGCTGTTCTACAAGAGCAAGGAGCAGTCGTTTCTGCGCTACAAGTCGGTGGAGGATTTGCTCAAGACCGTGTCTGTGCGACAGGGTAAGGTGTACGACGACGAGTCCAACCCGCACGCCGTGCTGGAGCACATTCAGAGCTTCATCAAGACCTACTCGATCAATCTGGATGAGCTACTGCAGCCGGATCCAACCCAGTACCCCAACTTCAACTCGTTCTTCTACCGCAAGCTGAAGCCTGGAGCGAGACCGATCGCCGAGCCCGCGAATGCGTCGATCGTGTCGTCTTGCGCTGATTGCAGGCTGACGGTCTTCAGCGATGTTGCCGAGTCAACCAAGTACTGGATCAAGGGAGACGGTTTCACCTTGAACAGGCTGATTGGCGATACCAACCTCGCCGACCGATGCTTCCCGCCGGGCAGCTCGATCGCCATCTTCCGCCTCGCTCCGGCTGACTACCACCGTTTCCACCATCCGGTAGGGCCGGCCGTGTGTGGACCGACCAAGCACATCGGCGGAGAGTACTTTACTGTGAACGTGAGTAACCTCGCCTGTGCCATGAGTGCTATGATCCGGTGTGCTTGTCTTGAATGCTTCGATCGATCGTACTGACCTCTTGATCCCGATCTTGCATCCGAATTTTTGGTCCTCCTTTTTCGTGTCGCTTTTCCACTTTCCTGCTCACACTCGCGGGCATTTCCGTTGGCGTACCGCCCCGCAACTTGTGCCGTCTTCGACATCGACACGTGGGTGAATCCGTACATGCAGCCGCAAGCCGTCAACGCCGAATTCGACGTCTTCTCGGGCAACCGAAGGGATGTGCTTGTGCTCAACTGGAGTCCTAAGGGCGAATCTGGACCTTCTTTCCCCGTGGCCTTTGTCGCCATCGGCGCGATGCTGGTGGGCTCCATCGGCTGGACGAACGCCAACCAAGGCTCGAGCGTCCAGCGCGGCGACGAATGCGGCTACTATGCCTACGGCGGCTCGACCAACATTGTCGTCTTTCCGCCCGAGAGCAAAGTGGAATGGGACCAGGATCTACTCGACAACTCTCGCAAAGGTATTGAGACCATGGTCCGCGTGGGGGACCGTATCGGCATCTCTACCGCGTGATCCGACACTACACGTTCGCGCTCCTTTCACCATGCTTCATAGTAGACATATATTCACTCAATGCATTACGAAAGAAGTGTCAATGAGAGATCGCTATGCACAGCGTCACTGAGTCCGGCGATGTGCGTGTAAAAGTGCAAGCAGTAAGTCCACGCCCACGAGGGGAGGAACCAACAGGTCGTCTGACTTGTGACACGCCGTCCTTAACGCGTCTTCCAGATTTTTGTCATTTGGATGAAAGGGGAGAGAGGTGCTCGAAATTCATGGCCGCTCTGGAAGAAGACAGCCTCGTGCCGAATGCGTGGAAAATCAGCCTCTTCAAATGCGCCCAAATTCCAGCCACCCTGCAGAGCAGCGGACCGCGGTCGCAAACTCAGCTGCCACTCTGAGGACCCTGTGCTAAACCTTCAATCACTGAGCACGGATCCAGCTCCTCGTCTCCATCCTCTCGCAACATCCGCAAACACCATTGACCACCGACGGCACAGATCCTATTCCAACATCCCATACCTGATCTTAGAGGAAACACCACTGCAAGGCTGACAGCTGAGCAAGTGGATCTTCTTCGCATCCGACACCATTTCCGCCTCACGATTTGGCCTCGCATCTCACAATCTTGCGAGACATGCGGTGACATTTAACTCACGAGCGCCCGAGCTCGTCAACGGGCCACGCAGACTACCTCGTCAGGAGATCTCGTGCGCTGCGGGACCTTCACGGCTGCCTCTGACACCTGCACGCTCAGCTCACTCCAGTTCACATTCTGGCAACGGCAGCCTGGACAGCAGCAAGCATGGTCTCGCCAGTGATACCGACAAGCCGAGCGGCCCCAGCAAGACCAGACATACCAGAAGATCGTACAGCTACACACAAAGTAGAAGCAAGATCTCACCTGGTGATACACGCGTATCTGATATCCGCACACCAGGCGATGCTGCCCAGCCGCAGTGGTGGGATCGAGCGTCTACAGGCTCAAGCCGGTTCCTGGACCAGTCAATGGACGCGCTCAATCGGCAGCTAGCCGCCACGGACTGGCCATTCCACCCATCCAGATCTGAGGATCTGTATCGAGATGCGTATCTAGCACATCCGGATCGCTTCGACTGGAGGAAAAGCTGTGGATCGATATTGCAATCGCCTGGTCGTCATGCTGCCACAGCCCGCCCACCTCAACGCAGAAGAGCCTCAGCCTCCATGGTGCGCGGGCAGGAGAGCAAAATGGCAGCCAAGACCCGACGCACAGCCGAACGCAAGATGGACGACCGATCCCTTCGCATAAGCCGGGAGAAGGCGGCGAGCCTGCTCTCACGCTTCGGCGAACGTGAGCCCATCCGCCAGCAGGCCAAATTGTACCGCGACAGATGGGCCGAGCTGCTGAATCACGAACGCATGCAGGAGCTCTACGCCATCGCAGAGAGACGCAAAGCTCCCATCGACAAGCTCATCGAGGAGGGCATCGCCATCGATGGATTGCAAGGCTATTGGCAAGACGACAGCAAGCGTCATTTCGGCAAAAGAGTCGCTGTCTTCAAGCTCGATGCCGCCGAACCGCTCCCACGGACACTCTTTCGTGCCGGCGACAAAGTCACCATCATGCCATCTGCACCGCATTTAGCCGCCAGTAATGATCCTGCATCGCTTTTAGAGGACGAGGTCGTGATCGAAGCCGAAGTTGTCGAGCGACAGCGCAACTTTATCCGTCTCAAGTTCGACGAGAGCGATGAAGATGTCGATCTTGTTTCGTGCCCTTCGTGGCGTCTCGACTACGGATTCAACGACTTGACCTTCGATCGCATCAAGGCAGCGCTCGAGGCGATGGACCATGATGTTGAACACATCGAGAACCAGTACGGCTCACGCTTCCAGTACATCCTTTCCGGCACCCGATTGAGCGATGTCATCCTCGGCATCGAGGCGCCATCGGATCGCGTGAAGAGGGGCGCATTTTGGGAAGACGCTCGTGTGCAGAGTTGGTACGATCGATTCGCTCGCCAAGATCCGATCGTCGTCCACGGCGATCCGTTGCCTCAACTCAACCGCTCACAGACACAGGCTGTGGCCATGATGCTTCGTGAGCGCATCTCTCTCATCCAGGGTCCTCCTGGCACAGGCAAAACCCGCACCATTGTGACGGCCATCAAGTTGCTCAAACAGGACTTCAAAGTACCGCATCCGATCATGCTCGCCGCGCACACCAACGTTGCCGTCGACAATCTTGCGGACGGCTGCATCAAGGCCGGGCTGCGCGTTGTGCGTATCGGACCATCGGCACGTGCCAGGGCAGGTATCGATCAGCACACGCTTGACGCCTACTTCTTGCGTCATCCGGGCAAGCAACGTCTCGATCAGATCAAGAGGCAGCTCGATACGCTCGACAGGCTCAAAAGCGAATACGAGATGGGTCGTATGGGCGCATTGGGCACGAGCACAGCATCTGCTTTACGAGAAGAGGCCGACCAAGACGAGGCTGCAATCGGCCAAGCCGAAGCGCCGAGCTGGGAGGACATGATGGCAGAGCGAGAAGAAGAGCGCGAGGCCGCACAGCCTCAGGGCGGCACCGCATCGGAAGAATACGAGGCTATCAAGAAGCAGCTGAGTCGTCTCAAGGCCACGTACTTCTTCCTTCGCGCCTCGATTCGCGGGGAGATTCTCAACGGCGCCGACGTCATCTGCGGTTCAGCTATTGCGGCAGGCTCTCCCGAGCTAGACATGATCGATCTACCGGTCGTGTTCTTCGACGAGGCATCCATGGCCACCGAGCCGGTCTCGCTCGTGCCGCTCATGAAGGGGTGCAGGCATCTGTCCATCATTGGCGATCACAAGCAGCTGCCTCCCGTGGTCACGAGCACGGAAGCCAAACAAGGTGGGCTCTCGCGCAGTCTCTTCGAGCGACTCATCCACAGCGGCAACGGCATTCCATCCACCATGCTCAACGTGCAATTCCGAATGCATCCCAGCCTAGCTGATTTCCCCAATAAGACCTTCTACGACGGCGCGTTGCAGAACGGAGAGGGCACAGAGCTGATCCCGCCTGTCGACTCGAGCTACTGGCCCTCTGTCGCGGGATGCTCAAACGAAGACGCACGACGCCTCTGTTTCATCGACCACAAGGGACGCGAGACCAAAGCTGCCGACTCGACTTCGTTGTGCAACACATCCGAGGCGCGCATCGTGCTCGACATGGCGATCGATCTGCTTCAGCGAAACCCAGACTTGAGCGGAGACGACATCGGCATCGTCACTCCGTACGCGGGACAGCAGGTGTTGCTGGAAAAGATGCTGCATAACGAAACGTCCCAAGCTCGTCAACAGGCTGCCAGCATCCTCGAGACACGATCTTCGGAGCTGGGCAGCATCGACATTCACACGGTCGACGGATTCGAGGGCCGCGAAAAGAAGGTCATTCTCTTCTCGACGGTGCGGACCAACGCGCAGGGCTACGTCGGCTTCCTGGCTGATGGCAGGCGACTCAACGTGGCGCTCACCAGAGCCCAAAGTGCGCTGTTTGTGATCGGTAACATTGACACTTTTAAAAAGGCTCAGCTCAGCGAAGCTGCTTACAGCCGTGTCGAGAGCCCGAATCTCGAAGCACTGCAAAATTACGCGGCGTACTTGGAGAAGCGAGGCGCCGTTGTGAGTCGCGACGGATCCGCTGCAGACAACGAGCTAAATGAGGTGGACGAGGAGGAAATCGTGGACAGCGACGCAGTCGAGGCAAGGGAGACGGATGCCGATGCGGCCGACTGGCAGCACGTGCTCGCCGAACGCGATGCCGCTTAGAGTGAAGAAGATGCTGTTCTAGCTTGCTTGGTGTTACTTTCTGCATTTCAATTTAAGGGCATTTGTGGGAGCGATGTAACGGTGATGTTGTGGATCATGTCTGTGCTGACGAGTCGAGAGCGGTGGTGCGACGGTTCCAAAGAAAGGCGCTGTCGACAATCACTTCTTGTCGAGGTTGTTGAGTTGGCTCTCGACCTGTCAAGGCAAAATAGTTACATTGGACGGCAGGTTCATGAGAAGGTGAATTGTCAGCTTCGGCGTCGCTCGCTCTACTATTACGCGGCAACAGCGGCGGTCTACGTACCTCATCAAGGTGTTGGCGCTGCTTCTTGATCGAGTCGCGGAGTTTTTGGAGCTTCTCCTTCTCGGCCTGCTGGACGTACTGGTTCTCTTGGGCCTGGCGGTCACAGAACGATTGTAGAAAGAGGAAGAAGAACAGTCAGCCGCACGATCTGTGTTTGTTCACGAACCACGTCAAAGTCGCAGAACTTACCTGTTCGCGCTTGTTCCAGCCTTGGGAAGAGGCGGTGGCACCAGCCTTGTCCGTAGGACCGTCGGCGTAGCCTCGAGCAGCCATGGCGAAGGTGGGCGACTTGGTGACGCGAGCGAGCGAAGAGGTGGAGACACGGAGGAGAGACATGTTGGCAAGGAATACGAGTTTGCGAAAAGACGATGCTGTTGTTAGTGAAGCAAGCTTGGTCAAGTTGACGTCGATGTAATTGACATCTCGGAGCTTTCTGCGCTTTGGCGAACGTCCGAAAAGGAGGTTCACCTTGTCGAGGGAATTTGACCCTCCTCGCCCGGCGCATCGGACCCTAAGAAAAGGAGGGGGAAATGCTTTGCTTGCGAAGGTAAGGTTTATATAAGTTGGCTTTTGCTGCGTATTGCTCCTCGCTGCCCCAGCATAGCTCAGCATAGCTCAGCATAGCTGCGCTCGTCAGCCGTTGACTCAGCCAGGCTTAGCACGATGAATGATCGAGGCTCCGCAACAGAGGTGGTTGGCTGTGTATGCTGTTCAGTTGAATCAGCATCAGGTGGCCCATTCGCGTGAGATGACTGTTACAGTGTGCGTGCTTGACCAGAACCATTTACGCACGAGAGACGAGACTGATCGCTTTCGAGCGAGCTCGAAATGTTTGGAAATGTTAGTGCGGAAGTGCTCGGAACCGTTTGGCAACTCGTAGATCGGGCACTCAAATTATGCTGCAATTTCAGGAATTTCATCGCAGGGTGCAAGCGGCTTCGACCAGGCAAGGCAGCAGACGGCGCTATTTGGACTGGTTGTTGCATCAAGGGCGAGCCGGTTCCGCAGACTGGAACGTTCGCACTGCGTGGTGGCCATCACCGTCGTCGACATCGTGTTGGTTGATATCGTTCTTCTCTACACCTTGTATTGTCACCAACCACACACACATCGTCCTCATACAAAATGGTTTTCGCCCAGCTCGTTGCCCGCTCCACCTTCGGCGCTGTACGTATCAACGCCATACACATCGCTATTGGCACTCGAATCCGGAGTAGCTAGCTAGCACTTGCACATCTCGACATTCAATTGCATTCGACATCGACTAGGACGCCGCAGCTGACAAAGACGAATCTTCTGATGCATCTGACATTTATGACGTGAACAGGCTCGATCCGTATCGCGATCGCAGGTGCGAGCTCTCTCCAGCTCTGCCGTCGCTTCCAAGGGTACGCATTGGCCATTCTTACAGCATTCGACCTCGCATCAGTTCGGTCGACTGACTTCTACAATCGATGCTATCAATGTTCTGCTCTTCCTTCTTCCGCAACAGACTTCATCCAGGAGCTCTACGTCAAGGAGCTCAAGGGCTACAAGGCTCCCCCTAAGGTGAGTTCGCAGCGCCGAACACATCACAGACCAACACTTTCCTTGAACTGTCCTGGACTGACTCTTGTACATCCCCACGATCCTGAACCATTGGCAAACAATCAGGCCGCCGACTCTCACAAGGGCCAGGTCCGCGAGTTCCAGACCCCCGCCGCACCCAAGGCACCTGCTGTCCCCTCGTCGTCGGAACTTTCCTCTCAGCTCGAGGCGTACGCCTCCTCTGAGCCTGACCACGCCGAAGCTCCCACCACTTCTTCGTCGGAAGGTGCTCTCACCGAGGGCGGCGATGTCAACACCTACCTCCGTGAAGCTGCTGCCGACATCAAGGTCGAGGCTCACCACTAAATTGCTAGAAGCTCGCGCGATCTTGGGATTGGACGCACATACCAACCTTTGTCACACTCTCATGTAAACCCCAATCCGTCCCTTGTGTTGGCTCGGTAAACGCAAAGGACATGATTCTAGACTGATGACGCTCGGGTGCTGTTCGTGCGCAGCTGATGTTCCGTAGACGGACACGAGTAGGCTATTGAGCCAGCTGGACCCGTGAGGAATGAGGCTCCAATGATGTCAAGAGGCCCGAGGACCATCATGCTTTCTTCGCGAAGGCGAGCGCTGAATATCATTCGCACGAAATTGACCGCGAGGACCCAGCCAATCCCTTTGTGCTGGGAGAGCGCAGCAAGTTAGAGTGGCAGTCGTGCGACCTGATTTTGAGAAGAAAAAATGACTCGCGCGTCCTGTCTCTCTTTTGCAACGGCTGAGCCCTCAACTCTGTAATTCGTCCCAGAGCCTGTGTGTGTCTCTCTCTGCTGAGCAGCGACTGGACGGGCAGCACCAGGAACCGAACGACTTTCTTCCTTTTTTTCGGGGCTTTCGAGTTGCGAACGGCCAGGCGACACCGAGGTTTGAGAACGTCGGCACCACCGTCACCTTCTCACTTTCCACTGATCACCCTCACATCCACAGCGAAAGGAACCGGATCACCCGCGCTCATCAGAAACATCGTGGAGTTTTCATTCTCGATCGGTTCGCGTTTCTTGCATCTGTAACCGGTCCTATCGTCACTTTGTCTGCATCGGCGCATCTTCCGATCCCGTCCGTTTCAGCACTTTCACACGGAAGCTCTCGATAGCATCAGCGAGCATCAACACCGTAGCATCACCTTATTCTATTCGACAGGCTCGACGCTCGTCGGACGATATACTTCTTCACCCAAAATGGCAGCAGCAGTTGCCTCGAACGGCGACGTTCAGCAGATCACAAAAGACTTGCAGGCGGTCAGCATCGACTACGACAACCTCAACCCTCTCAGTCCCGAAGTCATCTCCAAGCAGGCCACCATCAACATCGGCACCATCGGTCATGTAGCGCACGGAAAGTCGACAGTCGTAAAAGCCATCTCGGGCGTCCAGACGGTTCGTTTCAAGAACGAGCTGGTCCGTAACATCACCATCAAGCTCGGTTACGCCAACGCAAAGATCTACAAGTGCGAGCGCGAAGAGTGCCCGCGTCCGCAGTGCTACAAGTCATATCCCTCCGACAAGGAGCCTCACCCGGACTGCGAGGTGCCCGGTTGCGGCGGCAAGATGAACCTGCTTCGTCACGTCTCGTTCGTCGATTGCCCTGGTCACGACATTCTCATGGCTACCATGTTGAACGGTGCTGCGGTCATGGACGCTGCGTTGCTCTTGATCGCCGGTAACGAGTCGTGTCCCCAGCCTCAGACTTCCGAGCACTTGGCTGCTGTCGAGATCATGAAGCTTCAGCACATCATCATCCTGCAGAACAAGGTCGACTTGATCCGAGAACAGGCGGCGGAGGAGCACTGGAAATCCATCATCAACTTTGTCAAGGGAACCGTAGCCGACGGCGCACCCATCGTTCCCATCTCGGCCCAGCTCAAGTACAACATCGACGCTGTCAACGAATACATTGTCAAGCGCGTCCCCGTCCCCGTTCGTGATTTCACCTCTCCACCACGTCTCATCGTCATCCGATCGTTCGACGTCAACAAGCCCGGTGCCGAAGTCAACGAGCTGCGAGGTGGTGTTGCCGGAGGATCCATCTTGTCCGGTGTGCTCAAGATCGGTCAGGAGATCGAGGTTCGTCCTGGTATCGTCACCAAGGACAACGAGGGTAAGATCCACTGCAAGCCCATCTTCTCCAGGGTCGAATCCTTGCTCGCCGAACACAACGATTTGCAATTCGCCGTTCCCGGTGGATTGATCGGTGTAGGAACCAAGATCGACCCCACCCTGTGCCGTGCCGATCGACTCGTCGGTCAGGTCCTCGGTGCTGTAGGACAGCTGCCTGCCATCTACACCGAGTTGGAGATCAACTACTTCCTGCTCCGTCGTCTCCTCGGTGTCAAGTCGGACGACAAGAAGCAGACCAAAGTCCAGAAGCTGGCAAAGAACGAGGTGCTCATGGTCAACATCGGTTCCACCTCCACCGGCGGTAGGGTCATGAGCGTCAAGGCCGATCTCGCAAAGATCTTCCTAACCAGCCCAGCGTGTACCGAGGTCGGCGAGAAGATCGCCCTGTCGAGGAGAATCGACAAGCATTGGCGTCTGGTCGGTTGGGGTACCGTGCGTCGTGGAACCACGTTGGAACCCGAGACCAACTAGAACCGACACAGCCTGGTACCCGGTTGGGTTGTGAGGAGCAGTCAAGCTGTTGATATTATCTCGGTGTGATGTAATGCATCTTTCAGTCAACAACGCTTTTCTCAGTGACGTGAATGCGCTCAATGTGCGTGGTTTGAACGCCACTCTCGCTTTTGCAAAAATGTCGTGCAAGCTCATTCAGGTTCGGCGAAAGCAGCGAAAGCGCATCGCAAAGTTGCCAAGTGAATGTGTGCTTCCGTTGCATGTAATTAGGCGAACCGAAACAGACAGATCTAAGAACTGCGACCTCATCACGCATCCCCCACCACCTCCCCCACCTTTACGGAGAAGCAATAAACTTGCCAGCAGTGCACATCCTCACCACCTCCTCAATCCTCACCCCATCCGACCCCGCCTCTTCCACCGTCGTCACGCCCAAATTCGATATCGTCCTACCCACAATCCTCCACTTGAGATGCACGGCACTCGGCACCGTCTGTCCACCTTGAATCTGACACCTCGCCAGCAACTTGTGCACCTCGCTCTCCGAGATCGAAAGCCCTTCGTTGATCTTCCAGAACAACGACTTTGTTTCAGCGACAAACGTCGCCGTTGGTTTCGACATGATGTTGCTGACGGTGGAGGGTTGAACTTGGACGGCGAATTGCAGGTCTTGGATCATAGCGGGTGCGTCGGTGACGGAGGAGAGTCGACAGCTGGCGTTGGGAGTGTACGTCATGAGTAGCGACGTTTGATGAGGTTCACACCTCCACTGCGCATGGAGCGAGAGCGGTACGTACTCGGCTTTGCGAGCCTCGGAGATGTGCACCTGATACTTGAGAACCACCGCTTGCGACCCACTACCCGGCAATCCACTCCCCGCCCCCTGTTCGAGCAACGCCTTCACATCCAACAGATACTCGCCCGGATTCGTCCCGCCCGGCACCGCTTTGAGGAACGCCGGATTCGGAGCCGCTTTTTCGAGTTGCTCGAACGCATCAATCCGAATATGCAGTGGCTTAACAGCACCCGCCAAACTCGATCCGACAGCCACACTGAGCTCACCCACCACCATGACCTTGGCAATCTCCCGTCCGACAAAGATGACGTTGACGCGCTCGGTCAAGCTCGCCTTGACGGGCGAAGAGGTAGAGCTGTTCTCGAAGGGGTTGTTGTTGGTGGTGGACGAAGCAACCGAGGCGATGCTCTGCGTGCGGTGTTTTCCGACGCCTGGCGTGCCGGTGAACGTGCTCTGCGTGCCGAACGGCGAAGGAGATCCGGGCACGCTCGTCTGCGGCGAGGTGGTCAGCGCTCCAAACTGACTGAGCCGGCTGCTGCTGTCGTCACCACCACCACTCGAGCCGACACTTCCAAAAGCAGGGTTGTAGGTCGTGTTGCGTACGTCTCTGCGATCGCGACGGGTGGTGCCACGTCGGGAAGGAGGCCCGCTGGTAAGAAGGGTCGACTTCATACGTTCGAGGGCGGCCTTGTCTCTGGACGCATCTTCGGTGATAGGCTGACTGCTGATGTTCATGGTGCTGACGCGGTTGTTGAGCGAGCTGTCGAACGTGTCTCGCGAGGCCTCCTGATCCTCGTCGTCCAACAGAGAAGATCCAGCGACAGTGCCGGCGCCGACGGCACCGACAGCTGTTCCGCCGAGACCAGCCGTCTCCCAAGGCTTGCGATCTGGTGGTGGAATCGAGTATCCCTCCGAGTCGACAAGAGGCGCAGCAGTCGAGGAAGAGGGAAGGTTGACGGATGGCGTGTTCGCAGAGGTCTTCTTGGCCGGCGCTGTCGAGGGAGTGAGCGGCGCCATCAGGCCTCCGCCCAAGCCAGGAGCCATCGAGTCGATCGAATCATCGCCACCGGCAGTCAGAGCGCCGGCGTCGCGGGATGACGAGCCTGCGCCTGCTGCTGTAGAGTTCTGTCGAAGAGTTCCGCTCCGGTTGATCGTCGAAGAGAAGGACGAGTCGGTATGGTCGTCGGGAAGATCGCCATAGACGGTCTGGGTGTTGGCCGAATCCTTGTTGGAGCGTCCACGGCCGAAACGACTGAAAGCATTCTTGAGCGTCGAGCCGGCTGACTTGGTGGTCGTGCCGTCTTGGGTGCTGCCCATGGTGCGATCGGCCGAGTGGATGGATGCGGTTGATGCGCCAAACTCACCCATGCCGGCACCATTGGACCGACTGCCACCACGCGCCGAGGTGTCAGCCCCAGTGCGACTGCTGATGCTGCGACCGGCGATGGAAGATGAGCGGTTGAGAGCCGCCGGTGCCGCGGCAGCAGCGGAGGGACGCGAGGTGGATGACCTGCCGTTGCGAGCGGTGGAAGAAGTCGCGCCGTTTTTAAGGATAAAGTCCTGCATGTCGGCTTGTGTGTCGAAGCCGAGGCACTCCTGCATGGTCTTTTCGGAGCTCGACATGATGCGCTGTGCAGCATCGCTCTGCGCGGTCTCGAATTTGGCAACGGTCTCCTTGAGCAGCTCAAGCCGTTGCGCGTCGATGCGTTGGTAAGCTTCAAAGGCAAAGGGAGCCTCTGTCTCCCAGATCTCCATGGTCTGCGCTATGGAACGCTCGGTCTCCTGTACTTTTGCATTTGCCTGCGACGCCTTTTTGGATGAGGCGGCTTCGAGCTTCTTGGTATCTTTCTGGAGTTGCGATTCGAGCGTGTTGAGCTCACGCAGTGTGTTGGCGATCGAGTCGTCGTGGTCCTTGATGCGGCTCCATTCACCCTTGGAGCTGGCATTGCGGATGGGTGCCTCGCATTCATCGGCGATACGCCTCTCCAACTCGCCGTGGGCGCTGGCGACCTCTGCCAATTCCTGTACTAGGCGCTCGTAGACGGGTGCATAGCCGGGAGGGATCGAGGAGGGATCGGAGAGGAAGTTGCGTTTAGAGATCTTTTGGAGCTGCTTGAGGTACGTCTCTTCGAGCTCACGACGAGCGGCAAAGTAGTCTGCAAGTTCCTCGTTGAAGAGCTTTGCTTTGCGGAGGCGCTGCTGGATCAGATTCGCCGAGTCGCGAGGCTTTCCAGGTACAAGAGCGTTGGAATAGGCGCTAGGCGCAAACGTTGCGCCCGGATTCGTTCCCGCCATGCTGCTGCCTTTCAGGAGTCCGCAGGATGTGTGTGAATCAATAACCTGCGTCTATGGTTGTGCGAAATGGTCGTCGAAAGATTGCAAAGATTCCGGCTGGGTATATGACGTTAGAGCTAAGGAAGCGGACGTCAGCGATCTCAGAGGGTGTCAAAGGGAAGAAGAGGAGGAGGGTATGATTAGGTGTCAAGCAATGCTACACATGACCACATCGGATGAGATGAGCCGTGCGGCATTCCGCTCGTGATTTTGTACGCCCTTGCCTCTCCCCGCATCACTCGTGGCTCATTCCAAGGTGGAGAGCCATCCCGATTCGTAGCTGCGAAATTCGTACGAGAGACGCAAACAAGTTCCAAGCCGACGCGTCAAACTTCAGGGCTAATAGAAAGGTGCAACTTCCGATCGTCGGATCTGTTTGTTGTTCGAATGGTGAAACTGAGGCGCGAAAAAAAGCAGGCATCTGAGCTGTGTCTCAGCAATATCGGTACAGTGACGACACGCATCCGTCCCGGACGGGGATCGACATTCTGCGCTGCTTACGACCGCTTCTGTGTCGCTTGGTTGATTCCACTTAATGGCTCGAGTGCGGAAACGATATCGACTCGATTTGTCTGTCACAACGACGATGCTCATGACACCACCTGAGGTGAAGACCAGCGAGGACAAGAGACAGAAGTCTGCCTTTCGTATCGCCGCGCACTCGTACAGCGTGCTGTATGGGTTGCTAGCTGTCTCGGCTCGCTAAGGCCTGGCTCTGGTAGCGAAGCGTGACCTTTCCCTGAAGTGAACCCTGGATACTTGTCTTCTTCGCGAGAACCCTGAAATGGATCTGCATCGTGGTTGCCGTCCGACACCTTCGTTCGCTCTCGCCGTCAGAGTCTCTTGCGCGCTGTGTTGGCAGACAGCGGTTTGCCAGGACGCTGCGATGGTATCTAAGATTGCTCTTGACTGGTTGCAAATATGTATCAGCCGTGCAGAGCTGCCGCGACTCGTGCATTTGAGGTGCTCCGCCCTTTTGCCTTCGCTGCTCCCATTCCACCGCTTGAAGCCGAACTCATGTGCCTTGTGGCTTGCAGGATTGTCAATCCTTCCGGCACGATTGCCGCACGCACAACCTCAAAGACGCCTCGACGGCGACAGACACACAGCTCATCTGCGTCAGTTTTAGAGTTCCTGACCAATCCTTGTCCCCAGAACACGGAAAAGAGGACGGAGAAAGGATCCCCCGTCAAGGATAAAAATAAATAAATGGATAAAAGCCCGACCGCTGTGTTGAAGACGTTTCTCTCCTTGATCCGGCGTCGATTTGGCTGACTGCGCGTCAGCGGACTGTTTCTCGGTCTCGCCGTCAGCTCCACAGTGCCCCCCCCGTCGCTTTTCCGCCGTGCTGCTCCTCACTTGCTCTGTGGTCTGTGTCCGCTGCGCTGTCCCTCTCCTGCCTCAGTGTAATCTTCACGTCCCTTGCCACGCAGGGAGACACATCCATCCCTGACCATTGTCTCGCATCCCGCGTCGTCTTTCTGCCACCTCCACCACCATCATCCACTTTCCTCAACGCAACGTCTGCCTTAGTCGAGACTTTGTCCGTTTATCGCTGCTTGGTCCTTTGATCCCGTCACGACCAATCTCCCTCAAGCTTCACTTGGCCCTTTCGACCGACTTTTTCTTGGCGCAAACGGCTGCCCTCCTTCTGATACAAACTCGCCCAATTGGCTCGTCGTGTACAACGTCTTCCTTGCTTTCAAGTCGTTCCCGTAACTCGTCAGGCTTCTCTCAAGTGTCACCGTTCTTTTCTTCCACCTGGACCACACGTCGTCGCATCTCGGTATCCACCCTCGTTGATCGGGAGACCTAGCAACGCTCGCATTATCTCATCGCTCCAGTCCATCCCGTCCACTGTAGCTCCAGCACTGCCAGCAAGATGGCCGACTTTGTCAAGCTTTCCATCTTCGGTACCGTCTTCGAGGTCACCACTCGATATGTCGACTTGCAGCCCGTCGGCATGGGTGCTTTCGGTCTTGTATGCTCCGCCAATGACCAGCTCACCAACACCTCGGTGGCCATCAAGAAGATCATGAAGCCCTTCTCCACACCCGTGCTTTCCAAGCGTACCTACCGAGAGCTCAAGCTGCTCAAGCACATTCGCCACGAGAACGTGCGTATTTGCCTGATTTATGCCTCGCCGCGAGCACTCTCGCACGCCAAGCGTGCCTTCTAGTAATGAGACAGACTTTCTGACCCTTTCCCTCCTTGCTCGTCGGCTTATCCGCACAACAGATTATCAGCCTTAGCGATATCTTCATCTCGCCTCTCGAGGATATGTAAGTGTCGATTCTCCCGCAAGAGCGCGCGCAGACAAGGAAGCAACAGGCTCTATCGCTGGACCGCCAATATGCAACTTTTCATCTCGAAGGATTGCGGCTGACACTTTGCCTTGCGTTCCTCCGCGTACTTGATCAATCATCCCAACAGCTACTTCGTCACTGAGCTACTTGGCACAGATCTTCACCGACTGCTCACCAGCCGTCCGCTGGAGAAGCAGTTCATCCAATACTTCTTGTACCAGATCCTCCGCGGTCTCAAGTACGTTCACTCGGCCGGTGTCGTCCACCGTGACTTGAAGCCCAGCAACATTCTCGTCAACGAAAACTGCGATTTGAAGATTTGCGATTTCGGTCTTGCTCGTATCCAAGACCCGCAGATGACCGGATACGTCAGCACAAGGTACTACCGTGCTCCCGAGATCATGCTTACTTGGCAAAAGTACGACGTGGCCGTCGACGTCTGGAGTGCAGGATGCATCTTTGCAGAGATGCTCGAAGGCAAGCCCCTTTTCCCAGGAAAGGACCACGTCAACCAGTTTTCCATCATCACCGAGCTCCTCGGCACACCACCAGACGAGGTCATCAAGACCATCTGCTCCGAGAACACGCTCCGCTTCGTCCAGTCGCTGCCCAAGCGAGAACGCGTCCCCTTCTCACAAAAGTTCAAGAACGCCGACCCGATGGCGTTGGATCTGCTCGAAAAGATGCTCGTCTTCGACCCTAGGACGCGTATTAGCGCCGCCGAAGCGCTCGCGCATCCGTATCTTGCTCCTTACCACGACCCTACCGACGAGCCCGAAGCAGAGGAGGCATTCGACTGGTCCTTCAACGATGCTGACCTGCCCGTAGACACGTGGAAGGTCATGATGTACTCGGAGATCCTCGACTTCCACAACATTGACAACTCGGGTCAGGATGAGGGTCCCGTACCGCCCGTCGCCGCTTAAATTGCACGCGGAAAACTGTCAGAGCGACCGCAAGGGTTGCGCCCGCCATCCTGCATTCCCACGTGCTCGCCATGTCTGCGGGGCCGACGTGGCCCTTTCTGCACAAGGCAAGCACGCCTCGCGCACGTCAGCATCAAGCAAGCGTGCGTCCGTCAACCTGCTAAATAAACGCCGAGCTGCCCTTCTCGTGGCGCTTCCTTTGTGTCTGGGCGTAGTTGTATTATACAAGAGAGCAACACGCAGTCTATTGTCATTTTGTGAAAAAAGGCCAAGTGCATACGCGAGCGAGGCTGTCATCCCGCACTATGGTGCGGTTCGAAACCCGCGCTGGGGATGCTGAGATCGGTTCTGCAAGCGAAGTGTTGCGAGCAAGCTCCAAAAGAGATGAGCCGAACCGGAATTGTCGCATGGCGCGAAGTTGACCGACCGTTTGCGGAAAAGTTGGCAGGCATCCGATGCGTGCGGTTCTGGACAAGCGTATTCTCTCCACATACGGCAACGCACGGTTCACGCTTTCCCCTTGAGCCTAGCACGACGTTGCCTCGCTACATCCGTCGACCACGCTCGTTCTGGACGACGTCCAAGGGCAAATCTAGCAAGCCTCCATAATGCGACTGAGTACAGCAAGCCTTATCGGCTGCATTGCCGCTGGGTTTGCGTCGCTTCTACACGTGGCAAGTGCTTCCCAAGCCCCTTTCTCCATAGAGCCTGCGGAAGAGCGAACGGATTCTTCGCCATCGCCCAAGTCAGCGGCACCGCACAGCAGCAAATGGACCCTTCCTCGCGACAGCAACAATTCTGCCGTCGTCTTTGACAAGTACAGCTTGGCGCTCGCTGGCGGGCAGCAGCGCCTCTTTGTGTTTGCAGCCGAGTTTCACCCGTGGCGCCTCCCTGTGCCTAGCTTGTGGCGCGATGTCTTGCAGAAGATCCGAGCCGCCGGATTCAACACGGTCTCGATCTACACGCACTGGGGTCTGATCCAACCGTCGGCCCATGCCGACTCGATCGATCTGACAGTTGTCAATGATTTGGACTACTTTTTGACCGTAGCCAAGCAGGTCAGGCTGTTTGTGATCGTTCGCCCTGGACCTTACATCAACGCCGAGACGACGGTGGGAGGCATGGCACCCTGGACTGTCAACATCGATGCAGTGTTGAGGACCAACGACACGGCGTGGCAGGAGGCATGGAAGCCCTACATTGAAGCAATCTCTCAAGTGGTGGTCAAACATCAGCTTGTCTATGACCCATCCAAATCGGATCATCTCACGGGTGGCAGCGTGATCCTTGTCCAGGCAGACAACGAGTACAAGACGGGCAAAGCAGAGCGGGCATACATGAAGGAGCTCGTCACCACACTCAAGGGGCATGGCATCTCCGTACCCATCACGTACAACGATCCAGGACGCGACAACAACTTTGTCGACCTCGTCGATCTGTACGGACTCGATTCGTATCCTCAGCGTTTCGACTGCTCGCATCCCACCACGTGGGTGCCCTTCCGTGACGACTACCTGCAGTACCACATGGAGACCAATCCAGATCAGCCGTTCTACATTCCCGAATTTCAAGGTGGAAGCTACGATCCGTACGGCGGTCCTGGGTACGAGGCGTGCGGACGCATGACCAACGCCAGCTTCACCCGTGTTGCCAACCAGGCTCTGATAGCGCAGAGGGTGACTCTGCTATCGCTGTACATGGTCTATGGCGGAACCAACTGGGGTGGGCTGGCCGAGCCGGACGTCTACACCTCGTACGACTACGGTGCTGCACTCAACGAGCACCGTCAGACCACGGAGAAGTACACCGAGCTCAAACGCCAAGGCAACTTCCTCTCCACCTTCCCGGACCTCGCCATGACCGAACAAATCTTCGACAAGCCTGGCTTCAACATCTCGCAAGCAATGGACCTGGACACCAACCAGACCGTCGACGCAACGATCTTCCGATCCACCGTGCTGGAAAACCCAGAGACCAAGAGCAAATTCTACATTGTGCGATACGACAATACCACCGAGTCGCGACGTATCCGCTTCGCACTAGAGATCGAATCGTTGGGAGAGACGATCCTGCTCGGAGATAGGAGCAACCCCAACAGCCCGTGGGTCGGAAACAACTACCTGGATGGTAGAGATAGTCATATCGTTCCCGTCGATCAGAAGCTTCCAGGAGGGTTGTTGTTACGATTCAGCACCGTCAACGTTTACCGCATCGCCTCGTTCGCGAACTATGTGCTTGTGTCGTTGGATTACATGCCGAACCAGTTGATCGAGTACTCGCTGACGGTGCAAGATCCCAAGAACCGCTTTACGGAGATGCAGATGTTCACGCTGGATGGTGTCACAGCTACGTTGCAAGAAGCGGACGAAGATGAGCGGGAGCGAGTGATGCGGATGCATTCGGCTATCAAAGGTGAACCTAGGAATGTCCGGGGCTCGATTCCGACCTCTGATGATCAGGAGCCGAACCGACGCTACGTGGCGTACAAGACGTTCGAGGGCATCTGGATCATCCTTCAGTTCACACCAACTTCGGAAACGCAGCGGGACTTTGCCGCTCCTGCCAGCTATCAGGAGCAAACGAGTCGTCTGGCGATGCAGCTCAGACGCAAACCGGACAACGTCATCAATCATTTCTTCGGTCTCACTGACGAGACTGTGATCCTGCTTGATGTGGATCTTTTGCGTAACGCCACCTACTCGACCACCTCCAGACCGCTCGACACGATCCACCTCTGGGGGTCGGTGTCCAACGAGACAACGACAGCAATGATGGCCCTTCCCGGTCTCAAAAACGTGTACTGGAATGGGAAGCAGATCGAGACCTCACCGCAGGACGACAACGGATGGTTCTACACGTTGGAGCTTCCTGGGCCTCCCCAAGCTGCACTCGATTGGAAACCTCCCGACCTCTCCGACCTAGACTGGAGGTGGCAAGATTGCATCCCGGAAGCACAAGCAGCTTTCGACGATACAGACTGGGTCGACGCCAACAAGACCAACTCGTTCAATCCCTACGCCCACGACCCGAGCCTCGACACGCACGGCGTGGTCCTGTTCGCGTCCGAGTACGGGTTCCACGCGAACAACATTCTGTGGCGTGGTCATTTCTCCACACCCTCTCATGCGCCTTCGGATGTGTATGTCAAGGTGGAAGGAGGACGATCTTCCGCGTTCAGCGTATGGTTGAACGGGGTTTACTTGGGGAGTGCCGAGTCTAATCGGGAGAAATCTGCTTCCGGTGCCAGCTTTAGCATTCCGCCTCAAACTCTTCACGCAAAAGACGAGGAGAATGTGATCACGGTCCTACAAGATCACATGGGGATCGAGATGGAAGCGGGTCAGCTGCCCATTGGGTTTGCGGACGAGGATCGAGCATTGGAAGCGGTGAAGCTACCGCGTGGTATCGTCGCGTTCAACTTCCCTTCGCTTCGCACTACCGAGCGATCGGATCCAGAGGTGAGGTGGAAGGTTCAGGGAAACTTCAGAGGCGAATCGGCACCGGATCATGTCAGAAGATCGCTCAATGAAGGCGGGTTGCGTGCGGAGGTGGAGGGCTGGCATCTTCCCGGATTCGACACTGCGGATTGGCCCTCGGTGAAGGACTCGAGGGGTGAGAGAGGAAGGGTGGTCTTCTACAGAACAACCTTCTCCCTCGACGTTGCCGAGGACATCGATCTCGGACTGACCTTCGCGTTTAGAAAAGCGCAAGGGAAGAAGTTCAGAGCTCAGCTTTACGTCAACGGCTGGCAGATGGGTAAGTATGTGAACCATCTTGGACCGCAGAGGCGCTTCCCCGTGCATAGTGGGGTGGTGGAGTTGAGGGGAGAGAACGAAGTCGGGGTGAGCGTGTGGAGTTTGGATGAGAAGGAGCTGGAGTGGGATCCGAGAGAGGGATTGAGGTTGGAGGTTGGTCACTTGATGTCGGGCGAACCGAGGGACGGGTACACGTTGGATGCTGGAGGTTGGGATGAGCTGAGGAGTTGAAGGACCGAAATCCCGAGAGCAGATGCCTTTCTGCATGTCTCTGCTCGTCATCCTCATCCTATATCTAGAACAAGCCCGCTGTGACTGTCTGCGTCGTGTGTGACGCTCCGTGTTCTTTCTAGCAACCTCTTCGAACCAGCACAACAGAGTGAGTTCACACAACTTAGGGCCTCCAGAGAGAAGCAGAAGGTAAAAGTACAGTTTGTTTGTATTCTTCATCGTGCTCTCGAAATCCCCCTCCCTCAATCATCTTCCAACCAATACGTGCCTCTTCCACTCCACCCTTCTTCCCTCATCGACATTCCTTACACCTACTCGGCCTGCGCAAACGGGTTTTCAATGCTCTCAAACCCATCCGCCGGATTGATGACCGTCAACGCTGTACCTCTCAACACCACCAACCCGAGATTCCTCGTCTTGTCCGTCACGTTGCCCTCCTCATCCCGTAGCGACTCCTTGACTTCGTCCATGACGAGGTTCATCAGTTGGTCGAAGCCTTTAAGCGTGCCGAAGACCTCACGACCGCCTGCGAATTTGACACGGATGGTCTGGTCGATGTACTTGGAGAGATCGAGGATGGCCTCCTTCTTTGGTCGATCGGATGGACCAGAGTTGGAGTTGGAGTGGGAGCCACCGCGGGAAGAGCCGCGGTTCGAGTGACCACGCGGGGCGCCGGAGCCTCGACCAGGACCACCACCGCGATGCGATGGGCCAGAGGTGTTGCCGCCTCGTCCACCACGGCCCTGACGACGTTGGTCGTGGTGAAGCAAGGAGTCGAGGGGGTGTGAAGGAGGCAAGGAGAAGCACAGGAGTGGTCAGTGAGCAGAACGTTGGCGTGTGATGGGTCGAGCATCTCAGGACTTACTCTTTCTGACATGATGTGTGACGAAAGATTCAAGGAATTCGAGCCGTGCGAAGATTGAGTTGGGTGCCTGTCGTCCGGTAGTTGGGAGTAGTCTTTGATCGATTCGTTGGACTCGAGCTTGTGAAACCAGATATCGGATCGTCAGAGTGTTGACCAAGACTGTGACTGCGCAAACGATTGCAAGGTGTCGAGAAGATGTCAAAAGAGCAACAACAGCGAACGGTCCATCTAACTCCACTCTCCCAACTCGGCCAACCCGAACGCGCCGCACCTCTCATCATTACATAATCATCCCTTTCGACCCGAAGAAGCCTCGCATGCCTCCACAGCTTTGCTTCTCATTTCTTCCTCCTGATCCCACACTTCCCATCCCACTATCCATCGTCATCACATCAGCCATCTCAAGCATGCCGGAAGCAGTCTCAACAGCCGAAACAGCCACAGACGGCGAACCCTCTACACCGCTCTCGCTACTGCGAGCGGTGACCGAAGTGCAAGAACGACGCATCTCCATCTGGCGCGAATACGATGATGCATTCGACCAATTCCTCGACCCCGCCCAGTCTTCCTCCACCTCTGCTCCCGCCCCCGTCAACGGTTCCCAGAACAACGATTCCTCCTCCACCACAACCAACGGTCGGGGCTGTGCAGGGTGCAGCACAACCACCGTGCCCCTCTCCTCCCGCCTACTCGCGCAGATCCTTCAACTCACCACCCAGGCACTCATCGAATGCGGCCATCGACTCCGCGCCATCCAGACGGAACTCTCCCACTCCACACATCCGGAGCTGGCTACGTTGGTAGATCGAATCCAATCCAAGGAAAATGCATTGCTCAGAAACGTCGTTCAAAGAGACCAGCTGAGGAAGACTATATACAAACCCGATTCCCCAAACGACCTGGATAGGGACAACAACGATTCTCAAACAGAAACGTTAGCACAGCTCGAAACAACCATCGACGAAATCAGAAGCGATATCACAGAACTCATGCAAGATGTCTACGCTGAATCCCTCGACCTACAACAATAACAACACTTCGTCTGAATTCCTCTCAGAATTTCAATCTGTGTGTGAAGCAAAACGTGTGTGTAGGAAGCAAAAGAGAATCTGTGATGTGAGAATTGCCTTTCTTTTTTGGGGGTGTTTGCTGTGACACTGAAAAACCAGCTAAGGTCTCAGACGTCGACGAAGAAGGTCTCTCTCTTGTGCGAGAGAAGAAAAATACAAGATACATGTGCATGATGATGATGACGAACCGTCGTCTGTCAACAACGGCTGAAAGGCAAACTAGCCGGTGCTAACAGGGACGAACGCATGTGTGTGTGTGAATGTTGTGTAGGGAGTGAGAATGCATGGCGAAGTCGAGTGTTGTGGAGGTGTGAACATTTACTCCTCGTCCTCCTCGGCGTCGTCACCGCCAGCAGCGTCAGCGGCAGCACGGGCACGCTTGCGCTTGACACGACCGGCACGAGCACCACCGTAAGGCGAAGTGAGGGCAAAGTCAATGTGCTTCTGCGAGTCGAGACGAACGACGAACGAGGGGACGTTGACGATCTGCTTGCCGACGCGGATGTGGCGCTGGACGATCAGAACACGGGCGTGGTGGATCGACTTGGCAAGACCCGACTTGAACACCTGGGTCTGGAGACGTCGCTCCAAGAAGTCCTCGATCTTGAGCGCGAGCACGTAATCGAGACGCATGCGGGTCTCGTCGAGCACACCGATGCGCACCAGACGACGGATAATGGCGTTACCCTCGAAGAGACGCTTAGGGTCCTTCTCGTCGAGCTTGAGCAGCTCACGGGCAGCACGTCGGATCTTGGAGAGAGTGAGGGCAATGCGCCAGATCTCGCGCTTGTTGCGCAGACCGTACTCACCAGCGAGCTTGAGCTCGCTGTCGAGACGGGCCGACTCGAAAGGTCGTCGGGGAACCTTGGCGGTCTTGGACTGCTTGCGAGGAGCACGAGGCATCTTGTCTATTGGGAGGGGGGGAGCAAATCAGTCAGAAGAGTCAGATGATCAAGGGCGGGCATCAATGTGGTCAGTAAACGCTGACCCATCACTGGTGGTTTTGCCTGTTTGTGCATGCGAGGGTCAAAGCTCTTGAAAATGCTAGGTTGCCTCGATCAAGTCACCCTTGGTTGTCGGACTGCAAACGACGAAAGAGAGAGTATGCGGAACGACGATGACGATGGGAAAAATCCAGCGCTGAAGAGGTAGGGAAAGTTTGGATTCCAACGTCCTCATCCCAGACAAACGGCGGCAGTGAATAAACACCGCCAATACCGTTCCCGAGGCACAGACTCTTGATGTAGAATCCAAACACGTCCTGCCAGCTGGTTGCTAGTCGAAGGATGGCGCCTGAAGTCGAGTGGTAGATGGTTCGACGATGACCATTGTGCATCGTGCGTGCGAAGTTGCATCTACGCGAATCGACGACGACGCATGCGCAATGCTGCTGAACTATCCTCCATCCTCGTGATGCCAGGCCAGTGTCGAGCAGATGAAGCATGGTCAATGGTGCGTTGCTATGACGTTATCATAGATGAGGCATACTTCGAAGCGCTGGCATGAAGTCGTTAAAAGGTCGAATGGATGAGCGGAAGTTGCTGAATGATGTGGGTATCTGATAGGCTGCTGGGTATACGCGAAATCTATGGGTATATGGTCGAGTGGTGGTGCTAGTGCTCTCGAATTCGAATCGTCATCGTGTCGGGATACTCCTTCTCTCTATTGAACTGCTATCGTCGTCGGTGCGATTGCTGCCGTCGCTGGCGAAGGACGTCGGGTGTCTTGGATCGAGGCCACCATGGGCATGTTCTCCAGCACACGACCGCAAACGGGTTCGGTGCAACTTACCTTGATGGGTATGGTGAGAGGCTAGAAGGTAGAAGTGTCGCCGGACGAATCTGTCAACTAGCCTGGCTGGCCGGCCTCCTGCTGTCGAATCTGGTGCTCGCCGCGCAGGGACTCGTCTCGGTTGGCTAGCCTGCTAGCTGGCTGAGAAGGGCTTCCTAGACCTGCGTCTGCCTTGCGCTGGTTCTCGCCAATCCCTTGTTGCAATGTAGTCTTCCAGCTTCAAGCCAGAGCGACCAGCAGCAGCGGCGGCAGCAGCAGCAGCCCAACGCTAGCGATCTCTTCTCGACTTTGAATTCGATTTCTCTGGCAGCAGAACCAGTCAGAGGACAACTTCTTCGCTTTTCGTCCCTTCCTTTGCACGTGACTGCTTGTATTGGAAACGTGACCGGCCGGCTGTTTTTTGTATTTGTTCTTCGAAAATTTGGATTTTCAGCAATTCTTGAATACCTGGCACAGGTCGCGGGCTGCAGCCTCTACGAGTCGAATGCCAGGATGAGTCTCTCTCCACCGTGGTCGGTGTGCAGACTGGCCCTGAGTGTGAGGCAGGCGACGAGAAGGGACTGGCTGCAGACGGAGACGAGACAACGGGGCAAAGATTCCAGGCTACGCCAGACGGACAGGCACGAAAGAGTGAGCCTTGGCTGGAGAGGCTCTGTGTGCGCAGAGCGGCCTGTGACTTGGAGCCTGACAATCAGCTAGCGCAGCGCAGCCAAGCTAGACCAAAGCGATCCGAGGTGGCCATCATCAACATCCTTCTCGTCACCATCACCACCTCAAGAGATCATTAAGTCACAATGCCTGTAAGTTGCACATACAATGTCGACCTCAGCATCACATCATACTCCTCGCATCTACCGGAGCCAAAGGTTTCAATTCAGCACAGCATCCACCGAGCAAAAGCAGCATCCCGTTATCGACCTTGTCATCACAAAGCATTCGATAGATATAGCAAGGAGCAGGGACATTCGCAGAGCATGAAAGGGCAGTATGCTCATTTTGGAAGAAATACGGCGTGAACAGCTGCAAAGCAAAGACATAGCATACCAGGATCGACGGGGCAACAGCAAAGCATGACATCTTGGCTGGCAACCATCCGGCGGTAGTAGCATGTCGGTGCGTCCCACATCGACATCTTCGCGCGAAAGAAGCGATGGATCAGTTATCATGACTTTGTGATGGACAGTCCGGACTCTTGCTAGGATCTGCACCCCAGCATGCCGCAGAGCAAGGATCACCTGTGACAATGTTCCACGCAATCGAGGTCTCGTTCGAATCTTCAACGCCCAGCATCCTCCAACACACAGCACTGCGCACCACATTGGTAATGTCAGCCGACTCTGCTGGGACCCAGATGAGGCTGTCGACACCGAGCACATGCACTGCAACCTCCAGCACAGTTTGAAGAACCTCACCTCGTCACCACCTCATCATCGATGCACGCTACCGTTAATTTGCGCCTTACAACGTGGACCCGACATAAACCTTCTCTGATGGCACGCTCTGGCGCGTTGTTGGCACGCAACTGTTCACGGATGGGCAAGCTTCTGTGCCGCGACCTCTTTGCTCTGGAAGATGCAGGATTGATGTGACTGATCCCGACACAGAGGCCCTTTCGTCTGTTCGCCTTTCAACCGTATACTGATATCTTCCCCCCTTGATCGCCATTCATGAAACCGCCAATAGCACTCTTTCGGTTACAGGGCCCGCACCCGCCACCTCTTCGCGAGGAAGTTCCGCCAGCATGGTCCCATCAAGCTGTCGACCTACCTGCGACCCTTCCACGCCGGTGACATTGTCGACATCAAGGCCAACGCTGCCGAGCAGAAGGGTATGCCCCACAAGTACTACCACGGCCGCACCGGTGTCGTCTTCAACGTCGCCCCACGAGCTGTTGGTGTGATCATCTACAAGGTGGTCGGCAACCGATACATCGAGAAGCGCGTCAACGTCCGCGTCGAGCACGTCAAGCACTCCAAGTGCCGTGACGACTTCTTGCAGCGTGTCAAGCGCAACGCTGAGCTCAAGAAGGAGGCCAAGGCTAAGGGTGAGCGCGTCCAGCTCAAGCGTCTGCCTGCCGCTCCCCGCACTGCTCACACTCTCTCGATGAAGAACAACACCCCCGAGACCCTCGCTCCCCAGGCCTACGACACCTACATTTAATGGTGTAGTCTGCACTTGCACTCAACGTCTCCCCCCGCCTGCCTGCATATTCTTTCCATTCGGTCTCTTGTTCTTTTCATATCTCATCTTTTGATGTCACGGCATCACATGTACTTTCAACACCAAAAACCTCTGGTCGAAAGACCACATTACATAGTTCCTTGACACTGCAAGGAACGAAATACACATGCGAAAGCAACCATTCTCACGAAGATTCGACTAGCGTCTGCTTTTTGTTCGTGGGCTTATGGGATTTTGAGTCGAGAATTCAGCATCTGGGCGAGTCTGTCGGATCGACACTGGATTGGTGAGTGCGGTAAGCTGGCAGTTGCCTGTGATTGACAAACTCGTAGTACATTGGTCGATCCACTGTCGCCCTCTGACATTGCCTGCAGATGTCCGTCTAGTCGTATTTGAGCGCAGAGATCACTGTGCAAGTTCGTTCGGAGGTGGACAAGTGCTTCCTGATCGGCTGAATTGACCTTGAAAATCGGCGATGGAATGCGTCGGAAAAGATCGGCAGCAGACAGGTGGAGTAAAAAGCATGCCGCTTTCAACACGCTTTCACCCTTCACCCCTCAAATGCGAAGGTCGATCCGGACCCTTAGTGTCTGCTGTCTCTGTGTAGGATGTGTCACACACCCGGCCTATCGGAGACTTTTCACACTTCCTGCGCTGCCCCACGCGAGCGAGCCCGCTGAGCGAGCCGACACAGAAAGGGTGCTGCAGAGAAGATTCGGTTGTTCCGGTACAAAGGTGGTTGAGGATCGGCACGAGTGACGTGACTCCGCGATAGTGCGTGACTGAGTGTCGAGCCGGCTGATCACACGAAGAGACGGTCATGACCGGGTACAGTCGACAGCTGGGTTACAGTATATAGACATGGACAGACTCGCAGAGATCAACGAGCTTCACCCTCTATTGCTCCGCAAGGTCCTTTGATACCACAACTTCAGACGCCCTTACCCCGCCCTCAAACCTCGTTCCATAGTAGACTCGAACGAGGCCCCGATAAAGCAGCACATCCAGTATCTCAAACAACTCTGCGTGTGCAACCTCTTGCGCTACATCGGCTCGTTGCGTAGTGCGGTCTTCTGTTTGAAAGGCGAAAGCGAAAAGCAGCACCATCACGAGGCAGCTCGATCTCCGCATTTCTGGCAATTTCTCCGGAAAAGGCACGCAGACCAAATACTGTACCGAAAAAACGGCAGCAGACCGCACTCGTACGCTGCCCGAAAGCGACAAAACGGTAGCCGGTCACTTCCGAGCGAGTCACGCCGATCCGAGCTCGAGAACAAGCTTCCGTGACAGTCGGAAAAAAGGGCGGCATCGTACCGCATCGTGCACTCAAACAACCTCACCATACACAACACTTTCGCAATCGAGGCGCAGCTGTCACTGCAGGATAGAGGCCGCGTTCCCCGCATTCTCTGTAACACGCTGCTTGCAACGAGCACGTATCAAGAAGCGCTTGCCTAACTCCAATGGACAAGTGAACTCAAATAAGCAGCAACATTCACATCAAGGGGCTTGTATAGAACGTGATATGCTAACATCGATAGAAAAGCTGTCTCTGCTTTGATCTCGCTCACGCACCCATATTCGCGACCATGGCGACTATGGCAGACTCGACGCGCCCAATGGCTGGCCTCACGCGCTCGAGTCAGGCGTCCACCTCGGCGTCAACTCTCGAGAGCTTCCTCGAGTCTGCGACCGCCCTCGTTTCGCTCGCAAGCCAGACAACCCTACCATCGGCGCCAACCACTGATCGACCACCAATACTGCGCGCTCGACCATCAGTCACCACACGAGCCGGCTCGACCGCAGCATCGGATGCGTCCTTCACACCTACCGAACTTGCTCGCGCCAAAGCGTACCAACAGCTGCATCACACCGAGTCTGCGCTCAACGCATCCCCCGATTCCGATGTAGGAGAGACAGAAACCTCATCTGCGCAGCAGACGAGGGACAACCACTCTGCACACGCACACGCACACGCGAATCATGCCTTCCTCATCACCTACTTTGTTGCTGGTGGTGCGGCAGGTGCCACCTCTCGAACCGTCGTCTCCCCCCTCGAACGCCTCAAGATCATCATGCAGGTTCAACCGCAATCCTCCCGATCTTCGGGCGTAACCTCTTCAGCAGGCAAAGCAAGAGCAGCACAGAACCGAGCGTACAACGGCGTCTGGACCGGTCTCGTCAAGATGTGGCAGGAGGAAGGTTTCGCCGGCTTCATGCGAGGCAATGGAATCAATTGCTTGCGAATCGCCCCTTACTCTGCCGTCCAGTTCACCACGTACGAGCTGTGCAAGACGTATCTACGTCCAGAAGGGTCGGGCGAGCTGGATGTTGTTCGCAAACTCACCGCTGGTGCCGTTGCAGGTATCGCGAGTGTCGTCAGCACCTACCCGCTGGATCTGGTCCGATCCCGAATCAGTATCGCCAGCGCGAACATGTACAACGAGGCCAAGGGCGAGGCTGTTTCCGCTGCATCCAACGCATCGTCTTCAACAAAAGCCGCTGCAGGAGGCGCCGAAAAGATCTCTCAAGATGTGCTCCGAAAGCAGATCGAAGCGAGACAAAAAGCCGTTCCAGGAATTTGGGCAATGACCACTAAAGTCTATCGCGAAGAAGGTGGTGTTCGCGGACTGTACCGAGGCTGCGTGCCCACTTCGATCGGAGTTGCACCTTACGTAGCCCTGAACTTTCACTTTTACGAAGCTGCGCGCAAAAAGTTCTCTCCCGCCGATGGAAGTGAACCTTCGGCGTTGCTCAAGCTCGCCTGCGGTGCGCTTGCAGGAAGCATCTCACAGACTCTCACCTATCCTCTCGACGTACTGCGCAGACGGATGCAGGTAGCAGGAATGAAGGATAGCCAGGAAAAGCTGGGTTATAAGGATCGAAATGCGATCAATGCGATTCAAAACATCATCAAGGCGGAAGGTGTTACGGGATTGTACAGAGGATTGCTGCCGAATTTGCTTAAGGTGGCTCCGAGTATTGGAACTAGTTTCTTGACGTACGAGGCGGTGAAATCGTTCTTGGAGGTTCATCTGGATGACTTGCACAGAAGCGAGGATACAGCCAAGGCCGGGTGAAAGAGCGGACCAGGTGGCGATACAGTAAGAGGACAATACGAGTTGGTGGAGACTATAGAGTGCAACCATGTACGCAGCATCAATCCTCCTCTTTGCAAAAGACAAGAAGCATTTCCTCTCCACCAGTTTTCTTTCCGTGTGGCTCACAGGTTAGTCGACCTCAACTCGGACCAGATCCGCACACTCTTGACGCTAAACCGTGATGGAATCATCTTCTTCTTTAGGATTACAGTGTGTCCCATTTTTGACAAAAGACGGTTCCAAATGTACATTCAGTCGCCTATTCCCCTATCTTCTTAACCCATGGGACCTTCGCTCTTCAAGCTGCTTCTTCCGGCACGCAGGATCTCGTCTACGCTGAGCAAGTTGGAAGCGATGACCGCTGAACTGTGAAGCATGTGTCTCTTGACCCTGTAGTTGTCCCAGATGCCCTGGCTGATGGGATCCATCGGCTCGCCGGTCTGGACGTCCAACCCGACGACGTTTCCCTCGGCAGCTTCATCCTGCAGCGCTACCAGACAGTCCTGCACGTCGAACCCGGAGTTGCTCGCCAGCGTCTTGGGAATCACCAACATGGCATCTGCAAACGCTTGCACTCCCAACTTGGCCCTTCCCTTAGCCGACTTCTTCACTTCTGACGAGAGGTACTGACATGCCGAGATCTCGAACGCCCCTCCTCCTGCGATCAACGTCGTATCTTCAATGGCGTTCTTCACCGATCGTAGTCCGTCGCGAATGGCATCTTGGATCTGAGACATGGTGTGCGCGTTAGGTCCCTTGATGAGCAGAGTGACGGATTTCGGATCCTGACACTCTTCGACAAACGTATACTTTTCCTCGCCGAGAGTGTGTTCGTACACCAACCCGGCGTACCCCAACACATCGGGTGTGAGGTCGTCGACCGAGTTCTGTGCAACACCACCGCAGCACAGTTGCAGACGCTCCATGTTCCTCCTCTTCGCCCTTCGCAATGCCAAGATACCGTTCTTGGCCAAGATGTCGAGCGACATGGGATCGATTCCCTTTTGGTTGAAGATGACAAAGGTCTTCTTCTTCTCGTTGCTCCCCTCGGTAGGTGCGTCGCAGACGGCCTGTTTGAGTTCGACGATCTTCTTGAGCTTGGCATCGACGAACCTGCGTTCGCTTTCGACGAGCTTCTCGCGCTGGTCGGCGGAGGAGTAGAAGAAGCCCGAGTTGACCTCTGTCTTTTCGTACTCGAGCGATACGTTGAGCGTCAGCACAAAGGCGTTCTCGAGTCGCTTGGGCATGTCGGCGTGGCGGGCACCGTGGTCGAGGACGAGACCGCGCACGAGCTGGGTGTCGGTCTCGGTCTTGTGCTGCATCTTCATGATCTCGACCATGTGTAGGTCGATGGGGTCTTTGATGTTCCACTCCGAGACGGATTCGCTCGAGCCGTCGGCGGTAGGGGCGGGCGCTTCGATGGTGGAGGTGGTGGCAGGTTTGATTGCGAGCACGGCGTCGACGATGTCGGCGGCGAGCTGGGTGGCCAGCTTGGCGTGCAGCTTGGTTGAGAGCGAGGTGGTGGCCACTTTGATCAGCGTAGCACGGTCCATCTCGGGCGCCTTTTTGAACTGTTCGAGGAACTTGAGCGCCCCCGTCTTGGCCACGTCGAAGCCTTCGCTGATGACACGGGGGTGAACACCCTCCTGAATGTACCGTTCCGCCTGCTTGAGAAGCTCTCCGACGAGCAGCACGACCGACGTGGTACCATCGCCGCACTGCTCATCCTGCGCCACGGCGGTTCGGGCGATCATAGCTGCGGTGGGGTTCTGGATTTGCATCTCGGTGAGAAGCACCTTGCCATCCTTGGTCAACTTCAAGTTGCCAGAGCCGTCGACGAGCATCTTGATGGTACCACGAGGACCGAGGTTGGATCTCACCACCTGTGCGAGACCGATGGCACCGGCGGTATTGACTTGGAGAGCCTGGGTTCGACGAACGGACTCGGCTCTCGGGTTGATGAGCTCGATGGCCGACATGGTTTTGGTGTATGATCGGACTCGAACACGACAGGGTGGTGGTGATGGCGTGGTGAGTCGTAGCAACGTCTGGAAGAAAGCGTGTTGAAAATGAGCTGTGCGCGAGTCTGATTGAATATTTCGGTGTTGGTCTTTGGCAGTCAGACAGACACAGCTGCTGCTCAGTTGGAACATTGCGCGCTGTGCAGCCCAACGGTACTTTGGCGTTCGAAGCGCGAGGAACCTTTTCTGCTTGCGCACTTTCTTCTCACTCGCTTCGAAATTGGACGCCTAGCTCATTCGCACGATATACTAAGCGTGTCTGAAGCTCGGCAACATTCACGTGGCTCGTTACCCTCCACTACCATACCAACACAACACAGTCACAAAGCACTCGATACGACTCAGCACAACACCATCACAAGCGCCACTGGCTAAATATAGACCACTCAACATTCTCAAAACGGAGAACATCGCCGCGAATCGCTTCCTGGCATAGTTGCAAAGCCCGTTCCCAGCAAAACGAACCCCTCCCACTTCGAAACAGAATATGGCGTCCACAGAATCAAATTACCGCTCCGAGCTGTCGGGCTTTCGATGGGCGCAAGGCAGAACAGACGACTCTCGCCCTCAGACCTCTTCAGCAGGACCCACGAGCTACCTCTCCACCATCACAAATAGCATCTCTGGCTATGTTCCACTGCGATCCAACGAGCGTACCAACGAAGAAGAGGCGTACCTCAGCCTGAGTCGATGGGAGAGGTTTCTCGGCTTCCTAGCGTGTCTGGCAGGCGCCGCCGTCTGCTTCTTCTTCAGCTTCATCTTCCTCTCTCCACCCATCCTCGCGCTTCGACCGCAAAAGTTCGCGCTCGCATTCTCGCTCGGCAGCATGCTCTTCATGATCGGCTTCTCGGTGCTCTCGGGACCGGTGGCGCACCTCAAACACATCTGCAGCAAGGAGAGGCTTCCCTTCTCCATCGCCTACTTTTCGTCGCTAGGCCTGACGATCTACTTTGCAGTGGGACCGCGCAAGATGCTTCCGACGCTGGTGTTTGCGATCATCCAGGTGGGGGCGTTGGTGACGTATTTGGCGGCGTACTTCCCGGGAGGTACGACGACATTAAGGTATGGTGCGAGCATGGTGATGCGTGGAGGAGCGTCGTTGTTGCCGATCTGATCGGATGGAAAAATTGGACAATGCGAAGCTGTACAATTGTAGTCAGCATGATACCAGACATCGATGATCTACGAGGATACCATGGACTGCCATCGCTCAAAAGTGTGTCTTTGAGTGCCGTCCAGCTGAACTTCATATTGCAGCGGGTCTACTTTGGCCGCAACGCAGAGACACTTGATCGACAGTTAGCTACAAGTCGAGGGTGCAGCAGCGGGTCTTCTACCCACAAGAAATCCGGAAGGCAGCTCTCCTCCACGTCCGAACTGCTGAAGATGCTGAGCCATAATCGAGCCGCGCTTACTGTGCGGCCACGAGATCGGGAGTTGATCGGGACGCGCTTCGAATCCCCATCATCAAGGGTCGAGTTCAGGGGCCGAACCTTCAAAGCTCGCGTGGGGTTCAAAAAGTGCCGGAAACTCGTAGACGGGAGATGTGCTTTCGGCAAGGGCCCCACGCAGAATGACGCGCGTCTGCTTCGAATCCACTTGCACACACAAACACAGCCTTGCTACAGTGTACGAACGAATCGATCAGTCACCGTGCACCCGGTTCAATTTCCGACTCCTGCGCAACAAGAGCTCCATAGATGAAGGAGATATCCGAAAGCGATGCGGTCTTCGAATCGGCAGGAGGCTTGACACGTTTTGCACCGGCGTCGATGGACGCAGTCAGAGCCGGACGCCGGGCTCATACGCGCTCAGGCTTTGATCCGATCTGTACCTCTAGATCTTGGCCCATCGACGCCTTCATTTTCTCCTGCTGCACGGTTCGATACCGAGAAAGCGTTCCGCCCTTGTCCGTTGCTGCAACTTGAGAGACACACGAGCGCACACGGACCCTTCCGATGGCTTTGCTCGATCCAAGAAGTGACGACAGGAGATCCTTGGCATTTTACGTATCAGAGCCACAACAACATGAGTAGCACCTGGACCGGCGACGGCGGTCGGCTCGGCCTGTTTCTTGGTCTTCGGACCGTCCGACAGAGAGATGATACATCCGTGCATTACTCTGATCCGAGGAAGTCCACCGCGAAAAAAAAGGACGCCCACCTCGGCTGTCCTGCTGTGCAGCCTGTCATTTCTCAACCGTGTGTGGTGCTGTCCCTGAACGTGGCTTGATGCTTTTCTTTGCCCGCTTGTTGGAATCGCGCCTGTCGACTGCCCCGTGCTCACCAACACAGTGACGGTACTTCGTGTGTATGCTCGATCCTTGCACCATCTGCTCCCGTCCTTATTCCATCCTTCCTTCCTTCCTTTCCTTCCTTCCCGTCTCCATCCTTATACCATCCCGGTCAGCCTACAGCGCCAACACCTGCTCAACGTCAAACAACGCGGTCGAGCTTAGCGCACTACTACCACCCATCCCTCCCTGCCATCCCTGCCTGTCCCCTTAGTGACACCAGCTCGCAACCATGGCTGACCGCAATCACCCTTCCGCCAAGCCCGCCGCTAGAACGGTGCTGAACCTCGGCAACCTCCCTCCCAAAAAGCAGGGCTTCGGTGCTGCAGCCCAGTATGCTCGTACACCCTCGCGTGTCGACCCCAACAACCCTCCCTGGCCTGCGTACCGTGGATACCACGAGTTCTCCTTCGCTCACGTAAGTTGCAATTCCGGATCGGACTACGACGAAACACGTGCATGTGCTGACTTTGATGCCGAATTTCTCTCTCCCTGAATTGAACGATGACAGGAAACCATGGGCAAGCGTCTCCCCACCATCCTGGGCAAGGCTGTCGACGACGTCATCAAGACGCTCAATGAGCTCTCCGAGGAGGAAAAGATTCTCGATCTTCTCAAGTGCATCGAGCGCATGCACGTGCTCATGGACGATCTTCAAAATAACGCCAAGCTGCGTCCCATCATCGACGACGGCGAGGGAGACATCCCGCTCTGGAACAAGGAGATCGCCCGATTCTTCCGCGGCAAGGACTTTATGAACGCACCTTGGCTCTTTGCCGAGGCGTACAAGTACCGTCGTCTGCACGAGTGCTTCAGCATCTCCAAGTACTGGAAGGACTACGATGTCTTCTTCCGTCAGAAGTGCGACACCTTCTCTCGCTCCGGTACCGCCGTGTTTGAGCTCTCGACGCGTTTCGCCGAACCGTTCGCCTACGAGGAGGGCGCCAACGAGGAGCAGAAGCTCAAGGCGCGCGAACTGCTCTTCCACGAGCTCACCCAGGTGTGTCTCTGGGGTAACGCTACCGACCTCTCGCTACTCATCAACATGACCGAAGAGGATATCAAGAACCTCCAGTCGACCGGTGGTGAGCACCTCGCCGCCACGGAAAAGAACATCCTCGGAAACCACCTCGACCGTCTCTGGAAGCTCGTCGCCAACATGAAGGGCGGCCGGATCGACTTTGTCCTCGACAACGCCGGATTCGAGCTGTACTGCGACTGCGTCTACGCCGACTGGCTCATCCAGTCCGGCATCGCCAACTCGATCCACTTCCACGGCAAGCGTTTCGCGTGGTTCGTCTCGGACGTCACGCGCAAGGACTGGGACTGGCTGCTCAACTCGATGCTCTACGGCTCGCTCTTCCCGCAGGCCTCGGACGCCGAGGTGCAGTCGCTCAAGCAGATGGGTCTGCGTTGGAAGGAGTACGAACGCAAGGGCCAATGGATCTACGAGCAGCACCCCTTCTGGTGCACCGGCTACACCTTCTGGTCCATCTCGCAGGAGGCGCCCGATCTGTTCCTCCACCTCGCCGATTCGGACCTCGTCATGTTCAAGGGCGACCTCAACCACAGGAAGCTGACGTACGACTGCCAGGCTCCCAGCGATACGCCGTTCGACATGGCCATCGGCCCGCTGGCCAGCGAGGACGGCGCACCGCCCGTGGCGTCGCTGAGGACCATCAAGTCGGACGTGGTCGTGGGCGTGCCGGACGACGTGTCGAACAGGCTGGACAAGGAGGAGCCCGGTTGGAGGATCAGCGGAAAGTACGCCGTGGTGCTGTTGAGCGACGGGTTGCCCGGTAAGCCCGTTTCGTTCTCCCAGCAGTGAAGCCGTACAAGGCACCTTTTCACAGATCCGACGGCTTCGTCGTTCCTCCTACATAGGATTTCAAAGTTCCTTGATACCTGACGTAGCTTTGGAAACCTCTCAAGTTGGCGAGACACTCTCATGATATACACGAAAGAAATGCAGAAACGATTTCACGTTACGACTCTCGAACTCGCATCACCGTCGTCTCGCATGGCCATGCTATGTGCTTGTTCAAGTGTCTTGAAGAACGATATGAGATGTGTAGAATTGCGATGATTTGCATTGTGCATCAACCTCACTCGTCATCCTCTACATCATCCCTCTGCCTCTTCGCCTTTTTCACAGCATCACTGATCTGAGCGCTGTTCAACTTGATCTTTGCTCTCTTGCCCTTATCGCCACCCATACCCGCGGCATCTCCCTCGTTGACGAAGTGTTGTTTGGTCTTACTCCTCTGCAACTCGACCTGTTCTTCGTTCGATTCGCCAACTTTCGACCATTGAAGGACCAGATGTCTGCCTAGCAGATGGGTGTGTTTCAACGCCTCCATGGCGGATTGAGCTTCTCTGACCGTGGTGTATTCTACGAAACCGAATCCTCTCGTAGTATTGTCGAACTTCTTGGGAAGACGAACGGATTTCAGTTGACCTTGGGAGGAAAACAGTTGACGGATATCGCGTTTGGTTGCTTCGAAGGGCAAGTTTTTGATGAGAATCTTGGTGGAGCCGGATGAAGAGCTCGATACGGTGGTAGACGTTTCAGCGTTACGACGCGCAAAGGTGACCACGAGTGTATGTCCATCGATGACTTTGGAATCCATAGCCTTCTGCGCTTTCTGTGCACCATCGACGGATTTGAATCCGACGAATCCGTATCCCATGGATAGACGCGCGCCTGGTCGTCGTGGATCCGGTTTGGTTTGAATGCGTGCAAATGCGAAGTCGGACAATCCGGAAAAAGCGGATGCCAGCCTTTCATCGGTTGTCGAGAAGGAGAGGTTCTTGATGTACAGCGTCGCCCCGTCCACCGCTTCCGCATTGTCGAGGTTCGAAGCTGGATTGGAGGAGGTCTCGATGGATTTCCCAACGATAGGTGCTTGCTTGACGTTCTTCTCACCCGCGGTCTGCACAAGCAGCCCGACAGGCGCCTTTTCAAGGTACAAAATTCCTCCTTTGAATCGTTTGTATGCGATCGATCGAAACGCCACCCTCGCCTCGCTCACCACCGGCATCTCGACGATCGCAATCGTTCCACTAGGCGGTATCAACACCTTATCCACCTCACCGTGTTCCGCAAACAACTTCTCGACCTCCTCCACCGACGTCCCGTACGGAATGTTCTTGACGAGGATCGTCGTATCCGATCTCGCACCTTTCCCATCAAATGCATCCACATCGATCCCCTCCTGCGAGAAGAACTCCTTCGTCTCTTGGATGATCCTCGTCTCTGCAAGCGCCAACCGCACCGCTGCGTTGTCCGCTCCACCGTCAGCTCCAGGATTGAGGATGTCGGGTTTGCTCACGCCCAACCTGTCCGCGATGGAGGATGCAACCGCATCGGAAGACATGTAGAGCATGGACCAGTTGAAGTCCTTGGCGGCATCTTGCTTCTTCTGCTCGGCTCGTGCCTGCTTGAGTGTTGCGGACTTTTTGCTGTCCGTCTCGGCGGTGGCGTCCTTGTTGACGGCGGGGAGGAGATGCAGGAGACGACCTTGGAAGGTGGAGCCGTCCTTGGCGCGGTAGGCTGCAAGCGCGTGGGAAGGGTCGGAGAAGGAGACAAAGGCGAGTCCTTTGGACGCTTTGGTCTGCTTGTCGAGCGGGATGTGTACCTATTGCGTCGAGACAATGCCGAACAAGGCAAGGAAAATGTCAGTGGTCAAGATCTTGATCCCGAAGAGAGGAATACCGACAGCATCGAGAGCAACGTCGACCAGCCTTTGCTACGGATCAGAATACGAATACATTTTACTATCTAGATTCCAGTAGGTTATCAGCACCGCATGTAGCTCTGCTGTCCCTATACTAAGCTGTCATCACAAGAGCAACAAAGGTCCGGATCGCCGTTGCTATCGTTGCCGCATCACCAAGAAGACTTACCTGCTTGACGGTGCCAAAGCTCTCGAAGAAAGACTGAATGTCGTCCTCGTTGGCGGCAAAGGGCAGGTTGCGGATGAAGAGTCGACCACTGTCCATGATCTGATCGACGAGTTTCTGATCTTTTTCGGCGGCCAGTTGCGCCTTTCTTTGCATCTGGGCCTGTTTGCGCTCAAAGGCTTCGTCCTTGACCTGTTCGTCCTCGGCATCGGAATCCGAGTCGGCAGCTGCCGCGTTGGCATCATCCTTTTCGTCGTCCGACTGCTCGAATTGAGGAGCTGAGGAGGATTCTGGGAGGGTATCGAGGTCTGTGCCGACCTTATGCTTCATGCGGAGGCGCATGTACTCTTCGTCGGTGAGGCCGACATCGTTTGCTGTTGCATCAGGCTCCGGTGTCGATTCGCTTGGCGAGTCCTGTTGCGCTGTCGCTTCGGCTTCGGCTGCGCTGAGAGCAGCGGCTGCTGCATCGGCTTTCTTTTGCGCCTTTCTGGCAGCCTTTTTCTCGATGGCTTCTTCGGGCGCGACAATGTCTTGCATGGTTTGCTCGGGAGGCGCATCTTCGTTTTGCCACGCTTTGCGTTTGGCTTTTGGCTGCATCACCGACATGAACTCTTCAAACGAGATGGCGCCGCCCTTCTTGGACTTTTTCTTGCCGCTACCGTCCTCTTGCTTGGGGTCTGACTTGTCGGCTTTCCTCTTGCGAGCATCGCTTATCGAAGTCGAAGTGGAAGCTTCTTGTGAGGCAGCAGCGTTGCGCTTATTGCGGCGCTCTTCACGCTGTTGTGTGAGCTCCTCGTCGCCGATCTTCTTGGCCAGCTCGACGGAGATGCGTGAAGTGTCGATAAAGGTGCGGTTGAAGTAGTCGAGTGCTTGCTGAGCTTCGTCATCGGAACGGTAGCCGACGAAACCAAACTTTCTTGAGGTGCCGTCCGGACGGCGCATGAGCTTGACATCGGTGACCGCGCCCTTCTGCGAAAAGTGCTCGCGTAGCCTGGCATCCGTGAGGTACGAGGGCAAGCCGCGAACGATGAGGCGCGACATGGCGGGCGAAAGGGATCAAGTATGGGTGGGGATAGGAGGGTAGGCCGCGGATGGCCAGTTATCTAGCTACGTGCTGACCAGAGCCGAGCGCAGTGCAATGCTTGGAACGAATGCTTGAGCGAGTCAATGACTTGGGTATATAGATGCTTGGTATCGAAGATGGACGCTGAAGAGCAGTCGAGGGAAGTAGAAGAGAAGAAGAATGACGAGGACGGGGAGAATTTAAGTCAGGTCTTCTTCCTGCTGCAGCTCCGATTTAGAAATTTTTCGGCTCAAAAAGGAGAAAAAAAGGAAGAAAAAGAAAAGCGAGTGCACGTGACCCTTTTAGCCGACGCGCCAAAAACACGCAGAGTGGAGGAAGAGCAAGGCGAGAAGGTTGACTTTTTGTGTGCCGCTCCTCTGCTTGCCAAGCTTGAGCGCTGCAGGGTTCGCAGCGTATCGGCAAATGCGAAGCTTGAATGCAGCTTGAGCTGATCACGATGCGTTGCCGTCACCGTCACCGTCACCATCACCATCGTCTCGCCTTTCAATATCACCCATTCAAAGCTTTGATCATTCCGACGTTGAGCGGTTCAGCTCGCGCAACGGACAAGCTTCGACAGTATGATGGACGCCTCGCTTCCAGCAGACCAAAGCGGGCTCTCCGACCTGTCCGCAGCATCCATAGAGGACATCGAGCCGCATCTTGCACCACAATCACCTTCGGACGGATTCGATGCAGCTCCGGCGACGCCAATGCAGAACTCACCTCCGGCTTTGATTCCCATGCATCTCAACGCAACGCCCGGGCCAAGCCGTCTCCGCACGGAGCTGAACGACAACTCTCGCGCAGCTTGGACACCGAGTCCAGAAGCTGAAGCTTCTCGCTCAAAATCCAGCAGCCGGTCAATACACAGAGCATCTCCAAGAAGTTCTGGCCGTGGCAACGAGAGCATGGGCTCCAGCTTGGGCACCTTCGATTTCAGCAATGCTTCATTCAGCGAGAGCTTCCTCCGACAAGCAGGCGCACACATGCTTGCTGGTCTTGACGAAGCACCTTTGCCATCTGCGCCATCTTCAGCTTCCTCACCCAGGTATCGCCACTCTTCGTCACCCACAGTCACTGCCAAACCCATTCGTCCTGTCGATCCTAGAACACCGTTTACGGGAAAGAGCCTGCGCACCCGTATGGCCGAGGCTGGAATGCTCGACAGCCCTGCTTCGTCCGACGGCAGTAGTCCAGCATCAAGCCCCACAGCGCGTGTACTGCCAGATTCATACACTCGCACACTTACCGTACACCACGAGGAGGACGAGGGTGACAGTTCGCAGCTGCCGCTTGACTCGCCACATGACGACCATGTCTCGTCCTCAAATTCGCCCGTGGTGGACAAGCTAGAAAGCGACGTTTCGCCACTAAATCATGATAAATTGACGGTAATGGACAGCTTCGGGCTGAGCGAGCATCACGAGTGGCAAGAAGGCTTGTCCATAGTACCAGAGGAGTCCTACATCGAAGACGCATCTCAACTACCTTCGTCTCCCTTTGGCCGTCGCATTTCGCATACATCCGCTGACCTCGACGAAGCTTCCAGGCACTCGATATCGGAACTTCCTCCCACAACAGATGCGCCCGAATTCTTTCCCTCAAAAGCATCTTTGAGCGATGCCGCGGAGAACGGCGCCGAACTGTCCGCAGGAGTATCGTCTCCGAAGCGGCTCAAGCAGGGTGACAGGTCAGCATATAGCCCGGATGAGCCTGCCAGAGATTTGGAAACTCAAGCCGGCGATCGAATCAATTACCCCGTCCGAGCTCGCGCTGCATCTCCAGCAGCTACACCTCCATCAGCTCCTCGCGCTCCAAACACTCCGAGGTCTTTTGCAAGGCTTCGCGTTGGAACGCCCGTTAGGTCCTCACCTCTCTCGCGCGTCGTCAACTTCTCGCCTTCTTCTGCAGGCTCAACTCCGTCTCAGTGGCAGAGTCCTGCCAGCCAGAGGAGTGTCGCAGAAGCCATCGGATCCTCATCAGGACCGTCAGCCGGCGGGTCTAATGTCGCTTCACCAATGAACCACATTCAGCTCGAAGCTGGCGACCATCAGCTGTTTCCTCAGACACCAGGCAGCACGAAATCCGCACAGCAGGTGACCTCAACTCCGTCTCAACAATGGTCTCCGGCAACTTCCGCTTCTTTTGCGACTCCAGCATCACAACGACCTCTTCCACAGTCAACACCGGTCACGCCTGCGAATTTCAGAGCGGCAGTCGACCACCACGCCTCCACTTCGGCATCAGCTTTCGCTTCTCCCGCAGCCGAGTTCGGCACACCGCAATGGACCCCTTCCCCCGGGCCCTCGTCTGCCGAATCTCACCAACCCGAGACCGTAGATGAAGCAGCGCAGCCAGATATCAGTATCAAGACATCACTCGAAGTCGAGGAGGAAGAATCTGCCTCATCATCCGCCTGTTCGTCTGCCTCTGCTGCTTCCGAAAGAAAGCAGAGCGGCGACGTATCGACTGCATCTCAGCCTGAAAGTAAAGCATCTCCTCGAAGTGGGAAAAAGTCTCACAAGCTCGACACATCCCTCGCTTCGACCAAAGATTCCGACTCACCGTCAGTGGCAAGATTCTCCCGCATGCAGCTATCTCGCGCCTCGCCACCGATCATCCTGCTTAACGAACTCGAATCGGTCCCGGAGCTCGGGATCGTAGCAAAGGCATTCGACTCGCTCAGCCATCTTTCCGATTCGCGTGTCTCTCGATTGCTAGCGCAGCTCTCTGCTGCAACAGCCAAGATCGAAGAGCTGGAGAATGCGCTGGACGCCAAGGAGGGCGAAGCGGTGGAGTTGCAAGATGTGCGTGTCACGCTGTCACAGCTGTCGATGCAGTACGAGGAGCTGGTGGCGGAAACGGACGCGAAAGATGTCGCTGTGGCGGAGATGGTGAAGCAGCTTCAGGTGGAATTGAAGGAAGGCGGTCGGGGAAGGGAGAGAGAATTGGGACGTCAGCTGGAAGAGGAACGACGGTTGAGAGAGGTCGATCGACGGGATTACGAGGTTCGAATTCAGGGGCTGCTCAATCCAGCTAACAGCTCCTCTGTCCCGTCGGACTATGCTGTTGATCAAGCAGCTTCGACGGGTGACGCCAAGCTAAGCACAGCGGTAGAGCAAGCAAAGGAGCAGCTGCGACTCACGTTGGAGAAGGACTTTGACATTCGACGCGCTATGGAGCAGCGAGAGCTTCTCGCCAAAGTGGAACGACTGGAACGCGAGCTAGCATCAGCACCAAGCCCCACCGATGTCGACGGATACGCTGAACAGCAGCGTCAAATCGACCAGCTCACTACGGATCTAGATCGACGTTTCGAAGAGCTCGAAGATCTGCGATCCGAACTTGACGCCGTGGCGTCGGCGAGGGATTCGGCTGAAGAACGCGTGGCGATGCTCGAAGAAGAACTGGAATCTGCACGAATCAGCCAACGCGGCAACAGCCACAGTCACGATTCGAAGAGCGAGGACGAGCTTGTGGAAGAGCTCGAGGCGCTCCAAACAGCACTCGCGGAAAGAGACGCGCAGATCTCGAACTTGGAGGAAACGCTCTCCCTCACCACATCTCGACTCACCACCGTCACAACCGAACGAGACGCGCTTTCGCATCAGAACACCGTCCTTTCACAAACGTCCACAGATAGCGCGGAGAGGATCCAACGGCTCGAATCGCACATCCTGACACTCGAATCTGAACTTCGCGTCCGCACACCTTCGTCCAAATCCACCTCCACCAACACGGAAAGTGCATCACCCGAACGACTCCTCCGTCTGGAACGCGAGCTCTCCAACCTCCAGCTAGAGCTCGTCAAGGCGACCAAGGCCAACGAAGCGCTGCAGGAGGACAATGTCAATTTCTCGATCGCACTGAGTGCCAAGCAGTTGGAGCTGGGGATGGTCAAGAGGAATGCGAGGTTTGCATTGAAGGATGCAGCGAACGCGAACGTGGGGGTGGAGAAGAGTGTGGGTTTGCCGAGGAGTAAGGCCGTGGCGGTGGTGTTCCCGACGGTGCCCAAGGGAGAAGTGCAGGAGCGGAAAGGTGGACGGGCGGGGTACAAGGAGAATGTGGTACCGAGGCGGGAGGAGGTGGTGAACACGGCTAGAGCGCATGCTAGGCAGATGCTGGAACAGAGACGCGGAACTGGTGTGGGTGGAGGAGAGGGAAGAGTGGAAGGAGGGTATGCGGCGAGACGACGTCAGATGATCGCTGCTTGATCACTTCGCTCGACAGCGACATCTCATCACTTGCGTCACACAATCGAGTCGTCTTCCACCGCATCAACCGACTGAGAACGCTTTTGAGACCAAATGTTCGAATTGTGCGTTCCCATTGCCATCCTGGAACAACCGCATCCAATCCTCGACCGCCTACAAACTCCTCGCAACCTCAACCTCGCTGAAACACTGCACCACATCTCCCTCCAGCAGCTCCCCCCACCCCTCAAAGCTCATCCCGCATTCGGTACCCTTCCTCATCTCGCTCACATCCTTCTTCACATGCTTCAAATGATCCAACCTGCCCCTGTACACCTCCTTCCTCTCCTTACCCCTGACCACCCTCACGTTGCTGCTCTTGGCAATCGTACCGTTGGTCACCCTGCACCCTGCGATCTTCTTGAAGCTCTTGCCCTTGACGTTGATATCGAACACCTGGCTGACGGTGGCTTCGCCGTGGACTCTCGCCTCCATCGTCGGTGGTAGCAGGGCGGATACCGCGGAAGAGACGGTCTCCATCAGCCGGTAGATCACGTCCGAGACGATCACGGGTACCGGGTGCGGTTGGGCTCGCGCGGCGGACTGCAGTACGGTTTTGGACGGGGTCACGTTGAACCCGATGATGGTAGCGGAGAGAGCGGCGGCTTTGGCAATGTCTGATTCGGACGGTTCTCCGGGAGAGGCTGAGATGATCTTGACGCCAGCTTCCGAGTTTCCGATGGTGGAGATAGCTCCGACTACAGCTTCGACGGTGCCGGAGAAGTCGGCTTTGATGATGACGTTGAGGAACTTTTTCTTCTCCTCCTTCTGAACGCTCGAGAGCTCTGAATCTTCGACCTGTTCGAGATCACTTGCTGAAGCAGTGTCCGCAGCGGCAGATGCAGACGACTCCATGGCAGCAAGTACAGCCAGCGGATCCTTGCCATCGTCAGCTGCCAACCTAGCAGCCCTCCTCCTCTGCCTCTCCTCAAACTCCCGCTTCGCCTCCATCTCGTCCTCCTCCGCCTTGACCCTCCTCGCCTCGTTGATCTGCTCCACGTCCTCCATCAGCCTTCTTTGCTCCTGCAACTGCTTCCGGTTCTCACACGCCTTCTTGCACGATTGCTCGTCCGTCGCTCCCAACAGCATATCTCCGGCACTGGGTAGCTCCCTCCAACCCGTGACCAGCACAGGATCGCCCGGGAAAGCGGCTGCCAGCGGTCGTCCGCTGGAATGCAGAATCTGTCGCACTTTACACCACGCCGTGCCCGCGACGATCGGAGCAGCCTTGTTGAGCACACCGCGTTTGATCAGGACGGTGGCGACGTTGCCTCTGCCCTTGTCGACTTTCGATTCGATCACGTAGCCCTCGGGTAAGCCGGTCTTCTCAGCACGCAGTTCGGCGAGCTCGGCGAGCGTCGCAACGGTCTCTTCGAGAGAATCCAATCCCCTGCCCGTTTTACCGGATACGTGGACGCAGGGAACGTCTCCACCGAGCTCCTCGAGTTCGACGCCGGCGGCGAGCAGTTCTCGTTTCACGCGTTCCGGATCGGCATCGGGCTTGTCGATCTTGTTGAGAGCTACGACCATCTGCACTCGAGATTGCGTTGCGAGGTCGTCCGTGTCGATGTCCGCGTTGGCGTTCTTGACGAGTTGAATGACCTCCTTCGTTTGAGGCATGACGCCGTCGTCGGCGGCAACCACCAGCACGACAATGTCGGTCACCATCGCGCCTCTACTTCTCATCGCTGTGAACGCAGCGTGTCCAGGTGTATCAAGGAACGTGATCGTCTGAATCCCCTTGTAACCCTTTTTCTTGCCCTTGTCTTGCTCCCTTCCACTGATGGGTACGCTGAACGCACCGATATGCTGCGTGATACCTCCAGCCTCACCCTGCGCCACAGAAGTGGAGCGCAACCTGTCCAACAGCGTAGTCTTACCGTGATCCACATGTCCCATGATCGTCACCACGGGAGGACGCAACGGGAAATTCGCCGCTTCCTCCGCCGATGCCGGCGGCGGTCGTGGATAAATATCGAAACTAGCTTCGTCGTTCGGGATGGCGACAACGTTGAGCTCGGCAGCGACCATCTCGGCGTCTTCGAACTTGAGCATCAGATCGGGACGCGTGTCGGGCATGCCGAGGTCAGTCATGACGTTTTGTACCGCGCGAAGCTTTTTCTCCATGCGGGTGGCGAGCATGACGACCGAGATGACGGAGGGCAGGAAGATGTTTCGGTCGACCTTGGGGAGGAGTTTCGGCTTGATCCGTGGGGTTTGCGGTGCTCGGTCGAGGTCGGAAGGGAGGCCGTCATTGTCTTTGGAGGAGAAAGCGTGACGGGGCTGTCGGGTCGAATGGGAGGTAGAAGGTCGTCGCGAGTTGCGATCGTGGTCGAATTCGGGATCGAGAAGGGAGCCTCGACCTTCCTTTTTCTTTTGCTTTGCTGTGTGGTGTCGATCCGATTTCTCGAGGGCGGTTCTGCCGTCCCCCAAACCTTCATCTGCCGGAACTCCTCTGACTGCAGACGTAGAAGCGTCGTCTTCGATCGCACCCGCTTCTCCAAACCTATCAGCCCCTCTTCCACGAGCTCCTCGGTCCTCACCATCTTCGGAAGGGCTGTTGCGAGCTCTCAACCTCGAAAAAGTGGAATCCCGCTTCGCAGCTGCATTGTTCGCTTGCGATCCTGACCTCAGCCCGTCCTGAGCAGATGCGCCGAACTTCATCGTCGAATCATCCCCACCGCGCCGAGACGAGTATCCTTCGCCTCCGCCGCTACGACTAGATCCTTCCCTCGGCCTCCTATCCCTTGACTGGTTTCCCCTCTGATTCTGGTTACTATTCGCATCCCTATCCGATCTCGGCTTGGCATTCGGATGAGGTAGACGCTTCCTCGTGCCGTCAGCTGCAAATCGCTGGTTGCGGCTGTACTGCGCTACCGGGTTGCCATAGTTCGAACCACCCGAACGCTGATTGCCCGACGCCGAACCGCCATCTTCCCTGCGGCGAGGACGATAGTCCGAGCGATCCTGGCTGCGATTCGATGACGAAGAAGGTCGTGCACCTTCTCTCCCAGAACGAAGCGTTGAAGTGGTAGTGAGACTTCGGGAGATGCTGGCCGTTGCTGTTGCGGTGGTGAGCCTGGTCGAGTAGGAAGACGTCCAGCTAGCTAGTCGAGAAGAGCTGGCTAGAGACAGAGACGTTCTTGACAGCATGGTTTGGTGTCGAGGGACGAAGCTCAAGTCGGGAGTATGGTGGTGTAAGAAAAGCCAGCGAGGGGTGCTGCTCGATTGATGGTCAGAGCGGCGGCGACTTTCGGAACACACCTGTTGGACTTTTTTTTTTGTTCAATGCAGGGATTTCTTCTGAAAAAGGGGAACGGAAGAATTTGAGCTAAGTTCAGACGTGGCCAAGCACCAGAAGAACTCTCAGCTCAGCAACCTTTCTTCTCCGACAAAATAAAAAGAATTCACAAAAGGGACACAAAAAAGGGACACCAAAAAGGCAACGAGCAACGCCGACCGCCTTGCCCGTAAAAAGGGATTCTTCACACGAATCTTCCGGTCGCACGACGTGTGACCAGGAACTCTGATGTCGAGTGTGACAATGCATGCTATTGACGCCGATATCGATTGCGGAGTACGCTTTGTGCGAGAATGTTGTGATGGCGATAGAAATACTCACTCGTCGTCCTCATCCTCGACCTCCATCTCGTCCTCATCCTCGTCCTCGTCCTCCTCTTCGCCACCATCATCACTCTCCTCATCCTCCTCATCATCATCCCTAATGACCTGCGCCTGTGCCTTGATCAGCGCCTCCTGCTTCGCCCTCACCTTCTTGGCCAATCTCAACATGCCCTCCAACGGATTCTCCTTGGCCTCCATCTCCCAGTCCTTGACCTTTTCCAGATCCTTGGGTGTGAAGTCGATCGCATCTCTCTGCTTTGTCACCCACAGAGCCGTTTGGAGCGACTTGTCCAGCACCTGCTTCGCCTCGGCCTGGAACTTGGCGTTCGTGGTGCTCTTGGACAGCCTCTTCAACTGGATCTGCAGTGGCAGCACCAGTTCCGGGAAAGCGATCGATCGAGACTGCGACGTCAAAAATTCGATCAGCAGGAAGGAGTACTCGGAGAGCAGCTGGTTCGAGTACGGTCGTGTTCGTACCAGTTGCGTGGGTGCGCGCAAGGTGGTACTGAAATCGATGGGTGCTGAAGTGCTGCCTTTCAGCTTGCGTTGGAACTCGGGCGATTCGAAGACCGACAGGATCGACGGTGCCAGTGGGATGTATGTGCCTGTACGCGAGACGATGCGCATCATCGACTTGAGCAGATGCAAGCGATAAGGGAAGTATCTCGAGTTGGGCACCAAACCCACCACACCTGTCGCCACCTGCACCAGCGGGTAGACGAGCGGCTTCAGCGGCGACTCGACGCCAGCTTGACGTTCCGATTCCAAATCGCAGGATCGAGACAACAGCAACGACCAAAAGTCGATCGCAGAGACAAACTGCCAGTTGAGGATCGCTTTGAAGGCGTCCTTTGCCTTGGTCTTGACGCAATTGCGCAGGTGGATCGCCAGCTGTCGGATGAAGCCGAACGCTTGCGTGTAGGCGACATCCGCATCGACGAGGTACAGCTCGACCGCTGTGTTCTTCATCAGGTTGAGCATGGGTTGCGTGTGGATGCTCACCGACCTGCTCGATTGGATGTAGGACGAGTAGACGCCTCGCAAAACATTTTCCAAAGAGGCCGTGCCGCCAGACATACCCAACCTCCTCAACGTAAGGAACGCCGACATCCTGACACCGTCCTCCGACACCTGGCTCGACCAAAGGTTCAGCGCCACCTTGATGAACTCCCTTGTGGTCTTGGGGATGCACAGCGCATACGGGACCATACGCGTGCTCTCTCGCACCACGATCTCGAGCATCCGTGGCTCCGTGAGCGTCTCTGTGAGCTGGAAGAGGTTGCTAAAGTACGACTGGATGGGCTTCTTGATGAGGTTCCACTTTTTGTTGTTCGAAGGGATTTTGACGTTTCCGCGCTTGTCTTCTGTGATGGGCACGTGGTGTTGCAATACGACGGGAGTGTATTTGAGCGCGGTGAGGACGAGCTTGTTAAAGACGCGTGCTTCTTCGACGATGAACGAGGCACCTTCGGGTCGTTGATCCTCTTGCTCGGGCTTGACGGCGCAGCGGAAGGCGATGAGCAGTCGACGCAGCGCTTTGAGCGAGCGGTGGGTGAGCATCGATTTTTGCCATCCGGCAAGCATCTTGAGTGTCACTCGTTGAGGGCCCGACTCGACTTTGGCGGCCTTTGACGATGATGCTTTGGCCTTTGATGGCCTTTCTGCCTCCTCTTCCTCGTCATCGTCCGACTCTTGGCCGAATTGCAAGAGCTCCTTGTCGTTCTCTTGCAGGTAGGCGTAGAACTCCGGGTCCCTCTCCTTGAGCTTTTCCAGGTCCTGTGCGTGCATGCCTGCACCCTCCTCCTCCTCGTCAGACATGCCTTCAACATCTTCCAGATCATCGACTTCGTCATCGTCCTCATCCTCATCATCATCCTCGTCATCGTCCTCATCCTCCCCATCCGCAGCTGCACTCTTGAATCCGCCTCCCAAGAAGTCATCCACGCTCATCCCCTTCAACTTGCCTCCACTCGCCTCCATCTTGCCCGCTACATCCTCCTCATCCTCGTACTCTGCCAGATCCTCTGGCTCATCCGCATCTCTTCCGCCCTTACCCTTCTTGCCTGTGTTGCGAAGTTGTTTCTGCTTTTTCGCGGCGGCGGAGCGTTCGATGACCTTCCTCTTCTTCTGGTGGTCGCGACGACGCTTGATGGTGCTGTCGAGCTGAGTTCGCAAGAACTTCTTTGTCGACTTTGTCTGTTTACCCATCTTGTACGAGACTCTATTCGCCCGTCGTAGCTGAGCTATTCGATCACGAGTCGGTGTTGAATGTCGATCGAGAGAGGGGAAGGAGAAAGCTCCAATCTGCACTCGAAAGGTGGAGTTCTGCAAAAGCTCAGAAAAAAAAAAGTCAAGTCGGAGAACCCTGCTTTGCCGCTTTTCTCAAAAATTTCGGAAGAATCCACCGCCAAAATTCGGCTACGTGACATGCGGGGCTTTGTAAGCATGACTTTCATAGGCTCGCAATTTCGCTTCATGTTAGGTTTGACAAAGCTAGAGTGCTCAACCCGATGTCACCATGAGTGTTGAAGCCTCTTTGTCAGACTTTACCATGCCGAAAAAAACGATGTAGAACATGCTTTCAGACAGAATGCGGTTCGGGCTGCAAATGCTGCGATTCGACAAGTGACAAGGCCGCGTCAAGAGACGAGACCGCGCGAATCGACCTGGAACGGGCGCCATCGGAAAAGACTCGCTTGGAGCTGCCTCAGAAGCTCCAGGATCCGCTGGTCCTGCTTGTCAGCGACGTCCTCAGGAGGTGAATCCGCTAGAGAGGCTCCTGTTTGTGCAGTGGATTCCTGTGCTTCTGGCTGCTCTTGCAAAGCCTGCCCGTCGGATGCGCGATGTGCCGCGACGCTGGTTGCGATAGCGCCAGCCTGTGCTCGAGCGTTGACCCGCTCCTTCGTCTGCGTCCACAACTCGCTCAGCTCTGTCTGCACTGCCGGTGGCACCGATGTTATCTGCGCGTAGCGATGTCCAAATGTACCATGTCTGAAGAGCAACATTCTCCACACATCCTGCCCAAGAAAGCTTGGCGGCCAACCTCGGTCGTGACTGACCGGTTGAGAAGGTGCGTTGCGGCCGCCGTATTGCTGCCGATGACGCGGCATCACCGCTGTCCCTCCTTCGTCGTCCCACATCTCGGGTCCGCCCAACGCGACACTGAAGGCAGGTCGCTCGTCGCGAAGCCTTGCGGGTTGAGGTGGTCTCGTACCATTCAACAACGGGGCTAGCGTCGACGGACCTTCGGATCCTGCGTTGTTCCTGCTGGAAAAGCGGCTGCTGCCAGTACCCATGGACGGACGACCTGCGGGACTTGATCTTCCCGAAGCCTCGGACTCTTTGCGTCCACGTCGGATCCCCAGTTGGTTCGTGAACACGATCGTCGGCACACACAGCTTCTCAGCGGCGTCGGAACAGTGTTTCCTTGCCGCTTCTCGCTCTTCTGCTGTCGCTTCGTGGTGTGGCATGTACTCGAACGGCTTCTGAAGGCGAAGTACCAGATCATGCACGCGCTCGCTGACCTGTGCTGCAGTTTTGCGATCTTGACCGCTTCCGCCTGAAGGTCGCAAGTAGTACGATAGAGAGTCGATGAGGATCAGGGAAGTCCGCAGCGGTAGTGCTGACGGCAACGCCTTCTTTGAAAGACCCTCTTGTAGCTCGTCGGTGGGTCGAAGCGAGTGTAAGAGTGCAACGAGACCGGCCAAGCTCGTGACACGACTTACGTGAAGGCCCGTGAGAATTGCCGCCACAAGACGACGGACATCCTCTGGCATGGCTGAGCGCTGACATTGCAAAGTCGACTTGCCCGATTCCACGCGATCCGAGCCATCTGATGGACCAGGTAATGACGCCCACAATTCGATCACGGCGGTCCAAGCTGCGTCAGCCACCTTCTCCGGCGTTAGCGCACCTTCGCAGTCGATGATGAGGACTTGATCCGCAGTCGCTACTTCAGCGTCCCAGAACTCCTCGGAAAAGTATGACGAATCAGTGAAGGGGTGATTGATTTGAGCGTCATTTGGGGCCAATGCCTCGTCATGACCGTGAGGAATCCAGAGGGATTCTCGCGCTCGGCGTAGCGCACGTAGCCTTTCGGTAATGGCGAATTGGAGAAGGAAGCTGGACTTGCCACTGCCCGGTGGACCAAGCATCTCGAGGATAGAGCCAGACGGAAGACCACGATCTTGGCACCCGCAAAAGGAGGCTCCGAAAGTGTCGACGAACTCTAGTTGCGGCTGAGTGCGAGTCGGGTCCGATGGAGCAGAGTCGTCGGCACTATGGAGGCGATCCTGTTCGAGCTGCACGACTTGGGCGATGCGATCGAGGTCGAGGTCGAAGGAGCGAAAGCCAGTCAATGACCACGAACGCCGACTGGGAAGCGTCTCGACTGTGGGAACGGTGGGGTGTGTATAGTTTCCGGCGTTCATATTGCCGGTCTGTATTGGCATGGGAGGCTGAGGTGGAATGTTTTGAAGCAACGCGCGCTGAGGAGTGTCTGTGCGTGAGTATCGAGCGGTGGAAGGCTGAGGCGGAGGTAAGAGCCTCTGAAAGTCCTCTATGCTGCGTTGTGGCATGGGTATCAAGTGAGGGGCGTTGGAAGTCGAGGGGGAGGGTCGCTGCGGCCGTGATGGGGTTGCGGGCAGAGGACGGGGAAGCGAGATGCCCGAAAGCGGCCGTACGTTCGAAAGCGAGGATGCGGACAGCGAGGATGTGTCTGTCGAGCCGATGCTGGCGTTGTGAAGTGAGTTTGGAGTTCGCGACAAGGGTGATGCAGTGGTCGTCGCCGAATCCGTCTCTGTGTAGCTGAAACGAGTTCGCTTTGATTGGGGCGTGGCATGCTGTAGAAAGGAGGATGACGGCGCGGGCGGAGGATGACTGAGACGCAAGCTGGTCTTGAGTGGTGTCGCATGCATCGGCGGCAGTGTTGCCGGTGCATGATGTGGAGAAGGCGAAGAGCTGGTCCTGGACGTGTCTGCAGCACCATCTCGATGTTGGGGCGCATCCTCGCGGTGGGACGATGAACCGTGAGCCGGAGTCATTTGAGAGAGTCGATGCTGCGAACTGGCAAAACGACTTGGACCTGGAGTCGAAGGGCTTTGCGGACCGTTGAGGAATGCATGGGAAGATGAAGGCGACATCCGTTGATGTGGGGACCGAGGGGCTACGACTGCGAGCATGGAACTTGAGGAGCTTTGAGAGATGACCATGACGGACGTGCGCTGTGGAGACAGCCTAGTGAGAGTCGAGCATCATGCTGCGTGCGATATTGCCGTGCAGATGGAAGCGGGGAGGAGGCTCTGCAGTGTCGAGAGCAGAACAAGAGATGTGTAGCAAGGATAGGACTGAGCCAGCTGCGCCACCACTGACAGTTTCGCTTAGATGCAGCAACTTCTTGGCTCACCAAGTGGAGCAGTCTCGAGAAAGACCAACACCCCTTCCGTGTGAATTTCATGTGTGCTGCAGCTCAGTTACGCGTAAAGGCGCGTTTCAGCATGTCAATGTTACGCCGAAGCTGCTGTTCGCCTCTCATGAAGCCTCCGTTCTGACCGCGACGCCGAAAGCGGACCGCGATATGGGATTCGAACCGGTAACTTAGCGGTTTGAGCCTTTTTTCTTGCGGCACAGTAATGGTTTTAGGTTGGCTCAACTTTACTCGCCGTTCATCGATAGGCGGCGTACCGACCGTCGGATGGTGTGACTACAAATGCAGGTCCTCAAGTCGCCTGTAAACTGTCTTGTCCAGCCCCGAAAATCTTATCTATGCCGTGGAGTAGCTTGTTCAGCCGTGAGAGCTCTTCGTTCGCCCGTCTGTATGGGAGGTCACAGTCCCTCTATACAAAAGATGCGCTCAAGAATGAAGCTATTCTGTGGCTTTGAAAGAGGAATATGCGTGCTGTTTGTCGCAGGAGCGCCGAGGGTCGTAGAGGCCTGTCGGCACGAGACCGAGGATCCGGGTTGCCTGGTGTTGGCTGGTGAGCGGGTTGATTTGAAATTGCAACGATGTCACACTGCACACAGAGTGAGGAACGTGGCCCGAACAAAAATAAAATTTGGATTTGGCAAATGCCTGGCCGACCGGGCTGGGTCGAGGGCGACCAACGTCGGTCTCTGAATGCGCGAGCCAAATTTTTCTCCATTCTCCCTCTTGGGACTGCAACTGTCCAGAACGGCAGTGCGAATCAGTGTGACTGAGACTGTATGTGTGGGAGATTGTGTAGACCAAGGCACGCGTTGCAATCTGCTCCCTCTCGCTCGCTGTCCCTCCTCCCGCCTTCCTTGCTCTCTCTCTAACACCATCTCCAAAACGATCCATCACACGATACTCGCCAAGCTTTCCAAGGAGTCAAATCCTCTCTACCAACCAAAACTATACTACACAGACAACCTATGCTCGATCCCAGTTGTAGACCCTATCAGCCTGCTTCATTCCCTGTTCGATCTCAGGCAAGCTGCTCCCTTGTTGGCCAGCTGCTCCTCTTCCTCGACTCTTCGGACCGTCCTCCCTAAGGTAGAAGGTTGCCTCGCCGTCGGGGCCTTCTATATTGAATCATCACCGGCTTGTGCGCCACGTCGATCTGTTCTCCATCGCACCAACCACCTCGCTCTCAGCTCTACCATCGACCCAGGCACGTCAATCCGTGCTTCACCTTCGCGACACCTCTCACCTTGTCAGAGACGACGAGCTTGGCCTCTACTGCCAACCGCCTTCTGTAGCCAACCCATGATCGGCGCCATCTTTGCCATCCTCCGTCTCTCCACCCGCTTGGCTTGAATCCCACGCTGCTGGGCAGTCCTCCTGAATCCCAGCACCACCTTCAAACCCCCTTGATCTCTTTTACGAGTTTGCGTGGCGCTTCAGTCTCGCATCCCTTTTTTCATCACGCCTCCTTTCGACTTTCTACGGCACATAATACACGCAGCCATCTGATCCTCCTGTTTTAACCGTCCCGTCGCAATGGTTGCTCTCGCTCTTCCCGGACGCCAGAAGGATTCGGGCTCTGCCGAAACTACTCCCTCGTCAGAAGCACCGCCCTCGCTTGCTCCCATCCACGTCGCCTCGCTCAATCGCAGACCCTCACCCGAGCTCGGTCACGCCGATACTGCTGCTGATGCAGAGCGTGTCAAGCCTAAGCGCTCTTCCAGCTTTGGTCGTGGCCTCGGCCAGCTAGCGTCCCTCACCACAAGCAAGCCCAAAGCTGTCGACCTCATGTCGTTCGGTCGCACCAAATCAGGCGCTTCCACCCCTCAGTCGCCTTCCACCGTACCTGCAGCCGACAATGTTACCGGAGCCGCTGCCATCTTGGCCAATGGCGGCATCGGCGCTGGCTTGATGGGTCCGCCGTCCACCCCGGATCCCTCTCACCTCACCCACTTTTCGCTTCAGCTCAGCGACCTCGTCAACAAGGCGTTTGTACCCTGCACCGCCGGCAGCGCTCCTGCAGCTCACACCACCTCGGTCGCCTCCAACGTCGCTGCTGCAGCCAAGGGCCCCACCACACCTAAGATCAACCAGATCACCTACGAAGGCAAGCATCTCCCTGACAAAGCCAAGATCATCGAGATTGCTCAGCTCGTCGTCGGCGAGCTCCGCTACGCAGAAGCAGTTGACGCCTACCTCTTGCGTGCCGTCTCGCGCCAGATTCTCAAGGCCCTCACCCTCTTTGCCGCTCGCATCGACAGTCTCCTCGTCTCGCCCACCAAGGATCCTGGTGCGGCTCGCATCCCCACCAACGCCAAGGAGGGCCTGCATCTCCCAGCGGCTATGGAATTCAACCTCGGCCTCGTCACCCTCGAATGGATCGTAGAGGACAGCTTGGAACGATGCATCGAAGGCGACCGCGACGCCCGTGGCCAACTCATCGCCGACGAGAATGGCGCCGTTCACGATGGAATGCCTCACTTTGTCTCCGAGATCCTCACTCCCGTTCGCAAGAGGATGGAGGGCACCATTCTCCACATCATCCAGCCCATCTTGACCCAGACCAAGCAGTCCATTGCTCGATGCATTTCCACCGCTGTCCCTACCCCTTTCGTCAGCCCCGTGACGCTTTCACCCGCCAGTACCTCGGCGAATGGCATAAGTGGTGCTGCTGACGGTGGCACCGCCTCTCCCCCCACTTCTGCCACCGCTTCCACCACTGCTCTTGCCGCTGCTACTCCTGGCAACGTCTCTCCGCCCCTTCGTCTCGGCGAGACTGGGCCCGGCTCTGCTTGGCTTCGCGATCTCGACGGCCGCCTCGAGGGAGCTCGTAAGCTTCTGCTACCTCGCATCGAGGAACGCTGCGGCCAGGACGGCGAAGGCTGGTTCATCTCGGTCGCCATCCATGTCATCTGGAAGGGTCTCATGATCCTCACCTCACGCTCCGTCTCGCTGCCTAGCAACGCTGCTTTCGAGCTGCTCACCGGAAGCAACGCCGCCAGCGCTTCTGCCTTCGACCGTCTCATGGGCGAAGTCAACCAGAAGCGCAGTCCCTCGCCTGCGCAGCTCGCATCTGCCCTCAAGGCTGTCGGCGTAGGCGCAGCTCGCAGCAAGAGTCGTGGCCTCGATCCCGCTACGCACGTGTCCGACTCGGGTCGTCAGACCCCTTCGCACTGTGCTGCCTCGGGTCTGAGCTCGATCGCCCCCTTCTCCCTCGTCAGCGCCCGCCCCTGCGCGCACCAGCTCGCCGAGCTGCAGACATTTGAGAAGCTCATGCTGCGCTTCTGCGACGGCTTCCTTCGCAAGCCAGGAACCCAGATCAAAAAGGCAGGCAAGTACGGAAAGCGATCTCGCTTCGCACTCTTCTCGTCTGGCGGTCCGAGTTTCGGCGGTGCTAACCAACCTGTGCTCGACCTCTCGGCCTATGATCCTGACGAGGAGGATGAGCTCGCCCGAGCTGCACTCGCTGAGGCGATGCACGCGCTGCGCAGCACCGTCATTGTGCTGCAGTCGCTCGAGCGCGAGCCGGCCGTCATCTGTGCCGGCCTTGAGCATCTCAAGAGCCTTCCTGGTGTCACCGACGGCGAAGAGGCTGGCAACACCACTGCCTCGGCGTCTGCGCTAGGAACCGAAGCAACCAAGGCGCTCGATGCGATTCCGAACTTGCTTCTGCTGCACATCCTCTACAATCGTCTTCCGCTCGGTCCTGGTCGCCTCGAGCTGCCTGCGCCACCGGCCTTGTTCGGCTACACCTGGACCGACTACGAAAAGGCCATTGCCGGATTTGCGGGCGGCGAGCAGTGGGCTCAAGCGGTCGCGCTGCGCTACAAACCCGAGATCGAAAAGGCGTGGAGGTCGATCGCCATTCGTCAGGACGAACGTCTTGCCGCTCTGGAGCAGAAGTTGGCCGCCGGTGGCAAAACGGGAGCTGTGCGATCTTCGCGCTCCGTGTCTGGGCCTCTGTCGAGGGGCAAGTCGGCGCTCGCGCGCGGCGGCGAATCTTTGCAGTCGGGAGACGACAGTGAAAACGAGGATGCAGACGGGGATGTGCCCGAGGGCATGTCGCAGTCGGTTCCTGAGCTGAAGAAGCCCAACGCCAACGGCACTGACCGCGGTGAACAACTTGTCGACGGTGGTGACGACGCTGCTGGAGCCACGACTCGTGGCAGACCTTCGCCTGGTCGTTCGCCTCGACGCAGCTCGACGCTCGCCCATCCAGCTATGGCCGAAGCCACCGCCGCCGCCGCCGCCGCCGCTGCTGCTGCTGGTGGCAATGCCGTCCCTGCGACCACCGCCACGTCCGCACCCCGCTTCTGGCGCCGGAGCACCTCCAACGGACGCACTGGATTCCACCTCTCCTTCTCGGGTCTGCGCTCCCAATCCCCTCGCGTCGATGGCGCCCCGACTCCGCCCATCAGCTCCACCACTACCGATCCGATGCTTTCCACGCCCACACTCACGGCATCGCCTCCCAACTCGACAACCCATCTCGTAATCAGCCCTGCCTGCGAGGTACCCGCTTCACCCCCTCGTTCCACCACCAGCGAAGCTCGGCCTGCCGAGATGCTAGACGCGGCCGAGGTGACGGTCAAGCTGGAAAAACGTTCGTTGTGCGTCTTTGCCACTGCCTTGACGTATGCTGGCAGAGGATCGGTCAACATCGAATTGCGTTGAAGAGCGTGTATATAGTCCCCGTTCCACATAGATGTACCGTGTTGAGAAGTTTGTCTCATAGGTTCTTCATAGAATTCATATGGTTTTGGTTGCTAATGGTCAATGATTTCGTTTGCGATTGCTGTCCACCTGGGTGTGACGTTTGGAGAGGAAAGGGCGAGATGAGCCGGGATTGAAGTGAATCACAGACTCACAGATGTCTCTATTCCTCGACGGAAAACTTCAACCACACATTCAAAACACGATCAACGTCCAAGCAAGAGCAACAACCATGCCGATTTCCATCAGCACTTTCGACCCCTTCCTAGATCTACCTCACAACTTCTTACTCCTATACAGCAGGATGTACGCCACGCTATCCTCTCCACCTCCATCCAACGCCTGGATCTTGTCCCTGCCGACGACGCTCACCTTATCGTCGTCGAACTTGTACCACTCTTCGTCGGCCTCAGTCTTGTCCAACTTCTCCTTTCCTTTACCCCTCTGGCTCTGCTCTTCGCCTGCATTGACTTCGATGTTGTGCTGGGTCTCTTCGTCGAGATCTTTTCTGACCCAGGAGATGTAGTGGCCGGCATCGGCGGCTGCACCCTTGTGGGTGACGACGCCGACGAGCTCGTACAGTGCGGAAGCGTTGCAACCCGTATCGAGGGCCAGGTCGGGATGGACGGATTCCTGGATCTGCTTTCGTTCCTTCGCTCGCTCTGCCAGCTCTTCCTCCTCCGACAGCGGTACACCCAGCTTCGGATCCTCGACCGCACCCGATCCTTCTCCCTCCTTCTTCTCCTCCGCCCCACCACTCTCTTTCATCTCAACATCCCCATCCTTGGCCTCGCGCTTCGCCTTCTCCTCCGCAACCCTCCTCGCCTTCGCCCTCCTCCTAATCTTTGCCCGCTCATCCCTCTCCTTCTCCACCTGCTTCACCATCCCATTCGTCCCCTTCACCTTCTCCTTCAGCTCCTCCGTCAGGAACGGCAGCGCATCCAACACGAACGGGAACTTGACCTTCCTCATGATCTTGGTCTTCTTGTTGATGTCGCGTCTCCAGTAGAAGCGCACAAAGTGGGTGGCCAGGTAGGCGGGCAACCGGTCGATGCGCGAGACCTCGTCGTACACGGCGGTACGGTTGAGTGTCGAAGAGGTCTTTTCGATCTGCTGGTTGAGCGAGTCGAGGATTCCCGAGGTCATCTCGTTGGTGGTGGAGGAGATGTTGCACTGGAGGATGGAGAAAGGGTCTTTGCTCATCGAGGCCGGTTCGTCGGGTGCTTCCGAGGTGGAGCGCTTGATCACCATGTGTCCTGTGAGGTACTGTTCGACGAACTTGCGGGAGGCGTCGGCTGCCGCTTCGCCGGAAAGTCCGTGGAGGCTGTTTTGGAGCGCTTGGATGATGCGCACCCACACCTCTTCGGCGTCTTGCTGTGCGAATCCGTGACCGTCGCGCGTCATCTCGGCGAACTGAGGTGCCACCTGTCGCAGGATGGTGAGGAAGGCAAAAGGTGGGAAAGGCTCGGTCGTCTGCGAAAGGTTCTTGTACAGATCCCTGAGCGCAGCGGTCAGATTGCGTTCTCCATCGGCGCCACCCAAACCGCCATCAAAGTGACCCAACGCAGTCTGCAACTCCGGAATCGCCCTCAACACCTGCAACGTCGAGTTCAGATAACACGTGTTGCCCAGATTCGTCAACCCGACCCTCGACTTAGTCGCCAGCGCCAGCTCCGAATCCGTCATATCCTCGATAAAGGTAATCGGCCCCTCGGGAGCCTTGGGCAATTCACCGGCGGTACCGATGACCATAAACGTCTGTCCGGCTCGTGCGCCTATCTTTGTGAGGTCGTGATCGTCCTTGAGCATTCCACCTTTGACCATGACCTTCATGCGATCCGAAGGCACTCCCGTCTTTTCATAGATGGCCTGTTTGAAGGCTGTGGCGGGTTGGGTGGTGTCGAGGTTGAGTTCGTGAAGCTTGCCATTGTGCTTGACTTTGATGGGGATTGTGGATGACATTTTCGCCATTGAGAGGGGAACTGAAAGCTTCCGTGGAGATGATGCGGAGCTATCCTGAGAGAATGGGGAAAGGGTGTGTATGTGTGTGTCGTAAGGCAAGAAGGGGTGGAAGTGTGATTGCTCATAGAAAATGCTGAGTTGGCTGGTGCGGTTGCGTGGCAATTGCGAGCAAAGTCAACAGGCACGAGAGCAGTCTTGGGTTTTGGGAAGAAAGTGGAGTGGCAGAGCAACAAAAAGCCTTCTTGAATCAATTTTGGAAGCTGCGTGAAGCGACGCGTCCTGTGTTCGACACGGCGCTTCTGTGTTTCGTGCGATCACCGCACAATGCAGAGAATCAGCAGTGCGAAGAAAATGCCACACTGGGGGCACTATATCGTAGCTTTGCATCCACCTTTTGAATGAACGCAAAGAAAGTCACAGAACGGTATCCTCACCTGCCTGCTTTCGATTCCGACCGTCTTCCGATGCTCGTCTCTGTTCTCGAACGTGTAGCGAAATCAGGCAATGTCGATGTGGTCTAGTGCGCGAAAGAAAATGCTATGCGAGTGAATACAAGTACAAATGCGGCGTGGTGAGAGCATAAAGCAGGGAAGTGGCCGCTGAGAAGGCTGCCAGAAAGCGGACCGGTGAGCGCTGTCACAAGGGATTTCCAAAGACAAGACGAAGCCCCAAGACAAGCCCCTCAGAGCAAGTCAAAGTCGTCCAACTCATCGTTATACCTAGCGATGGTCCTCTTGATCTTGCTCGTGTCCACCCAGGTCACAAAGTCCTCCATGTTCCTGGTTACCATAAACGCTGGATCACTGATCGTATCCGGTCCAACCCTCACATGTCCCTGCTCGACGTACTTGACCGCCTGTCCCACCGTCTCCGACATCTTCAACCTCACCATCACCACCGGCAACCTCCTCCTGCAGAACGCCGAGACGTTGAGCTTGTTCATAATGTCGGACATCTTGGCACCTGTGTCCAGCAGACCCATGTCGTACAGCTTGGCGAGCATGCCTTGTTCGTGTTTGCCGCGGAAAGGGTCTGCGACGGGAAGCGTGGAGAGTCGCAGGGAGAGGTGGCGAAGCTTGCCGACCAGTTTGTTGTATTTGTGATAGTCGTCTCGATCTTGGATGTGGTAGCGTCGCATGACTTTGATCTCGCGCATGCCAGCATCTTGTTTCCAGTCGAGGAAATCATGCCTGTGCAGTACAGAGTTGCGATCAGTGAGACGAGGGCAGAAGGGTAAGAGAAGCGTCAGCATTCGGATCTGAGGTTCCGGAGATGGTATGTGTGGTTCATACTTACTTTTTGAGCAGCTTCTGCTCGTGATGTTTGAGCTGCCTCATGGTGAAAGTGCTGGAAGCAAGCGAGGACGAAGAGTTTTTGCTGTGCTGCGTATGTTGATGTCACGAAGCGACTTGAAGCTCTGGGTTGAGTGGATGAATTCGACCGTGCTCTCTGCGATCCTTCGTTGAAGCCGATCTATCTGCTCCTTGTCGTTCTAGGCTTGCTCGTGCGACGATGAGTTGATCAAGTACGAAGATCCGACGTCGAAGAGACAGAAGATTTCGAAGGGTCTGATGCAACCACGCTGCAGCAAAAAATTTGGAGTTCGGGTTTCGGTCCCTTACCATCCAAGTTTTTGGATCAAGGCTGTAAGGCCGCTCGACGCGACACTATTCACAAAATCGCGGTGCGGCTATCCACCTCAGACCTTGTCGCAGCTCAAGTCGGCACATCTTACACACACTCTCGAGCAGAGTCTGGACCGTTCTCGGATCCAGGTCGACGCACGGCGCAGAATACAGAATGACGGGAAAAAGTCCGTTACAGGTGACACAACGACAGGATACAAAAAGAGAAAGCATGGAATAAGAAACAGGTAGAACGCACTGGACCGTGCATCGTGAGCTGCCCAGCCATAACGTTGCCTCGGCTCGAGGCAACTGCGTCACAAAGTCATCTAGTTGAGGATCGCCAGCAACACGATGGCAACCACGAATCCAACCACCAACAACAGACAGATGCACCTCCTCCCCGCCCTCCTCTGGTACTCGTGCGCAACCACCAATTCTCGGTCAGCGCCTGCGGTGTTGTCGGCAATCGAGTTGATGTTGAACTCGATGTTGTCGATCATACCTCCTTGTTCCTGAACGATGTTGCCGAGGTCGCGGAAGATTTCGTTGAGTTCTTGGACGCCGGACTCGATCTCTCTGATCTCGGCTTCGCGCGAAGTGATGAGCGATTCCTGATATTCGAGATCCGCCTGGGTCGGTCCTTCGGGTAGCAAGTCGAGTTCCTCTGCTTGCAACGCACCCTCTGCACCGCCTGGAGCACCAGCACGATCCGACTCCTCGGTGTCGATTAGGAGCTGTTGCGAGTTGCGCGACTTGAGCATCTGTCGTTCCTTCTGCTTATCCTGTTCCAGCTTGGCGCGCGTCTTTGCAACCGCCTCCTTCTGCACGCGCTGAAACTGCAATGCAGCGGCTTGAAAGTCTCGCTGCAACTTGCCCTGGGTCAGCTTGGCCCCACCGTTTGCTGGACCAAGCGGGAAGGTGGAAAGCTGCTTGATGTCGGTGGTGGCATCTTTGACGAGTTCGCGCGTGGTCTCTATCAAGTCGTTGATGCGTTTGCTCCAGTCCTGTGATGCTGCTTTGGCGGATGAATTGGAGGAAGAGAGCGAGATGAGCTTCTGGATGGCTGTGACGTTGGATTGGATCTTGAAGATCTGGATGCCGATCTTGCTGGTGAGCTTTTCGAACTCGGGCGGCAAAGAAGATGACACTTCGTCGCGGTAGAGGGGAAGCGGAGTTTTGCGGGAGCCGCTGCCACCACCGCCGGATCCGGATCCGCCTTGACGAGAAGATGAGCCGCGTTCGAGGTCGTTGAACGACATTGTATAGATCGATGAAGCCGGAGTCGGCAGACGAGGTTCGTTCTTACGGCACCTGCCTGATTTGGTCGCGATGCTGCTGCGTGAGGTCTGTGTTGGAGAGGAAGTTGCGTTGCGTCGGGCAATGTTCAAGGACGAGCGATACGACGTATGATAGCGAAAAGGACTGGCGACAAGGATTGAAAGTAGAGATGGCGTCGATGTGGTGTGCGCAGCCGGGATGGTGGTAGACGAGATCAAAGTGGATGCAGTGCAGCCCAGGGTTCAATCAAGGAGCGTGTTGTACCGCCCCTGTTGAGTGACGCATCCGCACCTGTGCTCTTGTGCTGTGCCGCGCCGCCATTCTACCAATTGAATCGCCGCTCCAACGCTCAACTTCCCTTTTCTACCTTGGTGCCCGTTACCCAGCAGGTCTAACACCCGGAAGTTTTCCGACTCTCGAAATTTAGAACTCGCTTGCTCTTTGTAGCCGGCAATCACATTTTTTTCCTGCCGCAACGATTTCTTCTTGCGAACCAAGCTCACCTTCGACTTGGTCCTCCACCAACTTCATCAGCCATTGCTTCTCAACCGTACACCCATCCATCCGTGGCAGCAGGATCGACCATGGATCAGGACACGGACCTTACGCTCTCAGGAGCGGCACGAGCACCAGCGCTCGCCTCCTCATCCAACGTCCACCGAGCCAAGGAGCCTTTCCACGTCCAGGTCATTCCACCGAATGCCTACGCCAACGCTTCGCCTGCCTACGTCACACATTTGCTCTCGCTTTCAACATCCTATGGTACACCAACGCTGCTCGCAGTAGCGGACGACAGCACTCTTACGCTCATCGACAAGTCATCCGGTGTCGTGGCCGAATCCCACCGTGCGTTCAAAGATGCCAGGATCACACAGGCCAAGCCGCTCTACCGTGAGACAGGGGCTTCCGGAAGTTTCGTAGCCAGTGTATCGAATGGCACGGTCGCATGTTGGGATACGAGATCCGGTCTGGCAAAGCCGGTGTGGACGCTGCAAGGGGCGTCGAAAGCTCCATATCTGTGCGTCGAGCCTTCACCCACTGACGCCAATGTCGTGGTAGCTGGTACCGAACAGTACGGTCATGGAGACAGCGATATCGATATTTGGGATATCCGTTCGGCAGCAGCTCCGAAGAGCAAGTACAACGAGGTTCACAGCGACGATGTCACTGTCCTGCAGTATCATCCGGATGCAGCTGCTCATGCTGGCATCTTGCTCAGCGGGTCAACAGACGGTCTGGTTTCAGCTATCGACACCACCATTGCGGAAGAGGACGACGCCGTGATCTCGGTCGGTAACACAGGCAACTCTGTAGCGAGAGCAGGGTGGATCTATCCCGCAGACACATCATCTGCAACAATGACGTCCTCAACGAGCTCGTCAGCAGGCGCAATGGATACCAGCACGGATGGTGCTGATGAAGATGCCGACCTGAGCCAAGTGGAAACGGAAGCGCGTCGTCGTGCTCTCGGCAAGGTGTGGGCCGTCGGCGACATGCAAACCCTCTCCATCTTCGACGCGGACAAGTTCGACCCCATTCTCTCCACCACCGACGTCCGTTCCTCCGCCTCCCTTCGTCCACCCTGGTCGACGGACTATGTCATCGATGCCTTCCCCATCCTTCCCTCCTTCCCCTCCCCACCCTCCTCCGATACCCTCACGCTCTTTGTCGGCAGATCCGAAGGAGCCTTCGCCACGATCTGCATCCCCACATCCGCCACATCCACCACCGCACCTCCATCCTGGGGTCTCAGAGCAGTCTTCCCCGAACAAGGTGACGGCACGTTCTACGGTCATTCCGATATCATTCGAAGCGTCGAATGGGACCCAGCCACCAATACGCTCTATACGGGAGGTGAAGACGGAAATCTTTGCTTTTGGAATTTTGATGAGTCGAATCAGGTGGCTTCGACAGGCGCGATTGCTTTGAACACAGCAGCGGTAACGGCGGGAGCGGCGGTCGATAGTCCTGGTTCGGGTAGATCGGGTGGCTCGCGAAATGCTACTCCGGCGAGATCTCAGCGATACACCCCGTACAAATAAAGCCTCGATGGAATTTCGTCCATGTCCGGCCACAGCATGCTCATGTTGATTTCCAAATGATTGTATTACTAGCGACGCGGATATCAATCAAGACAACTGGGGCGATGCAAAGAGTGTGAGGGTATCAATTCTGGTAAAACCATCGTACAAAGATGGGACGGGAGTCTGCGGTGCTATTCCGACGATCGAGAGTCTGGATTGGATGCCATCGTCTAGCGGGAGTACCATTTCTTCTTGGCCGAGGCAGATACAGGCGCATTGGAAGCGGCCTGCATGGGTTGCTGTGCCTGTCCAACACCTTGCGATGTTCCTTTGTACTGATTGCCCTGGACAAGGTTCGAAGTCGAATTGCCGACTGACGCGTTTGCGCCTGCGGCAGCAGCTCCACCTGCCTCGCCCTGCAAGTAATTCTGAGCAGCGTTCTGCAGCGGCTGTGGATCGTTCGGCGAGCGAGGCGTCAGATCCGGTAGACCCTTGGCAATGTTCTCCTCACCCTGCAGCCTCATCAGCTCCTCCAACAACCTCGCGTTCCTCGAATTCGTCTTCCACGCAGCCATGATCACATCACCCGCCAGCGGTACAAATCCGACTCCCGTCGACACAGCATTGTTGAACACCATCTGTCGGATCAACCAATCCGGACGTTCGTCGAATTCCTTCTTGACCGGATTGACTACGAGCGTGTGATTGAGGATCGCATTGACAAGGTCGCCGAGGCCGGGGACGATACCGATGAAGAAGGTCCATCCGAAGCGCAGACCGCAGAGGTGAAAGCCCTTGTCGAGGTAGTGTGCGCGCTTTTTGATCTTTTTGAGCAGCTTGGCTTGTTTGCGGGTCAGTCCAGGGGGGAGTGCGCGTTTGCGTCGCTTCTGCTTGCCATTGGGTGCGGTGTAGAACTCGTACAGCGGATCTTCGGGCTCGTACTTTTTGGCTTGGCCGGAGACGAAGCGCTTAGTCACCTTGTTGGCGATGTAGCTGGCCATGGTGGAGATGCTCTGAGATGCTTTGAGATGTGGATGTGGAGCTACGATGGTGGTGGTGGCAAGAGAAGGTCGCTGCTCATGGAAGTGTGTACAAAGAGACTGGCCAGACCCTTTCACACTCAGCACAGCACACGCGACATTCGAAACATGAACAAAATGTGGAGAGGAGTGTGCGTGCAGAAGAGGCGCTGTCAAGTTGTTGGGCTTGCAACGAGAAGTGTGGCTGTGACGTAGCCAGCTCGCGGTCTGGACCCTGAATCAAGCACGGCCTGGCCAGAAAATGCGGAAATTCTAGCGACGAAATCTCGCCAAAGAGTCTGGAATGTTGGATAATATAGCGTTAACAACATCACGGAACGGCTTTCTCTCATCGTCTTGTCGACACGCTGCCCCGCACGAGACTTAGGATACAGTATCTGCGGCATCGTCCGTGACTTCGGCAGCGGATCGGCCCTGGGACCAAGGCAGAGGCCTATAGTCGAGCGCTAGTCAGACTGATTCCGTAACATGTGACTGCTCGAAAAGTTGGACGACAATAAGCATTGCTTGCAGCTTGAGGACAACGCAACTCATCCGACCCAAGTCACCTTGACAGTTGCGATGAAGCTGAGCTGAACAAGTCGCCGGTCACATGGACTGGTTGTCTCTTTGAGCAGATTGTTGTGGGCGCATCGTGACACACTCAGAGACTAGACGATCCACACTCAGGCTTCTACTTCCCGATGCAAGCATTCAAGTCGCCCGAAAACCTTGTTTGCTCGCACTGTCACTGCGATAGAGAATAAAACCGCGAGCGTAGCGAAAGAATAAGCTCTACCGACAACAGGTACTCTACCAGCTGCCTCGGTTGGACCTTATCTAACTCCTCTCCTGAACGGCTGTAGCAGGGAAGTCAGTATTTGCTCTGCTCCTGTTGACTGGCTAAGAAGCTCATCAAGTCTGAGCTAGAGCTCAAAAGCTGCTTGCTCGGCCTGCAACGACATCATTGTGCACGCCAATCTGTCGGGCTGCCAGCTGGTTCACCGGCTACATTGCCGATGTGTCAGGTTGCCGACAGCCCGAACACTCTGATCATCAGCCGGGGCTCGTCGAAGATATATCTGTTCCACCCCTTGCAGATCACCGGAGATACCGCACCAAGACCACACTCCAGCCGAATCGGAAGACAGGCAGAATGTCTACGCTCGATGGAGCAGTTCCTCTGGGTTTAGGCATCACGAAACTTCGACTGTGGGACGAGATTCATCGTGTGCATTACGAATCAATGCACACCATTACCCAGTCGTCCGGACATTGGACAGATTACACTCCGCGTGTGGACAGTGGAGCTTCGCAAGGCGATTCAGTTTCCGAACATCTGTCCGTGCCTATCAAGCCGTCACGTCAACCTCACATTCAACCACACCGGCCAGCATCTGAGACACGATACCCTCGAACGAAAAGGCGGAAGACGGAACATCGCAGTGAAGACCCTTCGAGGGTCGTTGATCTATGCTCAGCGTCGAATGAAGCAGATCCATTTGGCATCCTCCTACCGCCTCCGCCACCCAAACCGGGGCCATCCTTACGAAAGCCGCCACCGCTAGTGTCTCGAATCAAAGCCAAAGCACGTCGCGCCAACCGCAAACAGCAAAAAGGCGAGCATCGACGACGACTCTTCCTTTCCCATCTCATTCAACTCATACGCCTCACTAGTCAACATCACATCTCAAAGCCAACACCGCCAACAACTCTCAACGACGTCCGTCTCGGTACGAAATTGCCACAGCACACGACGCTGCAAGCAGTCTCCTCGTTCCCGGAATGTCTCGGCGTTGATTTAGAAAGCTTTGTGGAGACCGTCTTCGACACCGACGTCCAGTCCTCCGAGATTACCGACCCTTCCGATATCGAGGACGAAGAGTCGGCCAAAGTAACGAGGATGGAGATCGAATTGAGGAAGAAGATTGGAGGTGAGGATGTTCGCGTGCCGAGAGGAGTGTTCAGATGGATGGTGGCGAGAGATTTTGCGGAGAGATGGCCGGAGAGGGTGACACATGTGAAGAGGAACCCTTGGCCTGGATTGGAGGATGTTTGGGGGTCGCCTTCGCGAGGGGGAGGAGAATTGGGTGCGAAGCGACGGGAGGAGCCGGTACGATGGCAGAGCGGTCCACGCAGCAGGTTCATCCGGAGGACGGAGAGGGACGATTCAGGGCAGAAAACAACAACAGTGAAAGTAGCGGAAGGCGATCACCATGTTGATGGACTGGCAGGACTGGCAGGAACGCAAGAATCTTCGACTTCAAGTGCACAAGATTATAGGGCTCGGTTTGATGCGATGGTCGGATCGGCACGCTATCCTGGGCCTTCGACCATGGATACAATCATCGTAGCAAAACCCACAGAGGTGAGCCATGTATCGAAGCGGCTTTTCGACTCTGTCGGGCACTTTCCTGTCTCGTTTGATGCATCCTTCAACACCTGGGACTCGAGCAGCGCAAACGCATGCTCGCAAGAGGCCACTCTACCGAGCACAACTGTCGGCGTTCCAATTCGCCTCTGAGCTCCTGCATTCCGCACCGTTCTAACTTTGTCCAACCAGATCTACTTCTTCTCCGCGGTATCCAACAAGATCGTCACAGGTCCATCGTTCGTCAACGAAACATCCATCATCTCACCAAACGCACCGTCCTTGATCCTATCGTGCGCATAGCCATCTCCCAACTTCTTGAGCAGAGCTTCGTAGATGACCTTTGCACTATCGCCTCCCATGGCACGGTGGAAGTCGGGTTTTGTGCCCTTGACTGTGCGGGCAAAGAGGGTGAATTGGGAGACACAGAGCACTTCACCACCGAGTTCGACGACGGAGCGTTTCCAGGGTTTGCCACCCCAGACTTGTTCTGCTCTTGCGTTGGTGGATTCTGATGCTTCACCGTTCGATGCGGCTGCTGCGGAGGTGGAAGAGGGTGTGTCTTCGTTGGCGGTAGGTGAAGGTTCGGGCTCGTATTGTGGTGGAACGAGGATCTGAGTCGCTTGTTGGTTCTCGTTCCACAGTTTGGTGTTGAGGATCTTGTTGGCGAATGGTACAATTTCCGCTGCTGTGTCTTCGGTTGAGATGCCGACGAGGGCTACGATGCCTGGTCCGATCTTTGACACCAGTTTTCCATCCACTATGTTGTCGATCGCACGTGTCACAAAAAGGAGAGTCAGTCTAGGCCGTTCAATCTGCCAGGTGGCTGCAAGGCGAACAAGCAACTTACCGTGAACGGTGGCGCCTTTGACGCGTTGAAGTACGGCTCGCATGGCTGGTGGGTTGATCTAATTGGGGATCGAGGAGCTCGACGACGATGATGGTTGATAAAGATGTCGATCAACCCCACAAGGAAAGCTTATCATCCAAGGGGAAAGATGCGATCCAGTTTCTTCTCCAGACTTAAACGTGTGAAATTGGCCGAGGACACGCCGAAAAAGTTTGCCGCGGAGACCCTGATTCAAGCACTGCCAGCGCTCAGATCGCAAACCCTATTGTTTCGAGATACAAATCTGTGTGGGGCAACATTTGAGTCACGTTTGGGATTCGAAGCACGGTTCGCTTCTGGCTCGATGTGTTCGGCACCTTGTTCATGCTTGCAAAGCTGCAACGTCGGAACGCTTCAGAATGCTCGATTGGAATCGTCTTACCGATGCATTTGGTCTCTGCAGCTCACTGAGCATGGTGGTCAATACCTATGATATAGATGGAGCGAGCTACAAAGAATCATCGATGTCCAACACATCACTCGCTGGCATCCTTGCCCTTTCCCTTGGACATCTCCTCCGCCGGATCGGCCATCGCGGTCTCCTCCACCTTCTTCGACTCGACCTGTGGAGCACCAGCACCGGTCGTCGACCCGGCTCCAGCCAGCTGCCATGCCGGGATGCTTGGCTTCGGCACATGCGGTGGCGTGACATCGCCCGTCGGTGTACCGATCGTAGGCGAGCCATACGATCCTGCTCCATACCCTACTCCGTACGGACGAGGCGGCGGCTGCACACCTGCTCCGCTGCCACCCCCCACGGTCCCCCTCGACACCAAGAGCGACTTCAACGACTTGAGCTCCGACTGCAGTTCCGAGAGCGAGTTGGTCTGTGCTTGCTTGGACTTTTCAAACAGGCTGCTCAACTCCTTGCGGATCCCCTCGACGTCATCCTTGATTCGGTCGAGTTCTCCATCGCGACGCTTCTCGTTCTCCCTAACGCTCTTTACGCAATCCTCGACCTCTTTGATGCTCTTCTCCACCTCGGCCTTCTGCTCGTCAAGCCCCTGTTTCACCGCCAGCGTCTGCGCATCCAAGGCCTGAAGCTGGTTGGCCACTTCGTCGTATTTCGCCGTCAACGAGTCAAGATCCGCCTCGAGCACGTCCGCGTTGGGAGGCTGCAGATGCGGCATGAGGTACTTCTTGGCTAGCGAGATGACACCGTATCCGATGGTACCCGAGACGACAGCCATGATGAACCAATCCCTCCAATCGCGTCCCTGCTGTTGAGGCGCGCCAGGGTAAGCACCGTATGGTGCGCCGCCGTAGTACGGCGCAGGCGGTCCAGCCGCATACGAGGCGTAGCCTGAAGAGCCGACGGCGGAGGACTGGTTGGCTTGACGGATGGCTTCGTCGATCTCGTTGGGTCGCAAGCCTTTCGACTCCAGGAACGAGACTCGCTGCGACATGGACGACGACTGGACTTTGGGGTCGGAGAGGAATGTGATGGCGGAGGCGACCATGTCGGGGCGGACCGGACCAGAGCTGATCTGCTGCTGATGTGCGCCCACGGCAGAGGTGGATGGATCCGACATCTTCGTGGTGTGATCTGCGTGACGGTCTGACTTGCGTTTTAGGTGGGTGATCGCAGATCGATGGAGCGCAGAGCGTCTTGTGTGTGATTGACCGGATGGCGAGTCACGAGGTTGGAACCTTGCGTGCGTCCGGACGACTCCAAACGAAAACGATGGACGTTGGAAAGGATAGTTGAAGCGAGTTGCAACGACGACGAGGTGGTGTCCAAGTGGAGAGATGGAATGTGGGGAACAGCTCTCACGGCGCTTTCACGTCGAGCTGAGTTGGTGACAGAGATGCCCCCAGCGCGCTTGAAATTGCATCCGGTCTCGGGTCCGTCGATACCGGGGCTGAAAAGAGGTCGATTTTCATTGTTACATTTCGCACATCAGCAATTTCGGATGCCGTGCGAGAATGACAGCGAAGACTGAACGAGAAGAAGAAATCGTGCTCGCGCTTCCAGGCGTGCTTGGATCGCACACGCCTTTTTTCGCTGCACCACCATCCAATCAACGACCGTCTCGACGCATTCCTCTCTCTTCAAAGCCGTGCTCACGCTCTGCGCAAAGTTTTCGACGCAGCGACTCGTCGAGCAGACATACAAAAAGGCGGCATCCCTTCACTTGCTTCCGTACTTTCCTCTCCCTTTCTTTGCGCCTCGCACTCTGCTCGAGTCGGGTTCGTCACTCCTTTCCCACATCCACACACGAAGGCAAGATCTGCCCAGTAGCACCCTCATTCTCGCTTGGCTTTTCACACGACCGCAACAGGTAAGTTCTCCTCTTCGATTCACACCGAGCACCGACGACAGAGACGAGCAGCAGCGGCAGCTAGCATATACCACATCGCGCAGCATCGATCGGAAGCGTTTCCGCGTTCAATCTCGCGGCGACGGGCAAAGATTACATCATATTCACACTGTTTGAGGGTGCCCTATTCGAACTTCACTCAAACGCTGACAAGCGTGTCGAGTGGGGTCGATGGGTTTCCACTGATTCCTAGACTACAACGGTAGATGAGCCTATAACTTCTTCTTTGCGTCGCTGCTCGGTCTCTCTGTCAGCCCAAAGTTCGACGCAGTTGATCTGACCTCATTTCTCCCCTGGTCTCGATCTTCGCACAGCAGCCTCTTTCACAATGACGAACGCACCCAACCGATTCGACCTCTTCATCCTCGGTCCGGACGAGAAACGCGTCGAGATCGTCGAAGACACCAAGATCCCCAACGCAGCTACCTTCTGGTTCAACAAGGAAGACCACACGCTCGGCAACATGCTCCGACACGCCGTGCTCGCCAACCCCTCGGTGCTCTTCTGCGGCTACAAGGTACCGCATCCTCTCGAACCCAAAGTCTTCGTCAAGATCCAAACGGACGGATCGATAACGCCGACCGATGCGCTCACGCAGGCGTCGCAGAAACTCATCGCGCAGATCAGCTCGTTGAAGGGCGCCTGGCGTACAGAGGTGCAGATGAGCGGTGCGGGGACTGTCGATGTCGGCGGGTTCGGGAGACAGGATCCCTTCGACGGTCAGTACGGTGGTGAGGGGGCTAGTGGATACGTTGATATCTAACCAGGCGGACAGCTCTTCGCGCTTCCCCAAGTATACCCAAGGCGACGTCAGCTCGCTTCGCAATTGTATTACTATCTGTACTTGTATCCCATCTCTCTCCAAACGTGTGTTTGAGTGTGTGCTTGCGATTGCTCCCGTGATCAGTCCTGGCTCAGTCCAGTACGGCAACGATCAAGGGCAGCTTTCTCTTGACATATGTATACTATGACACCATCGAGACCTACACGCCGTTGATCGATTGGTCCCAACAATCTAGAAGGAACCGAACGGGCCGACGCGTGATGCCTTCATACTGGATGCTTGCCATCATCCCGCCCATACTATATGCCTGCTCCGACGAAAAGTAAAGATTCGCATTCATCTGGTCAGTAAAGTTTTCATTCTTCTCAGACCTTCTTCTGTAAAAACCTACCTCGATCAATAACGGTGCGGTACCCAAAATCCAAGCGACAGCCCAGAGCCAGCCCCAAAAACCATGGACCTTTCTCCTAGTACATCGTTCAAACATCTGCTCTCCAAACATCGCGACGGGTTGAATCGCAAAGAAGAGGGTGACCTTTGTGATACCAAAACCTGGTGTTATGGCCGCTGAACCGAGATCGTGGATAATACCAGAGACTAGGAAAACTCCGCAGATGCCGGCAATGTTGGCGATGCGACGTCCGGCGACGCCAAGCAGGGCAGCTCGAACAGGCCAGTAGCCCACCGTCATAAAAGTGACTCGCAACGTCTGATGCCAACGTCTCGACCAGAAATGTGCGACCGATGTCGATAGCCAAGGATACCTCATGATGGGCGGATTCCATCTCGAAGGTAGATCGTGGAAGAGTGCGACGGAAATGCTCGCTAGCATGGTATGCAACATGTACTGGATGCAAACAAAAGAAGTCCCAAACGCAAGACAATTCAAGTAGGGTCCCGCCACACCGAAAGAGCCCTCTCTGTGAATCCAAATGCTGCCGCCCACCTTGCTGTCCGCATTGGGATTGAACCGCGGCTCTTGATTCAGAACAAGGACGACGTCGTAGACGAGATAGTAGAACGGTATGAGGACCGCACGTTTGAGGATCCAGTCCCATCGTTGGCGTGAGTCGAAGACGAGCGCCGGGAGCGCAGGTGCGTCGTCCTTGATACCGTGCTGCCAGCCCAGGGCCCTGACATTGAGGAGTAGATCAAGTTCGAGAGGGCAATTAGTCCCTGGAAAGAAGGTCGGCAGCGGATCTGTTGAAGCCACGAGCGTGCTGTCATCCTTTTCTCTGCCATTGTTGGTGCTAGTGCGGTTGCCATTGTTCGCGACCTCACGAGTCTTGAGTCGAGGCCTTTGCGTGGCCAAGCCAAATTCGAGAGATCGGATGATAGCAACGATGGCAGCACATCCGAGTGTGACGTTGACTGATTGGCACCTACCGTCGAGCTGTCCTTCGCCGTCGACCATGTAGTAGTAGGCGTATGCTGACCTTAAAGAGAGGAGCATAACAAAGGGAATGAGGGAAGCGCGCAGCAGCCAGGTCGTCTTAGGATCGTAGCGAAGCAGTAGATGAATCTGTGCGAAAATCAAGGGCATCATTGCGACCGCGAGCGGAGCAGTAGAACGAGTGTAAGGCCTCTTGTCGCGAAAGTCGGGGAGAGCCCATTTCCACGTTGCCACGGCGGCTCTAGTCCATCCGGAGTGTAGCTGTGGCGTGGCTTCCATCTTCAGGACGTGATCACCCTCGTCCAGTTGGGTTGGAGGAACACTTCGTGCGCAAGAAAGGAGGATGATTTGGGGGGACAGGCTGACGAGATGCTGAGCAGGTTGGCCAGAAGGTGGACTATTTATCACTTTGTTGACCGCTTCAGCTGAGACGCTCGCATAGCATGGACCCGTCAAGCCACGGCTATGGAGGCCGAATCTTCAAGACCATTTGTAAGCGGGTACGCGCAAGGAGCTGTGGTGACCCACCAAAGGGTGGGTCGGTACTAAAAAGACGGCCTTAGCGTCAAACGATGATGGCTGAGACCTTCGAGGTCAGGGCTGCTTCACAAGCCGGAGCAGAATCCCTGCGTGGCCCCGTTCATGGTAATGCATGGCCCGCGAGCGTCTGCTGAAGTGCGAAGATGGTCTTTCAGAGCCCCACCATGCGCGAGTGGTGGAGCCGTGAGAATGGCTGACCTCATTTGGCTCTAGGCTAGCGACAGGAAGCGTCGGGAGACGCCTATAAAAGACAGCCTCTACAGCATGCTGCCGACTCAAATTTCGTCGGCTGCAGCGACGCACTTGACATCAGTATGCAGTGTCGGAAGTCACCTCGAGCCTCGGACAGCGACACTTTATATGACCGTTCAAGTCGGCAATCGTGGCGGTCAACTCCACTTAAGCGCTTCTGTGGACTGAAGGCTGCCGACCAGCGAGCTGAGTCGGATCATCGATCCGAAAAGGCTGCAAGAGACGAGTTGGCGTCGCCGACCGACGCTTGCGTTCATGTCGGAAGCTTGATGTTGCAGTGACCCAGCTCGGTGGATACTCACTCCTCAGCAGCCCACCGAGTCGCGGTCAGGCAGTTGGCCGAATTTTTTTTCCCATGCACTTGTCGAAATGTAAGATTAAATCATTTGTCGGGCGTGGCGTACGCCGACACACCTTGCTTGGCTTCTCGAAGCGACCCTTTTTGGGATGCTTCTTCTGCCGTGCGTGCCTCTGCAGGGAGAAAATATTGGATCACAGACTCAAGACTGCAGAGAGCCAGCCAATCGGGGTCGCTGCTCTGTGCAGCCAGAAGCGCAACTCGAATTTCATTCGAGTGAAAGGGAAAACGGATCATCTTCCTGTCGACGTCGCTGCAGCAGCTTGTGTCCCCTCTTACATCTGCACCTTGATCGTCTCAAGTCGCTCGACTGCGTGGTATCCGACCGGGAAACCTGCAATCTGTAAGCTGCTAGGATCAGCACAACGGTGACGCCCTTCCAGCACTGGCCGCTCCGAGACAGCATACATTTGGTTCGGTCGTTGGCCTGACAGCGATTACATCGGTGACAAATGCTTCCATCAAGCCTGTCGTAGCAACGACTTGCGTTCGCGCCTCGCGCACAGCCGGTCCTTCGGCGGAAATCCGCATCAGCTCCGCTTGACCGCTTGACCCTCAACGGCTTCTCACTCCTGCAAGCTTGGCGCCTTTGAACATAACATCAGTATGCAGTCGCAGCCACAGCCACAGACTCAGCAGGCTTCGCCTCACGAACATGTCGGCTCTTCCCCAGGCGTCAAGCAAGAACCATCCCAAGATGCTTCGCGCTTTTTGCTAGCTGCACAGCAGCGCTTCAACACAGGCAGCCAGTCACCTCTATCAGCTTCCGCATCCGCCGACCAGCCAGGATCCGGATACCAATCGAGCAGCGCACAGTCTGCGTCGGGTGACCCGACTCATGAGGAGAGCCTTGCTTTCACCTCCGCCCCAGGCTCTCGCCGACCTTCTGCGTTGTCCCGAAAACCATCGGAAAGCCACCGAAGTCAGAAACACAAATGGTCCGCCGAAGAGACGCAAGCGCTCGTAGATGGATGCAACAAGCATGGCGTGGGAAATTGGAAGAAGATCCTCTCGGATCCAGAGCTCTCGCCGCTCTTCTCGGACAGAACCGCAGGCGATCTCAAGGACCGATTCCGAACCTACTTTCCAGACGCTTACCACGAGATGTACCCCAACGCAAAGACGCATCTCAGCAAGGCAGTTCGAGGTCGAGACGCAGAGGGAAAGAGCATCTTTGAAAAGGGCAAGACCAAGGAAAGACGTCCCTTCACGCCCGAAGAGGATGCGGCTCTCCGCGCAGGCTACCAGCAGTACGGATCGCATTGGGCCTTGATAGCCAAGAACCCCATCTTCAACGGCCAGAGACGAGCCATCGATCTGCGTGATCGCTTTCGCAATGCCTTCCCGGAGGACTACGAACGCGCCGGCTTCAAACCGCGTCCGTCCAAGGCACGCAAGGAACGCGGTCCCAGCGCAGCCAAACCAGGTCAAGGACATGCGGCGCGGTCCGCTGCCATGTCCGGCACAATGTCTGACAACAGCCTCTCTGAGGGCGCTTGGCGTGGCTCCGACCATCCTCTCAGCGATGCCACCAGCGACGGACATCTCACTGATCACGGCAATTTCACCGACTACAGCTACTTCACCGACCAGGGCAATCTTACCGATGGCGGTGCTGAACCAGTCTTGTCGGGGCCCTCCAGTGGAACGAGCAGTGCGCTTGGTCGATCCAACTCCCTCACCCATGGCATGCCACGCTTCGTGACGGCACAGACAGCCCAGAGCGAGCAGCTCAGCTTCGGACAGGCGCTTGCGATGCAACAGCAGCAGCTCCAGTCATCCACGCAGGCGAGGCCGCCATTCCTGTCATCCAATACTGCACCGCTTCCTGGAGCTGGTCTGCCGCTGCGAGCAACCGATATGGTCACAGGTCAGTCCATTCACAACCTCTTTGAACAGCTTCAGCAGGCTAGTCTCGAGGGACCCGGTACAAGCTCCGAGACGAGCAGCATCCGTGAACGAGTCACGCCACCAAGCGCCGGCGATAGCGACGTGGCGCATCAGCAGCAATTTCAGCAACCATCGGCCTCCTCACACGCCAAGGCTGTCTCGGCGGACGACGCTCGCCGACAGGCCGGTAAACATGCCATCCACGACGGCATCCAGCACAAGAGAAGGAGCCACACATCACGTGCCGGAAAGAACTCGGCGCTCGAGCGTCTGCCTTCTGTCCATGGTCACCTCCATCACATGCATGGCCACCCATACGGCTCGGCGCATTCCAGTCCACATTCGCGACCTCACTCACAATCATCCAGTCAGCACGATTCGCCAGCCGGAGGTGCTGTGCCCGTCCAGTCGGACCCTCGACTCTCGCCCTTGGGCCACACCGAGTATCCTGTTCAGCCTGACGTCCTAGCGTGGTTGAATCCGGCCGGTCAGAGTATGCTGCCTCCGAGTGCGGCCTCTATGGAGATTGACCAGCAGCGCGCCGCAGGTGAAGGGCCTTCATCGTGGTCCGCCTACAGCTCGAGCGCCAGCGACACTTCTGGTGCAGGTCTCCCCGGCTCGTCCTCTGCCAGCTTTATCGGCAATCAGCAACCTATGTACGGCACGGGCTTCAATTTTGGCAGTCAGACCGGATACATGTCGCCGCCGCACCCAGGCCAAGTTGCTCGTGCTGCAATGATCCCCGGAATGGGCAGCGCGTCTGATTCTTCGGCTTCTTCGGCAGCGGGCTCGCGCAGATCTTCGGCAGCGGGAAATGCGTTCACTCAGCTGCAGCAGTTCCAACAAGCTAGTGCCAAGTCCTCTGGGGATCAGCAAGCAGACATGGCCGCCAATTTCAGCACCGGCTCGATGCGGAGCTTTGCCGACACGTTCTCCGGCGCACCTGGCGATGTTGCGCAATGGAACGTCGACTGGGATCTCGGTAGCATCTCCGACTCAGGGCTGCGACCGGATCAGGTCGACGAGCTCCTTGCTTCCTTCCCGCTCTCGCATCACCCTTGGGCCGGTGATCTGAATCAAGGAGCCTCGGCAACTGGCGCAGGAGAGTCGGATCGACGGAACCCCGCTTTAATGGAGATCAATGTCGCTCAGTTGTCATCGGCTCCTTCACGCGGTCAGCCCGAGATAAGCAGCAACACATCCGGAGGCACCGGCATAATCGATCAAGCTCAGAATACCAGCGAAAACATGTTGCGGCAAATGCAAGCGCTTGGCAACTTGTCGCAGCTGCAGCAAGGCGTGCAGCAACAGCAACAGCAACAGCAACAACAACATCATCAGCAGCCGCTCGACAACAATCAGGCGGGAGCTTCGACGAACACTGACGGAGCAGTCTCGTTCGCAAGCGTCACCTTTGGAGATCCGCTGATCCGCGAAGATCGCGAAGGCTCGCCCGACTCGCTCGAGCTGCAACGAGAACAAACCTTCACCGCCAAAGACGTAGGCAAACGCTTCGGTCTTGACGGCTTGGAACTGAACAAGGACGTTGAAGAGTCGGACGACGATCAGCGTCGTCGCTCCACCGATACGCTGCGCCGTGCTGAAGGTGCGCTCGACTTGGCGCTTGAGTCTGTCGAAGACACTCGTGCGTTGGCGTTTGCTCAGCAGTTCCAGCGCGACCTTGACTCGGACGAATACTCGGACGAGGAACCAGACGAGGACGGGTACGAGGAGGACGAGGAAGACGACAACGAGCCCGACTACGATTTCGAAGGTACCGCACCGGATTACAACTTTCAACAAGTGCTGGACGAGCTGTCAAATTCGGAGGGGATGTCAGGTGACTTTTTCGACGGACCGTTCGACGCTGAAGGAATGGGAGCAACGCCTGGTGCGCCTGGTCAGCTCGGCCTCGACGGCAGCGATCTGTCTCTATACCCTGAAATGGGCAGATCTGTTGCCAGTCGTCAGCAGCAGCAGGATCTGATAGCGCAGGCCTCCGATGGTGCGCCCACGGATCGCAGTCAGGAGCAGCAAGGCGGCGCTGCTGCGGCTGCTGCCGCCGCCGGTCTGATGAACCAAATATGGAATGGTGGAATGACATTCGATAACCAGCAACAGCAGCACCAGCAACACTCGATGGGCAGTGCCATGCACACTGTTGTGCCGACAAACACCGACGCCTTTCCTAATGTGCAGGCAGCAGGCTGGACGTCGAGTCCCGTCGACAACGAAAGTACTAGCTACGGGATGAACCCTAGTCTGAGTCGAAGCAACGGCAGCGCAAAGGCTAGCCCTGGACGGCAAAGCACGACTCACAATCAGCAATGAAGAGTCTCACAGGAACGCTCACTCACTTGACATACTAGACAATCTCACCTGGAATGGCACAGTCGCACCAACGTATCGCAATTCTCGCAGCTTTTACGGTGTGTTGAGTCGCGTTTTGTGTCAAGGATCCAGCAAGTGTGAGGATGGAGTCACCGTCGAGCAAGAACTCGTTGATCTGAATCGCAACAGGAGGTCTCTCACTTCACTGTACTCAATACCCTGGACGATGTCAAATTGGAATGGCACAGTCTTACGAGCATGGAGCAGCTCTGATGGTGTGTGACTTGCATCGCAGTAGGAGATCTCACTGCCCTTTACTCTATACACTGGACGATGCCAAACTGGAAAGGGCACAGTCTCACGAACATCTCGCAGCTTTTGACGGTGTGAATTAAATTGCACATTGTGTGTCAAAATACCAGCATGTATTAGGGGATGAAAGTGTGATCAAGCATCGTCGAGCAAGAACTCGGTGATCTGAGCCTTGATCTCGGATGGTTTGAGTGGTTGCGGTGTTGATGTGGGTTGGTTGTGATTTCCACATCCGGTTGATGTGGCTGGTGTTTCGAGCGTGTCTTGATCTAGCGCACTGCTGAGACCGTTTGCGTCGAAGTGAGTTTCGGTGTCTGGCAAGTGGGATTGTTGGATGTGTCGCAGAACCGTCGATGGGAGCAAGGATTCGTTGTTCGATGTAGGTGGTGCGAGCACCAACAGGCATGCGTAGCAGAGGTGGGACGAGAGATCCATCCATCCCTCCTCCGGCTCTTCGCTGGCCGTACCGCGTGGGACATCGCTCCTCGGCTCGGTCTCGTCCAACCTGGAAATCGTAATGTCCCTCTTCCACCACCTAGCACCCTTCTGACAGGGCATCCCACACAATGCACAACCGTTCCCGGTACTCCACCGGAGACAACTCGCGCTGAGTTGGGCCAGTTTGATGCCCCTCGATCCGATTCGTGGTTCCTTGCTGTTGACGGTGAGATCCGACATGCTGGTGTGCAGGGCCTTGCGTGCGGTGGTTCGAAGCGGTACGCTCGGTCCAACGTTTTGAAACGCCGCTGTGGAACTCGACACATCGTGGGCTAGAGAAGAGGGAGAGGTGTCGTTGAGCACGAGCTTGCTGCCTGTCTTTCCGATCGTCGTGACCGTACTCGGTACACCTTTTTCCAGATTGAGGATGAAGGTTTCTGTCAACCTAGCGATCGAGCTTTTATCCATCACCGGGGTGACACCGCTGCTGTTATTCAAGATGTCACTCGTGGAAACGACAGGGGGAACGACATTCTGTTCCGGTTGGATGGCCTCGAGTCCAAGAGCAGAAGCATAGAACAAGACCTCCTGCAAGAGATGAGATTTGAACGGCCGGACGAGAAGCAAGTCATCGATCCACGCTGCGTCGCTGCCCTGGATGGGGAGCTTGTGACCTGCGCCCTTTGCGAGGTCTTCGATGAGACGGATCGAGATGCGCGTGGCGGTGTCGCCGAGGAGAAGGGCGGAGCAGTCGAGGCGGGTGGCGGTGCGACGGAGGAGGGTGGAGATGAGGATGCGGTGGAGGTCTTCGATGCGAGTTCTGGCTGAGGAGACTCCTGTGCGTGGTGTATCTGACGGGTGTAGTGACGAGAAGAGATCTTTGAGCGCCTGCGTTGAGTCCGGTATTGTGGCAGTCGAGGTCGAGATCTGCTGGCCATCCGCGCCCGCAAGCTTCCACGCCACCCCCTCGACGACATCATCGTCGGCGCGGAAAACATCCTCCATCTTCAACCCGACAAACTCCAGATCCGCACACACTTCCTCCTCCACCATCCTGCGTGCTTCTTCCGTCCGATCCATCCCACCCGCGATAATGGCGCTGTCATCGATGTAAAGCACGTAGATCTTGCCGACTTCGTTGAAGCGACCAGCTGCATTGACTGCACCACGAGTCTTTGCAGACGTCATCGAAGCTGCATCGTCCTCGAGCTCTTCACCACGAGCCTTCCTCCTCCTCGCATCTCTATTGGTGAAGGCTGCCTCCGGACGAAAGTACTGCGTTGCCGTTCTCAGCAGAGCTCGAGAGCTAGCACCGCCAGAAAAGGCGACGGCGATGTTGGCAGAAACGTTCACCTCGGCATTTCCACCTCCGTTGTTGACTTGCTTGCCGTTCCTCTTGTCTCCTTTTGCGGCTGGAGGCGTTGAAGTCGAGGAAGAAGCTTCTTGACTGGATTCGGATGCGGAGGATGCTTTGGCCGCGGCGACGTACTTGGCTAGACCTGCACCACGAGCGTACTCGAGACCGGTTTTGGATTTCTGGTAGAAGACGGCGCCGGCGCAGGGTTGACAGTAGATCGAGTCGCGGAAAAAGGCGATGGCCGGGTTGGCTTTGCAACGGACGCAGATGGTTGGCGTGTCGGTGGCGATGGGAGCGCCGGACGGTGTTGGATCGTCTGGCTGTGGACAGGGCATGATTGGGGGCTGTTGAGGTGAGTGCGGAGTGATAGGTTGAGGAAAAGGAAGGGAGTGAGAGTGGAGGATTGAAGGCGTTACTTTGCCACAAGGCTGCAGTGCGCTTTGACAGCTGTCGTGCGTAGCTTCTTGGGAAATTCTGAGCTTCAGAAAAATTTGGCAGCAGCGTTCGGATCTCGGACGCAAGGATTGCGAAGCAAGCAGTTTTGACATTTGACCCGACCCACTCGACAATGTCGACTCAAGTTCAAGACGACCTTCATTACCACCCCCTGATCCCCATTAGCAGCTCCAAAGATGCCTTCCAGGACACGCAATCGAATGCATGACCCGCTACCATACCCAACGAGGCCATACCTGGCGCTGGGTCTCGAGGGCAGCGCCAACAAGCTGGGTGCGGGCATCGTGCTGCACAAACCATTTGACCCTTCCGCACCCTCCTCATCCTCCTCATCTGCTCCTTCGTCCATCTCCTCTCGCTCCGTCGGTCAAGTCGAAATCCTCTCCAATGTTCGTCACACGTATGTCACCCCACCAGGCTCCGGCTTCCAGCCTAGCGACACCGCCAAGCATCACAAGGAGTGGATCATCCGAGTCATCTCCGAAGCGGTGCGACGCTCGGGCATCAATTCGCTTGCCGAGGTGGATTGCATCTGCTTCACAAAGGGTCCGGGAATGGGAGCACCGCTGCAGAGTGTCGCTGTTGTGGCTCGCACTTTGGCGCTCATGTACAACAAGCCACTGGTCGGCGTCAACCACTGTGTCGGGCACATCGAGATGGGGCGAACGATCACAGGTGCGCACAATCCCGTCGTACTCTACGTATCAGGAGGAAACACACAAGTGATCGCTTATTCAGCGCAAAAGTATCGCATCTTTGGCGAAACGCTCGACATTGCGGTGGGCAACTGCCTCGACCGTTTTGCCAGGGTCATCGGTTTGAGCAACGATCCAAGCCCAGGACAAAACATCGAAAAGGAGGCGAGGAAGGGCACAAAGCTCGTACCGCTACCGTACACCACAAAGGGCATGGATGTGAGTCTGGCCGGCATTCTCAGCGCCACAGAGGCGTATACGAGGGACAAACGATTCAAGCCGAATCCTCGTGTCGAGTACGATGATGCGGCTGTCGGAAGTCTAGCGAATGGCGAAGTTTGGACGGGTGAAGGCGGCGGAAAGCACATTGTCAACATGGCCGACTCCAGCTCCGCGCCCGAACCCAGTGCAGCAGTAGACGTCCAGCCGGCGAGAACAGACGCAGACGTCGACGTCTCTCAATCTGGCCCTTCCCAGCTCGACGCCAGCATCAACACCATCACACCAGCCGATCTCTGCTTCTCGCTCCAAGAGCACATCTTTTCCATGCTCGTCGAGATCACGGAGCGTGCTATGGCACACATCGGATCCAAAGAGGTGCTCATTGTGGGCGGTGTAGGCAGCAATCAGCGGTTGCAGCAGATGATGGGTATCATGGCCGGCGAGAGAGGTGGGAGTGTGTTTGCGACGGACGAGAGGTTCTGCATCGATAATGGTATCATGATCGCTCACGCGGGATTGCTGAGCCATAGGATGGGGCTGGACACGAGTCTGGAGAAGAGCACGGTCACGCAGAGGTTTAGGACTGACACGCCGGATATTACTTGGCGTGCGTGATTCGTTGTGACAGGATGCAATTCATACTAAACGTTGCTCTACATGAAATGACGGTGGCCTGGATTGAGGTGTCGTCGTGTACAGACGGTTGATAGTTGCTCGAAAGCAAGCATGAGTGGGTCTTCTTCGTTTTGGATTGCTTGAGAAAAAGTACAGCAGCGTGGGGAAGGAAGAGCACAAGCCAGGGTGAAAGTGCGCGACTTTTCCTCTTGCGCTTCTTTCGGAAATCAGGGTCCTTTTGCGAAGCAGCCGAAATGCGGCTGAGCTGTGTGGGAGTGTTGGTTGTTCTTTGACGTGCACCGTCGATCATCACATCTCTCATCCTACGACCACCATCCTCTTGTTGCAGCGCAGCTCGTTGTCTTCTGGGTAGCTGGTGCGATTAGCTCTGCAGACATGAGCCAACCGCCGCTGGCCAGCTCACAGCCACGCTCCGTTTCTGCCGGCAACTATCCATCATCGTCCTCATCGGTGCCAATCACATCTTCATCGGCAACAACTACACCGCTTCTGGGCCAAGGCCCGCTTCACGCTGGCAGTCCCGCCTCCTCTCTTCTACCATCGTCACCCTACGCCGCCGCAGGATTCTCATCATCATCAACCGCCTCGCCCGCCTCGGCCAGCTTTCAACACAGCTCTACCTTTGCCGGTGCGTCGGCAGCACTGGCCACTTCCACATTTCGAAAGCTCGTATGGGAGGGCACCATTCCAATATGCGTATCACTAGATGCAGCCGAGCTACCACCGGGCTCCGACTCTTCTGTTGACTCGACGTATCTCGTCGTACCTCGGATCAGCTACCTCCCGCTCATCGTCGCCGAAGTCAAGAAGAACCTGCTCGATTTGGTGCTCGAACAGCCTGCGCTCAATGTGCTAAACGAAAAGGAGCTTTGGTTCGAGTATGAAGGTCAACCGCTTAGATGGCATTGGCAGATCGGGCTGCTTTACGACTACCATACTTCGAACCCGGCTCGCACCGCTGTGGCGTATCAGTCGACGACGGCCAGCACCACCGGGCTCGGATCGTTGCGTTCGGATACCCCTTTGATACCTCAAGGTGGCCCAGGGAGTGAGTCTTTGGCTGCGGCCGCACCATCGAGACTGCCATGGAACATTCGATTGAGGCTGTCAAAGCCGCCCGTGGAACGACTTCACAGCAACTCTGGTCTCGAGTCATGCAAGACGTCGTTCATGTCGATGATCAAAGAAGCTGACTTTGTACGCTACGGGTCGACGAAAAAGGTGGTCAACCTTAGGAAACAGGAGCAGGACACGCTGTGGGATGGGGTTGTCTCGCATGACTACGAGCTGTTCTGGAGCATTGCGAACAAGCTTGTTCCGAGCGCAAACGTGTCGAGCTTCGACGCTGGAACGGGGGCAGGCTCCATTCGGTCTCCTATCGCTGCGCGCACAATGTCTCTCAAGCTCGGACGCACACAGGACGATCGGTCTGTAACCTCGATCCAACGCGGCCTTACAACCCAACCGAACGAGTCCCAAGCCAGCCTTGCGCCGAGCACAGTGTCGACCCTCACGAGCACTTCGTCGTCCGATGCACCGGCAAGTGGCACAGCGACGCCCACCGCAGGCAGTGCGGTGCGCAGCATCCCGCTCCGTTTCTTCCTGCCTGACAATGCCCCCATCGTGCAGGAACCGGTACCGCCGATGCTTGAGGATGGCAGGTCCAACACGCTGGGTGCTGTGCTCTCGGCGCTGTTCCCTCTGCTGTTCCCACCACCGCCGAGTTTCAGCAGCTTCCAAGCACAAGCTGCGCCGCTGGCATATGCGCTGGTGCAAGGGCTGAGGATGCCACTGGATGCAGAGATCGCGTGGTTGGGCAGTGCGCTCGTTGGACCTGATGGGTGGGTCGCTGTAGTGATTGGGTTGGTCAGCTGAGAGTGGTTCCGGCGATCTGTCTTGCAATGCTGACTAGATGCCATCTCTTTTATTATCGGCTAGCCCGTGGATGTGTGTGTTCATGTCTGTGAAACGTTAGTAGGCCCTGTCAGACGCTGCTTTGACGGTATACCACTACACATGATACAGACAAGCTTCTCGGCAATGGTGCCCGTTATTTGCTTATATGTTAGACCGAGTGAGTGTGGATCGGCGATTTGTGCTCTTGATGAGATTTCTGGAATTCGGGCACTTTGGTGACATCGAAGCAGATCGCGCTGCCCGTCGGCATCCAACTCACCACCACTGCCGCATCCCTTGAACGAGCTTCCTGATCTGGCATTGCTCAGCATTCGTATGCACAGCACTATTCACCGGCACGAACGCTGAGTGTGAATTGTTCTGCTGCTGGGCGTCTCGTCTCGACAATCGGCATCTCTCAGCATCTCTCGGCGCGGATCACCCACGAGTGTTAGCCCGACCCCCGCATTCAGCTTCAGCTCGTACGTCCACACATATAACCCGCGATCATGAACAACCAGAACCAACAAGGGCAGCAGCCCGGTCAGCCTCAGACCGCTGCGCAAGCTGCACAGTACAAAGCAGCGCTCATCCAGCAGCAACAGATTCAAGCTATGCGTGCACAAGCGCTTGCGCAGCAGCAAGCTCAGCAGCAGGGTCAGTCGTCCACGCAGCCGCAGCAGCAACAGCAACAACAGCAGCAGCCTGGTCAGCAGCAACCAGGACAGCAGCCACAGCAAGCGGCGAACCTGCAAGCGTTGCACGCCTTGGTGCAGAACAACCCGCAGGGCCTCGCGGCTCTGGTTCAGGCCGCTCGCGAGGGCAGGATGAGCCCGGATCAGCTGGCTCAGCTCAAAGCGTTCATCAGCGCTCATCAACAGCAGCAGCAACAGCAACAGCAGATCAGACCACCTCAGCAACAGCAACAGCAACAGCAACAGCAACAGCAACAGCAGCAGAACCAACAGCAAGTTCGTCCGCCTCAGCAGCAGCAGCAGCAGCAGCAGCAAGCACAGCCAAACCTGCAACAGCAGCAACAAATGGCTGCCGCACTCCAACAACAACTTCAACAGCAGCAACAGCGTAATGCGCAGAATGCTCAACAGCAGCAGCAGCAGCCCCAACAGCAGCAGCAGCAGAACCCGGGCCTAGCTCGGCCTCCCCAGGGTGCACAGCCGCAAATCCCTCAAACCGAGCAAGCGCTGTTGGAGCAATTCAATCGCATCGCTCAACCGCTCAGGATGAAGGTCCAGGCGTTGGAGAGCGCGCTGAACAATCCCAACTTGAAGCCGGAGGAGAGGCAGCAGTGCCAGAACGCGCTGCAGGAGACGAGGAATCAGCAAGCTGCGTTGGCGAAGCAGATCCAGATTGTGAGGGAGAGCTTCAGGCAGCAACAGCAGCAACAACAACAGCAGCAGCAGCAGCAGATGGGGCAATTGCCTCAAGTGAATGCTACGGCTGCACAGACGGGTACACCGCAGCAACAGCAGATGGCGAGCCCGGTGGTTCCGCCTGCGCCTGCTGCGGCTGCTGGGACACCAGCCACACCTGTGCCGACGTCAGCAGCAGCAGCAACGCCAGCAGCCTCGGGAACGCCCAAAACGCAGGCGAAAACCACACCCAAGGCTCCTGCTAAGAGCAAAGCAGCGCTGAAGAAGGAGAAAGAGGCCAAGGAGAGGGAGGAGAAGGAGAAGAAGGAGAAGGAGGCGAAGGAAGCCAAGGCTGCGAAAGCGGGGGGCAAGGGGAAAGGTGCAGCGGCTGCGGCTGCGACAAATGCGACTGCTTCGCCTGCTCCCGCTGCTGCGATGGCCAAGTCGTCGCCTGCCATTGGCACGCCTGGTCCTGCGGCTGGTGGCGTGGCTTCCACACCTGCCACGCCGGGATCTACCGCTGTAGCTGCAGGAGCCAAACCGGCAGGAAGCGCCATGATCCCTCCTCTTCCCGGCTCCATCGCAGCCCCCGGTGCTGCACCCGGGACTGCACCTGCAGCGCCCGCTGCCGCCACTGCTACCGGCTCCACCCCTACCCCTCTCTCCGCGATGTCGACGTCCACCGCGGCCACCTACACCAACGCTGCCATCCCACCCGTGCTCAACGTCAACCCTACATCGACACCGGAGCCGTATCCGAATGCTAGTGGACCACGATCCTCGATGACGGCGGGGTTGGGTGTGGCACCCGTTCTGGGAACACCTGCGATCCTCACCCGTCCCGCGGTGGAAGGTGGAGACGAAGCGCTGGACGAACTTTTGGGCTTACCCTCTCAACGCACCTCCGCGGCTGTGGACGAACTTCTCTCGCTCCCCGTCGAGGAGGACATCGCCTCCGCAGCCGCAGCTACCGCCTCCACCGCCCTTTCCACCTCCACAACCATCCCCACCTCCAGCTCGTCCATGTTGACAAAACGCAAGATCTCCGACCTCATCTCCGAGTTGGACGCAAACGAAAAACTCTCCGGTGCCGTAGAAGATCTCCTCCTCGAACTAGCTGATGAGTTTATAGAGAGCGTTACTAGTGCCGGATGTAGGTTGGCAAAGCACAGAAGAGCGGATAGATTGGAAGTCAAGGACGTTCAGGTACATCTGGAGAGAAACTGGAATTTGAGAGTCAGTTTCCCGGGCGTTCAACCGGTCGCTCCGCCCAGGGTCAAGGTCGGACCACAGACGGGCGGCAACACTACAGGTGCAGCGGGTGGAGGAAAGTAAGGATGCAGCCGCCGGTCGTAATGTCAACATAAAAGTTGGTTCGTAATCATCGATCTGTGTGTGTTTGTGTAAGGATCCGTCATCCATCTCCTCCAGCCGCTGTGTCCAGCCACGAGCCATCCCACACACCGCACACACCGCTCAACCATCCCTTCCCCACTCATCCATCCATTCACATTCTGAAACACTTCACATTCAAGATCTTTCATATTGATAAAAACAACATCACCACCAACACCATCCCCAACGCCATCGCTGAGTTTGTCGAGACACGCACTACAACCCAACTCGTCCGTGCCAATTGTCCCGACCAGGACGTTTGCTCGGCGCAAAGGGTTTCCTGTACACCACGACTTCGTACTTTACTGGTTTCGGCTTGACGGTCGATTGCGGCTGCTGCTGTCTGGGAAAACCGAGGACTGGGACGGACTTGGCTGTGTTCGTAGTGGCAGTGGCAGCCTTGGTACGAGGCTGGTTGCCGGAAGCAAGAGGTGCCGGAACGACCTTCGTTGCAGGGGATGAAGATCCCACAGCTGCGGCAGCAGTTGCAACGGGAATCTTCTTCTTGACGGGCTGAGCGCTGCCACTCGAGGCAGATTGCGTCATGTCGTTCGAATCACCTCTCGTGACTTTCTTGCGCTTGCGAGTTTGTGCCGTCTTGTTTGGACTGGATTGAGCCGCCGCAGGCTTCGCAGCGACAGAAGCCTGGCTCGTAATTCCAGCATGCGAGCTGGTCGGAGCGGTCTTGGCGCCCACTGCTTGCACCACGAACCCGCTGGGTCCGGGTATCTCGAATGTGAGCTTGACTTCCTCACCTGTGCTTCCACTCGCTCCCGCACTTTTGCCTCCCGAAGCTGCATTCGCCTTCTTGTGCAAGCCAAAATTCGTCTTTGCCGGCTTAGTGTTCGACTCTGAAGCAAGCCTTGTATTCTGTTGCAGGGCTTTTGGAGCTGGAACCGTGACGGTGTTTGGAACTGAAAAGCGGAACCCTCCGGCGACGGCGGCTGCTGGCTTGGCGAGATTGAGACCGACGGACGCAATCGTGGAAGGAGACATCGGAGCAACTTTGCTGGCGCCCAACGGCGTGACGTGGCCGAACGATCTTTGGGGTGGAACCGAAGGCTTAGAAGGAGTAGTACCGAGGGCTTTGTCCTCCGGTACAACCGAAGACCCAAAGCTAGAAAAGAGCTTTGACTCTTTGGCCTTCCCTTTGCCCTTTCCATCCTGAGCGGTACCGCCTTGTTCTTCCTGCTTGACGGCGTTGCCAGCCTGATTGGCCGCCTTACCCTTACTTTTCTTCTTGATGCTCTTCTTGCTCTTCTTTTTGCCTTGCTTGCCACCCGAACTTGTACCCACTCCTTTGCTGTTCCCCTTACCGTTCCCCTTGCCTGGCCCGCCATGGCCGTGATGGTCGTCGCCCTTGAACAGGAACCCGCCACCTGATCGACGTCCCAGCGACGACATGAGTTTCTTGGGTTTCAGGTCTGTCATGATGTCCATGTACTCTTCGTAGTCGTCGTAGAAGCCGCCGCCATAAGGAGGGTAGCCTTCGTCATTGTCAAAGTAGAAGCCGTCGTCGATTCCATACATGTTGTCGCCGAATCCATATGGAACGTCGTCTGGGTCGTAGAGATAGTCCATGTCGTAGCCGCCATCGAGCCCGTACGGATCGTCGAGATCCATAGGGGGATAATCGTCACCCCAAGGATCGCCGAAGTCGTACGGATTTCCTGCTTCGTACGCGTCACCAAGACCACTGCAATCAGCGCATTCGCAGTGGCCCTCATCGACATGGAAAGGGGAAAGGAAAGCTTCCATGTCGACAAAGTGACCATTTCTTCCAGCGACCTTATTCTGCTCGTTCTCGCAAGCATGACCCGACTCCATGTCTCTCTCCAGCTTGTCTGTAAAAAATTCTTGCAATCTCCACACTCGCATGAACTCGTTAGCCTCCCACGTCTCTGAGCTCCTCTTACCATCACCTTGCAGTGACGGTGTAGCGGCTTTACCATCTTCTGCATTCTTGCGCCCTTCCGACCTGTCTGTTTCCTGCTTGCCCTTTCCGGAGTCGTGCGAAGTTTTACCCGCCGGTCTAGCTGCGAGCGGGGGCTTCGAGGTGGCATCGAGCATCGACGCGTGGTGGTCGCACAAGTCGCCCATCGCTGGCGGAGCATACTGATAGCCACCAGGATAGCTCACGTGATCATCGTAGATCCGGCTCGGGGTCATCTTTCCATTGTACTTGAAGCCAGAGGTCTCGTTCCAGTCGTGGCCAAACATCGCCACCATCAGACTATCGCCAAAGGCGATCATCGCCTCCTTCCTTCCGGCAATGTCATCATCGAACTTCGGCAACTCGATACTACGAAAACGGCGTGTCTTATAGGATAACCAGAGCACTTTTTGAGTGTCCAGAAAGGTAGCTTGGCGTGGCGTGAGGGAGAAGAGATTGACAGAGGGAAGCTTGGCGATGATCGGCGAGAGCGCCATCTCTTGTGTCATTTCGAATGGGGTGTAGCTGAGATTGCTTCGAGCGATTGACTCTGCCTGCGATCGCTTGTATTTTCGTAGCCGTTCCGAATGGGCTGCGTATCCAGTCGGGTCGAAAATCGGGTCGGGAGCTGGACCAGGACCGGAAATGCCGGCATACGGAGATGTCATCACTGATGCCATGAGCTGCTGGAACAGCATCATGGCAGCAGGATCGACGGTAGCAGGGTTCATGGTGTAGGCGTCCCGAAAGACGAACGTCGCCCGCGCGATCGATTCGAAGGAAACGCGGTAGAGGGATTGCGTACCGACGAACGAAAGTAGGCTGTTGGAAGCGACGGTGGTGAGGCTGTGAAGAAAAATGCAGGCGTGTCCGGACCCGATACTTTAGAATGTAACAGGTTCGCCAACGACAGGATGCAAGTTGAGAGTGAAGGCTGAGCCAAAGCTTGCCCAGCGCACAGCTCGGTCTTTTATACGGCTGAGTAGTCGATCATGGAGCTGATTGTGCCTTCCGCTCTTCACGGATTGCGGTGGGACCGCTGCGTGACGATCTTAAGAGTTGCGGCACAGTATTGAGAATTCTTTGAAGTCACAACATCATTCTTGCGTGCCTTTTGCAGAGTGGCGGAATACAAATTGTATTTTGCAGCTTCCCTTTGATGCGCAGCTTCCCTTTGTGCTTGGACCTCCTCCGCCCACTTGCTCAATTCAAACCGTTCCGTACGGTCCGGGTTGTCAGCGCAGGCACGGCGAGGGATCATTTCAATTCGCACAACCGCCGCGACCGCACAGAGTTGGGAGCTGCGTAGACATCGACCAAGAAAGGCTCTCTCGTGAAGTGGCGTTGTATGGCGACATCTTTCTCACAATCAACAAGCAAGATCACATCAATGATTCATAACTGGATGCTGAAAGACTGCATTGTGCCCTGCGAGAAACATGAACGAACAATTGAAGACAATCAAGCAAAGCTGAACAGCATGGCACAAACGTCATGCGTACCCGTCTGATCCACCTTCCTCTTCTTGGCCCTCTCGGCCCTCTTCAGCTCTTCGATCGCCTCTCTTGCTTCCCTCTCCTCGTCATCCTCCTCGTCGTCGTCTTGGCCCAACTTACGCTTTCGTTCCGCACGTTCCCTTTCGACTTCCTCTTGCTCCTGCTTCTCTGCTTCCGCTAGCGAGGCTTTCGCGCGCAACCTCCCGCTGGTGCTCGGGAACACGTCGACGCGGTTGTGAGCGGTGACGTCGGTCGATCCACCTGCACCAAAGCCTCCTGGCAAGCTGTAGGCGAGCGCGGGGATACGCTTCTTACCGACACCGTCTTTGGGCCTGTTGAGCGTCTTGCGAGTCTCGGTCTCGAACAGCGTTCCGTAGGTGATGTCGAGGAAATCATCGAGACTGTATCGTTCTCTCGTGAATGGTTCGGCCAAAATTCGGGCGAGGCTGGTGACCGATCCCAGGTAATGTGCCTCTCCGGGCAGGACGCTTTCCTCGTCGGCACCCATGGCAGGACCTCCGCTGTTTCCTTTGGCTACTGCTGCTGCGCCGAAGGATGCCAGCTCCCACAGGGAGCTCTCGAGCGCTTGCGTGTTGAGTGGATCCGTTCCGAGGGGATCGAAAGGATCCGAAACGCCAGCCGGTCCAATGTTGAGTCGATCGCCATCCCATTCCTTGTGCACCATCGAAAGGCATCGAGGGTGCTTCTTGAGCAGGTTGTAGACAAAGGGAACGACAGACGCGATCGCTGCCGGCGGGGCGCGCAGACTGAGGCGTGAAAGCCGCTTCACGAAGCTCGCTACGAGCGCCGACGACAAATGCGTCGACGACAAGAACGTCTCGAGCATATGCAGGAATCGCGCACGATACTTCATGTGCAGCACCGACGCATCGAGCATCGAGTAGAGTCGAGTGTAAAAGTGCGGATAGTCGAGGTTGTACTTTGTCACCAGCGTGAAGATGGCGTTGAGCGCAAGCAGGGCGGTGGCGCCGCGCGAGTCGAGGCACGAAACGAGGAAATCGTGTAGCATGGTAGGTTTGGTGAGGTGTGGAAGGATCTGCGCGTGGAGTCGAACGAGAACTTCGTGCGTTGCTGCTAGACTCAGCATGCCACCGATGATCGAGTTGGGAAGGACACCGGCAGCGGTGGCAGAGTCGGCGGTTTTACGGCGTGGCAGGAGAAGGTCGAGCCATGCAGTCGAGAATGCGCTACGTTGAGCGTTGATGCTGTGCATGGCTTGATGGAACGTCTTTTGCTTGCGCTTGCTCGCAGCAGCAGAGCGAGCGGCAGAACCGAGTCCACCGAAGGACTTCTTGTCTGCTGCACGCCGTTGCTCGCCGGCTGTAGCACCTGCTCGAGCTCCGCCTTCGTCGTCGGAATCCGAGAACCAGCCTGCCATGTCATCCTCTTGCTCCTCCTCTGCCTCCGAGTCTCCATCGTCGACGACCGAGAGGTTCTTGCCATTTGCACTGCTGCCTGCTCCCTTTGTCTTCTTTTTCTTCTTTCCCGCGGCTCCCGGCGGAGGGATGGAGAGCTCGTCGACCAGAAAGTTGTTGAGATCGTCCGAGCTTAGCGGGATAGCAGTGAGCTGGATCAGCAGCGTCAGCGTATGCGCTCGCAGAAGCTGATTGCCGATGATGCTCGCAGATGGCTTGCGCAGCGCATGGCTGATCTCGCGCAAAGTGGCGAATCGAACGTCGTCGTACTCCTGCAATCCGCTCTGCACGAATTTGGTTCGTACATCTTCGGAGACTCCTGCTTCGACACGAACAACTTGATATCGAGTTCCTGCATCTCCATGCCCGAGGTTTGCGAGGCTCGGAGGACCGGCAATCAGAGCGAGCGACAACGCGCGCCAAGGCGATGCGGACCACAAGGCTGCTGGGCTTTGCACGGGTTCGGGAGCGTCCTTCTTGCTACCCGAAGCTGGTTTGGTCTGGGCCTTTGCAGCTGATGCAGCGTTCGTGATGCGTGTCAGTGAGGACGATGCAGATGTCTGAAGCTCTACCAGCATCTGCAGCGCTTCAAGACGAAGGCCCTCGACACTGTGCCCGAGGAGACCGCAAAGAAGCTCTATCGTCTCGTTCCAACGCATCCTGATCCAGTCTTCCACCTTTGCTTGTGCTTCCTTCGCTTGAGCAGAGGCCGTGGTAGCGACCTTGTTGCCGGCTTTTGCGCCATAGGAGAGAATGTAGCCATCCTGATCGACGTCCTTGTCGAAAGGTATTCTGTCCTCGCCACTGAGTGACTTCATAGCCCTGACCAACACAAGAGATGCTCGATGAAGTGCCGCAGCAGCTTCCTTCCTCTCCTTGGACGTGCTATCGTCTCCAACCTTGGCAAGTTTCTTCGAGATCGTCAGAAGGTCGGAGAGCGGATTGAGGTCGGAAGACGATAGGAGGGCAGCCTGGAGTGCCTGCACCTGTTCCAATGGCGATTTGGTCGCAGAGCCTGAGCTGGCGCTGGAGCCAGCTTTCTTGCTTGAAGTTGCCTTCGCCATTGTGATGATGGGACAGACAACAGCAAGAGTGTGGTTAATTTTGCGATATCGTCGTGAAAGTGGGAGGAAAGGCTCGAACTGCAAGCAAAACCTCGAAGTTTTTCCTGACCGCTGCTGCTCTTCAGCCTCGGCAACCGCGAAGAAACACCAAACCGAAAAATCAAAAAATGCGTACAAAATTCCGGGAGTCGGGATTTTTCCTTCTCAGCCTGACCATGTGGCTTCCCTAGCACCAACCTCGTCCTCTCAAGATTTGTTGGTCTCGGCGCAACCAAAGAGACATGTATGGCCAGCACATCATCGATGTAGCAAGAGAATCTGGAACGAACGATGGCAATTGTTTGAGATGCGACGAGATTGCGTGGATGAAGGTTTACATGCAGGAGGGTTGCAGATGCGAGTGCCAAGAATGTCACCAGGACAGACGAGACGGTGTTTGTAACGTAATTATAGAAAAGCTATGGGAGGCCACGAATGCGATGTAAGGAGAGGTGGAGCGATATGCGGACGTGACTAGAAAAGTCGCTCAACGGAGAAGAGGCTGGAACTCCTGCACTTGGTACCAAAGCTCCTTGCGCAGATCCTCCTTGGTGATGCTCTCCTTTTGCATGTCAAAGTAGAAAAAGTCTGGGTCGAGACGCGGTGCGCCGGGCTCGTCATCCGGATCGTGGTATGCCGAGAGGTAGGGGTGCTGAAGACACTCCTCCACCGTCAGACGGTTGCGCGGGTCGAACGTCAACGTCTTCTGCAGAAAGTCGATGGCTTCCGGTGAAGCCTTCGGGAAGAGCGTTCGGAAATCGCGACGTTTACGCAAAGGCATGGTTCGAATGTAGTCGCGCGAGCGACGGCTGTTGATGTTCTGGAACTCTTCGAGAGTCGGCGTTCCAAGCACATCGAGGATGAGGGAGAGCTGCTGGTGATAGTCTCTGCCGGGAAAGAGCGGTCGACCGGTGTGCATTTCGGCCAGGATGCATCCGACTGCCCAGACGTCGATGGCTTTGGTGTACTGCTTGAAGGTGAGCATGATCTCGGGAGCACGGTACCATCGTGTGGCGACATACTCGGTCATGAATCCCGTGTCCTGGTCCGCGGTGAGCACGGAACGGGCGAGTCCAAAGTCGCACACCTTGAGATCGCAGTTGGCGTTGAGTAGTACGTTGCTCGGCTTTAGATCGCGGTGAATCACATCAGCGCAGTGCATGGGCTTGAGTGCGCGCAGCGTCTGATAGGTGAAGTACTGGCAGTGATCGTCGGATAGCTCCTGTGTGCGGATGACGCGATGCAGATCGGTCTCCATGAGCTCCTGCACCAAGTATACCTCGGTGAACGCTTCGTACGTGCTGGGCTTGATGATGTCGAGGATGCTGATGATGTTCTCCGAGACATCACACTCCTGAAAAAAGCGCAGCAGCTTGAGCTCTCGCAACGTTCGCAATGCAAACATCTGATGCTCGAACGGCTGGATCTTCTTGATGGCCACCTTTTGGCCCGTTGCGCGGTGGATAGCGCTGCAGACGACACCGTAGGCGCCTTCACCGATGATCTCGCACACCTTGTATTTGTTGCCTACGCGGAAGCTGATGGCGTTTTTGTGTTTTTCGTTACGCAGCATCGATTCAGAGGGAGCAGCGGCAGGCGCGACCGCAGCGGCCGCGTGCGTGTTTGTTTTGGTCGTAGCCGGTGTCGGTGCGGGAGCGGCGTCGGCATGCAAGGGTCCCGATGGTGGTCGTTTACCAATTTGATCGTGATAGGCATCGGAAGAGTTGCGAACAGGTTTGGGAATGGGTGCCATGTCGAAGCAGACATCGTCGACGTCGTGCGTCGGTGTCGATGGAGCGTTCGACGAAACAGATGCCAGCGAATCCACCGAAGATATCGAATGCGATTTCGAAGGTGGCCGATGCGATTGAGCATCGCCAGCGACGGCGGATACAGCCGAAGGAGCGGCGACAGGTGCATACGTGGTGCGGTAGTCGAACGGCCGAGACGCATTGTGTGAGACGGGCGGAGATTTGTGAGCGATCGACATATTGGATAGATCGTGTGGAAGCGTGGACGATGCGGAGGAGGCGTTTTGCAGATAGACACCGGCGTTGTCGAAAGTAGACATAGTGGTCGTTGGCGGAAATGAGGGAAGGTAGTGAGGAGACAAGATGGAATGTCAGAGACCTGTATAATGGCACCGCATACAAGAGGGTGAACGGAGCCTGCGAAGTCGAGGCGAAGCACACGATTGCAGGAGACGACGTTCGGAAGCTATATACGATCAAGCTCGAAAGCGTATACAGCAAGACGAGCAGAGCAGCCGAACACGAGACTTCAGGATCAACCCGAAAGCTCGAAGGTCGAACGACGATGAACGCAGCGTGGGGAGAAAGGGGGATGCAAGAAGCTTCCAAAGAGAAGCAAGGTCGGTGGTACTGGGCGAGAGACAAAGGGGGAGCGGAAACCGTTGGCGAACAAAGGGAAGCGTCGAGATGAAGGCGTCCGCATATAAGTACGGAGAGCGATAATGCCCTACCTCCGTCCGACAACAAGGTTCAGGCAACCTTTGAGCCTGTGCCACCACGACAATCGGCGTGAGAGTCCAGGAGCCCGGAGGGCCGTCGAGCAAGTTTCAGGGTTCAACGTGGCTGAAGGCCAAGAAGAACGCATGCGAAGCATGCCTCGCTCGAAGCCCCCGTTGTCCGAACACGCCGCTGTGCATACAGCCAGCGCCGCATGTAGGACTGTCTGCAAAGCATGAAAACCGAAGCCGAAGTGCGCATGCATGGCTGAAAGAGAAGCCATCGGCGCCTCGATTCCGCCTACTGTATGCACTCCCCGCGCCGATCCTGTGGCAGTTCGTCAAAGCACGCAGCGATTAGTAGAAGCAGGCGAGCTCGTTCTGCGAGGTCCGAGCGCTCGGAGCTGTACAACGAGCAACGGCACGGCATTCTGCTGCCAATGAGCATCGAGGGGCCTGCTGTCCGGCTCAGCCTCTGTGCGCCGGAATGCCAACAAAACTTTGAAGTCCGACACGAGACGCATGACAGCCATGTGGACGTGTAGCCGACATTGCTCATGGAGAGCGGAGAGTGATGTTGCGGCAAGTGCACGATCGTGCAGAGAGGGTGCGGTCACATCGCAACCCTATAATGTGTTTCTGTACCCCTACTCTTGCTAGCCTTGGCACGATAAAAGACGACAACGTGCAACTCGGAACCTGTGACCGAACCAGTGAGCCGAGCGTTGCATTCGTGGGTTCCTGACTGGCGGGCGCAACCAATTGGAAGGAGAAAGCGCACGACCGAACAGACCAGCCAGATCTACCCGCTAACCTTTTCTTTTGTTTTTGACAGCCAGCGAGGGCGCAAGACGTCGGCGCCTCGATTCCGACGCAAACCCTGCAGCCGATGCAAACAAAAAAGGGACACAGCAAACGGCGCCCTTTTTCAAGTCCGACAACCTCTCTGCTCCCTGTTGCCAGCACATGTGGCAGTGACATTCTGCACAACCCTCGTTTGGTCACATTTGCGCTCGGATAGCCGAGAACAAGCATGAATCTGCAATGGGTGCATCACCTTGGCAACCGCGCCTTACGCTTTCCGCGTGAACCCGCGCAAGCACGAGAGCGTGGTACTGTAGCGAGGCTGTGTTCCCCCCTGCCTTCATAGAGTGACCGAAGAGGAGAAGCAACGGTGGCGCTGCAAGGAGGAACCCCATCTCCCACGGGTTGAGCAACATTATGCGCTTCCACCTCCCCCTCGTCTGTCCTACTTCTTCCTGCCGGGACGGAAGCACGTCGGTGTGGTGCCGAAGCAGCGATCAAGAGCGGCACGGCCGAACAGTCCTGGGTGAACGCGACAACAGGCTCGCGGAAAGTGGTTCAGAACCTGCTCAGGCCGACATTGTCCTGGCCGAGCATGTGACGGAAGAAGAGAGAAGTCCAATTTTACCCGACCGGAAAATCGGATCCTTTTCCTCGGCTGGACCGTCGCGTGTTCTGAGACCAACAAACAAATCATCCCAGAGTCTGACACAAAGGTCCGCCCTCGCCGACAATGGACGCAGGCAGAATCCTTGCAAAACATGTTGCTCGGACGACATCGATCTTGCACCAGTTTGCATGACAATGAGGAAGCGCAGAATGTGGGATGCCGGGTTTGCATTCGTCGGATGCAGCGTCGATCGCGATGGAGGACAAAGGGCAGAGCGAGACAAGATGACACTTTCCAGTTGAGGGAGACGCGTCCGATTTCGCGACAAAGGGAACGAGAGAGGATGCAGAGCGGCCTTCTACAGGCGCTTTTAGGAGGCTGAGCGATCGTCCTTTCCAGGCGAACGCTTGATCACCGACTGTGCACCACTTTCTTCGCAACAAACTCACAACGGAAGATTGGGAGAGAAGGCAAGCGTCGCCAACCTGTCGTTGCATTTGCCAATCCGAAACCGACCTGCCGAACCGGAAGTCGTGGAGCCAGGAGACGTGTGTCACTTACCGTACTTTACGAACCGACGCATTGCTGCCATTGTCGACGTTGGGCTCTGTGCTGCCTTCCGTCTGCTGCTTGACATCCACGCCCTTCGACTCGCCTTTGGCGTTGTCCTTCTCGGTAACATGCGTATCGTGAGCTTCCGACCGCGCTTCAGCCTTGACGCCCATCTCGTCGACCATCATCGCTGAATCGGTCGCAGTACTGGTCTTCGTCATAACCACCGTCGAATCGGTGCAAGCTTGAGCAAAAGCTGGCTGCGAGTGATACTGTTCGACCTTGCCCTCGTCGCTGGTCTGATTGTTGACCTTGTTGACGTTTACGCTGACTTCCGAACTGCGAAAGGTACTGTGTTTGTTGTCGAAGGAAGGGTTTTGGAAGATGGCAGAGGTTCGATGGTGAGAATGGAAGTTGCTGGCGGTGGAAGACGGAGGAGGCTGCTGAAGGGAGGGAGCGGTAGAGCCAGGTAAGTGCGATTGAGCAACTGCGGAGGAAGGATACATCTCCACGTTGCTCATCTCGCATCCGGTCTGATCGAGGCAGTCCATATCAAGTAATGCGATCTGTGTAGGTCGAGTCTATTCAAGGATCAGCTTTGAAAAGCAAGAAGGAGGCGTGAGACGAAAGTGGCTCAGAGTCAATCGAGCTATCAGTCTTTGCTGATGAAGGAGGATGGAGGAGGGAAAAGATGAGATTGCGACGCGCCCTACGCCTTTCCTCTTTCAGGACAAGGATCGTAAGGATAGTGTCAATTCGAACTCGAGTTCTTCAGTGTGGTACAGAACCAATCATACCGTTAGCAATAGATCGCCAGCCAAGAGGGGACTTCGTTCGGATGAAGAAAGAAAAAAGTGGGTGCGAGTTCCCTCACGCAAATTTTGTTGATGAAGTATGCCTGTTGACTCGTTCCCACACTTTCTGATTCCCAACACATGAGCTCGATCCGGATCGCTCACCTTTCACGTACCGATCCGAACCGCCACATATCCCCTTCAGTCATCTCCTTGCATTGTGAACGATCTTCTCGACCAGAGACAGGGTTCTACTTGGGCGCAAGGCACGCCCCCCATTTCTTCCGATCGGGCACAGACTTTGACGCCGTAGATAGTGATACTGTAGATGGCTCAGTCAATTTCATCTCGCGGGTGGACACAGATGTCGCCGCATATCGCCAAGCTGCCACTGCATGCATCCTGCCCTTCACCTGAACACTCGGGTCCGATTGCGTACCGGCAAGAAAGAGTTGCTCGGACCGTCAATTGGAGCGCCAGACTCCCGAAAGACAGAATGACACGGACCAAACGGGCGTTGGGCGCAACAGCCTTCTATCGAGTCAATGAACGCGCAGGCAGGGAAAAAACTTGAATACTGCGGCAACGACCTTTCGATTCGGAAGCGGTACAAACGAAGCTAGAAGCGGATAATTTCGTCTACCTGTGCCGACTCTCTATGCGAAGTACGAGCATCAAGACGTCGCTTTGATCGATGACGCGAAACTTCTTTTGAGCCGATATCCACGTGTGGACTAGACGGCCACGCCACCTGTGATGCTTGACTGAAAGTGGCACTGCGTTGACGCATACTTACGGTGGTGGAGCGACGTGGTGATAGTGCAGACGATCGACTGGGAGAATGATCTTGCCATTGAATTGCAGGATCGTCCGCTGAAAGCCCTTGTGGAAAGACCGAAAGGTGGCCGGAAGGTAGACAGCTGTCGTAATACTCGGCGTATTCGAATGCGCTGTGTGGTTCGCTGATAGCCGGAGATGTACCGAGGGTCTTCTCGGCAGAATCTTCCTGTGGCGACATCTTAGAGAAACGAAAGCCTTCGTTCTTGGCTTTCGACAGAGCTTCCTCGTTGAGCCTGATCTGTGACCGTCGTATTCTCTCGAGCAGATTGACGGTCTTGGGGAAATTGACGGCTCGTTCGGGAGTCTGGGCGGGAGTGGTAGTCACGACAAAGTTCTGTTGTTGTGGTATTGGAGACCGCAAGTCTGGCAAAGCCTCATGTGGGACGGAGGCGGTGGTTCGACGCTTCATGTAATAGCTCAAACAACGGTCAATGTGTAGCTCGCCTCCTTCGAGCGTCGTTTCGCCATCTTGAGAGCTCGATCCTCGATTTGAATGTGGTGAGGGACAGGCGGCTCCGCGGTCACCCGTCTCTGAAGATGCGGTTACTGTGGCAGGTTGATCTGCACTGAGGGTCGATAGTTCAACGTCGTTGGCGTGCTGAGCACGGCTTGCAGAGTCATCATCTGGGAGTGCCACACTGTCATGCTGCTTCCGAGATGCTTTTTCCAGACACTCTGGTATCGTGTAGCGGGAAGGCTGTTGTCGAGACGACAATGAATTCGTCAAGGTCGGAAACTTCGAATCCGCCGGACTCTCTGTCAACTTGTCCCTACTGGGATATACGATTTCGATGCGTCGAGCTTCTTTTGCTGTAACGACTGCTCTGTTACGACTTCTACGTTTGCAGAGTAAGACGCCAAGTACGCCCAGCAGAAGCACAAGTCCTGCGGCCACGGCTCCTGCTATGATGCTGGCGGTTGGCCTGTGGCCATCATCTTGAGAAGAATGAGTCCGTGGAGTTGATGACTGGTTGGATGAAGGGATGAGCGCTTTCTGCGCGCTGATGGAATCCGTAGGTAGCTTAGGTGCGTCTTGATGTAATACGGCTGGACTCGGACCGCCACTATCGGCTTGCACCGGTGAGTTCGTCGTCTGCACTTTGGGAACTGCTCCCGATCCATCCGAGCCACGCTGCTTGCCATCGCTCTGCTTGTGCTTAACTTGCGCATGTTGGTGGTGCTTTTTCTGTTTTTTGCGATCATCGCGAGCCAGCTTGCGCATCCGTTGTCGAGGCCGACCTATCGTCTGCTGCAGTTCTGCTTCCGCGTCTCGCGGCATTGTTTGATCTGAGAGAGCTAGACGTTACAGCCATCTCAGCGTACCAGCTAGCTAGTAATGTAAGCAAAAGGATGTTTCAGGACACTTTTACATCACGGATCCAGATTAGGCGCATCTTGTACATCCGCATGAGCTGATGTTGAGCGACCTCGACATGAAAAAAGTGTGGGGTGTACAAAACGCCGATTGAAGCCTAGCTTTGCAGACCTTCATTCCGGATTGATGAAACAGGGGTCGTCTCATACGATCGGACAAGACTCCAGTGAGTTCCAAGGACTGTCAAGTGCAGCTCGCCGTTCTTGGACGAAGTATTCAGATGCTCGCTACAATGATGGTGCCTTGCTCCGGCTGCGTGGTCTAGCAACGGCGACTTTTTCGGCTACAAGATATGCGACCCTAGAACGGGCAAGTGTCCCCCTCAACGTCTTCATGAGCGAGATGCTCGCAACAGCAGAGCGGTATCAATACTGTTGCCGCACCCATTCCTCCTGTATGGGACTCACTGACGAACGAATGAATATAATGACCTTGCTACCTTTGGGCCTGTTGCCTAGTTCGCGGGACGAATGGCTCGAATGGCCATGTTATAGGCGCCGTTGTGATCACGATCGGCTACGTACTGACACTCCGGGTCCGAGCAAGCAAAGGTGCGACTTGAGCCAAGACGATCGTTGAGATTGCCGCACTGGCCGCACGTCTTGGATGTGTACGGCTCTGGTTGCACGAGCAGAACGGTCTGACGCTTGCTTTTGTATCGCTGATTGGTTCCATTCGACTGATAAATCGCGTGCGGATTGCAGACGCCGGGATCATCGGTGGTAACGACGATCGGTCCAGAGAGTTGCGTGGGAGCTGGACCAGGATCGTCGACGTCGAAGGGGAACAGGAAGTTTCAGTGGCCGTACCTGTCGAACTGGATCTGGAACTCGTGATTGGGCGATAACAGGTTGCAATTCTTTCCGCATGCAACGCAGTGGTTGACAAGGAACCTCCGTTGCACTTGACCACGGAGTCGGATCTGGGCGTGAATGTCTTCTTTGCGATACGACAAACCCATTGCGTCCCTTGCGTTGATCGGGCAGAGTTGCAGCTGAAGCCCGTGAATGCCAGACTCCTTCTCGTCAAATTTGATTGTCCCGGCTTTGTCAACAAACGTCAGCGTGAAGCCACGCTTGCGGTCTTTGTCGTCAGATGCCGGAGAGAGAAGGGGCGGGTCCGCCGGCCGAGCATGAGGTGCCGTGTTGTAGTGGCGGGTCAGCAAGCCTTGACGACTGCTGATCGCGTGCGCAACAAGCGTTCCGACTTTGCAGCTTTGCATGCATGAACAAGGTGCCGAACACATCGAGCCAAAAGCGAGCCGTGCGTCAAATTGCTAATCGCAGCCCCCATGCACCCCACACAGTGCTGCATCTCGACACAATAGGGTTTAGAGACCTGCGTTGCGATCTGAGAGCTGACAATCATGGAGACGGCTGCGGGGTAGAAGCGTCATGGACTCGGATCCTCGATGCCGATGCTAGCGTGTGCATTAGCGACAGCAATGGCACTCCTTTTGCGGGGGTGTAGTGCGCTAGATGTCCTTCTCAGAGCTGAGTCTCACCCAACGATGGAGTCTCTTATCGTGATCGCTGAATTCGAAAAAGGATCTCCCCGCCCGCGACATGGTTTCTTTTCCGGGAAGAAATCACCGAAGCACCGTTCCAGTGCCGCTCGCGTGGTTTGGCCGGTCCCTTAGTTTGGGCTGGATCAGGCTGTGCTGTGACTTACCCCTAGATGAGCAGACTCGCTTAGGTGACAGAAAAAAGGGTCCTTCTGGATCATCGACACCTCGGTCAAATTTCCGTCGAGGTGAATTCAGCAAAAGGGTTCCGTGCGTGCTTGCATGGTGCAGTCAAGCCACGTTGATGCAGCTGCCTTCTGTCTCCTGACTTGACGGAAGGGCCCGGAAACCTGACAGGATCATCCGATCCGCTACTACCTTGATCGAATTGCAACAGCTTGACTCTGGTCCACCATCTTGCTGCTTCTGACATCCAAACCGAGTCCACAGCAGACGCAGTGCAAGTTCGCGCACGAATCGTCCAAGTCAAGCCGGGCCGAGTGCCACCTAGCATCTTATACTCCCAGCCTCTTCGTCTGGCTCCAAATTCTCGCCATCATGCCGTCCCTCACGCCGAGCAAATCAATCCTACCCAAGCGACCGAGCATGCTGCGCTCATGGTCGTCTGGTCTCGGCTCCAAACTCTCCACCGCTACCACCACACCTACCGACTCTGACGCTGACGACATCGCCCTCGAAATCGAGCAGCGCAAGAAGGGCATCGACAGCCTGTACACCTCCACCGAAGCATACTGGTCCTACCTCGGCAAGCGGAAACCCATTCCGTTCGACACCTCCTCCCTCCCCGCCTCCGAGGACAAGATCGAAAAGGTGCTGCCCGTCGAAGCACTCGGTCTGGCGATGAGCTCCTACTCCACCGCTTTCCCACCGCACTCGACGTACGGCTCCTGCCTCGGGTTGCTCGGCGAAGCGCATCTCGAGCTGGGCGCTCTCCAATCCACATTCACAAAGGACACTTCGCGCATCTTCCTCGCCAGGATCGCACGCTCCAAAGCCACACTCGAGAGCTTCACCGCCGCACTGAAAAAGTTGGACGCAGCCAGCGCTCGTTTGGATTCAGCAAAGGCGAAAGTTCAGAAGAGTAAGAAGGAAAAACGAGAGTTGGAGGAGGAGTTCAGGTCGGCACAGGCGGGGTACGATGAAGCGGTGGCGGATGTGGAGAAGAGGGAGGAGGCGGTGAGGGAGTCGGAGGGGGAGGATTGGGTTTGTCTGACCAAGTACCTGGAGGCGCAGATGGAGTACGTGATGCAGGCGAGGGGTGTGTTGGAGCAGGTCAAGGCGAGATGGAGCGAGGCGCCGGCCGCGTTGGCGACGCCGATGACTCGGCCGAGGTCGTCGTCCTCGGTGGCTCTGAAGACGAGGCCGGCCATCTCCCGCAGATCGTCAGCGAAAGAGGCAGTCGAAGGGGAGACGAGTCGCTTCGCAAGCCAGTCGACCCTCAGCCTGTCCAACAGCGACCGTCCGTCGACCGAGACCGACTCGGAAAACCCAAAGAAGAACCGCCTCCGAATGCCATCTTTCACCAACACAAAGGGTACCGATTCGGTGTCGTCCAAGACAACGTCGTCGTTTAGTCGCACGAGGGCGAGCAGCTTGTTCGGTAGTGGAGAGACGAGTCCGGACAAAGACAAGTGGGGGTTTGGGAGGAAAAAAGGGGCAGGGTTTGTGAGCATGGACGGGGATGCGGAGGAGGGTGGTGCGCCGCCGAGGCTGCCGGTGAGACCGAAGGAGGGGCCAGGGATGAGGTTCAGCGTCGATGGGTCGGACGACGGCATGTCGAGCGAATCGCCTTTCTCGCCGGCTACTGGGTCGGACGGCTTCCTCGCCGTATCCAGAGCCCACGATACGATCCACGAACGCGGCGAATCGCAGTTGAGCGACATCCACACAGACCACTTCCTCACCTCGCCTCCCGTGGGTCTGCACCACACGGGGCTCTCGGCCTACAGCGAAGGCGGGGATCCCTTCAGCGGCGGTGCCATGTCCCCGCAGGGCACCGGTGGACAGTTCGACAGTGACGATGAGGAGGCGGGAGAGAGGCAGCGCCTGACCGTCGGCGGTGGTGCCAGAGCGGATAATGCGGGTGGGTGGAGGGGTGTGATGAGCGAGATGGTCGAGAGTGGAGGCGTGAAGGGGAGACTGCCGCCGCCGGTCCCGGGGTACGTGAAGGGCAGGAGTAGGACGCCACCGCCGCCTCCGCTGCCTTCTAGAAACAGTTCTTAGCGCTGCAGCGGTTTGCACGGTCTTGCGTGTCGCCCATTCAATAGACAATCTCAGTCACAAACAGCAATCAACACAAACGACTTCCATTCCGTTCCACTGCGTGTCCGCATTCCATCCGTATCACACCTACGATCCGCCCTCTTTTCGAGCTTCGCTTCCCAGCCTGCCTCTCACCAAATTAGCCCTCCTCACAGCTTCCAGACACTTGCCGATGCCATCGACATCGCTGAACAGCGTGACGTGGCGGTGGGAGCTTTCGACCACACCCTGCCCGTCGAACCGCATCTGGTATCTGTCAAGTTTGAGCCTCCCTTTTCCGGGACCTTTCTTTTTGAACGGTGGCCCAACTCCGTGCAACTCGGAAGGTAAGGATTCTGCTTCTTCGCGTTTGACGAGAAGCGAAGACCATCGACCGGGGAGGGAAGTTGCTGAGCGACGGGTGATGACACCATCGCCTGCCCCGTAGGTCATGCGTGAATAGTCGCCTGCTCTGACGTCGTCTTTCCAGCCTCTTGTGCCAGTCGCCGCGATGTCGGTGGAAGTCGAGTCGGGATCGACTTGGTGGGAGGCAGCATCCACACCGACAAGTGCACCTCGCACACATGGCGTACGTCCGGACGTCATGATCATGAGTGGTGGATAGCTGCCGTCTCGCAACTTGGATTCGTCGAATCCTTGCTCAATGTCAGCCCAGAATTGGCGTACCTCTCCCAGCGTCCGTTCGAGGTAGAGCCAGCTTTGAGTAGCATAGTCGAGCTTGTCAAAGTCGATCTCGTCGGAAGTGCTGTCCGACGCAGGTTGATTTCGTTCGGCGCCCTCGCGATTCTCCGGTTGAAGCGCTTCTTGCTCCTCTGCGTCGACAGGAAATTCCGCAGAAGCATCGTCCTGACCAGAAGTGGCGCCATCGGTCAAGCCTTCCATCACGCCCATGCTAAGACCGTTCGGCTTGCCCTTTTCTTCGCCCTGCGGACTCGCCACATCCAGCTCCGACGATGCGTCATTGACCGATCCGCTCCTCTGCACCACCTCAGAAGTTCTTTTCCCTGGACCAAAGTCCGCACCCGAATTGACGAGTGCAGCTTTGTCCTTCTCTTGCGCTGCACCAGTCTTGCGCGCCAAAGCAACCATTTGCTGCCTCCTTCCGACCTCCAAGCATGGACTCAAGCCGAGCTCGTTCCAAACGTTCGGATCGAGAAAGTCGACATTCTTGAATCGATCCTTCTTTTGCTGCTCGGTGAGATCTTCCTCATCTTGGTCAGGATCACCTACGGGAACCTCAAAGCACCTGCCGTCCGGAGGGAGCAGGTAGAAGCTGCTTCTGAAGCTAAAAGTGGCTCGAGGGGAGCAGATGGTGTCGTTGAAGAGAGCAGCATCGCCAAAGCGGAAAGGTCCGAGGATGTTGGGCGTGCCGCGGAAAGGCGTAGATGCAAATACGAGGCCTTCAAAGATGCGCGGATTGCTGCACGTGGCGAGAGCGTGCAGCGCTACGAGTCCTCCCATGGAATGTGCCACCACCTTGGCGCCTCGTTTACCGCTCCCCGTAGAAGAATCTGCGGAAGCGTCGTAGAGCTCTTCGAGGAACTTGATGAGCTTTCTCGACGAGCGCGCAAGGGAGAGGCGCCAGTCGTAGCCCCAAGCGTATACTTTGGCGTGCCTGCGACTCGCTATTCGCTCCTCCAGACGCTTGCCCATATCGACGAGCTTGCCGATGGATGTGCACATCTCGGACGAATAGACGAGCTCCTCCGACTTTTCCTCGGCGCTTGTCGACAATCCCAGCTCGAGAGTGGGTCGACGAAGGCCCACACCGACTTTGATGGGGATCCACATCATCATTGACGTCTCGGCATCTCGCAGCACGCTTCCTCTGTATCCTCCCATGATGACCACATTGCCTGAGAGATTTTTGAAGTAGTCGGGACTGCCAGCGTCCTTCTTCACAGTTGGGATGGCTTCAGGCTCGAGCATGTTGCCAGAAGGATTGGCCGCTACCTCCTTGCCATCATCAGTCGGGCCTGCAGAAGTGGCGAAGAAGTCAAAACTCGGCAGAAATCCCCAAGCGCTATGCATGGCTTCCCTCCAGCGCGAGGAAGTGGCTTCTTGAGAAGCAGGTGGCTGGAATTGGTCGTCGAGCCGGACTGGAGTGGTGACATCCTCGCGAGAGGCATGACGTGACACGACTGCCTCGACCTGAGCGGCATCTTCCATGGAAAGGCCGTAGCTGAAGCCGGATCGCTGTGCGGCGAGGCCGTCTGCGGCACCCTTGTACAGAGGAACTGGATGGGGACGTTGTGGAACCTCGCCTTGAGACTGCTGTGCACCGTTGGCTTGTGCATTGCCGTCTGCAAATGCGGAAGCAGCACCTACGCTCTTTCGGCGTGCTTTGGTGATGAGCTTTGAAGCGGTGGCGAACGGCTTCTTGACGGTGGAAATGAGAGAGCCGGACTGGGCATCGCCTTCCGTAATTTTCGCGGCGGCGGAGCTCTTGGGCAGGTCGTTCTTTTCTGTGGATGACCTGCGTCGTGCTTCGAGCCTGGCTGCGCTTAGATTCAAGAGCGAGCCGGAAGCAGGGAGCAAGCCACGATAATTGGATGAGGAGCCGAAATGGGTGTCGTAGAAGGCCTGCTTGGCAGTCGCATTGCGATGGGCTGGATGGATATACTTGGTTTTCGGATTCTTGCTGGATGGCTTCCACGGGTATGATTCTGGATAGACAAGATCGTCTGGATGACGTTGAGCGTCCTTGCCTGCATTGTCGACCCGAGTTGAGAGCGCAGCATCGCCGAGTGGGTCATATCGCTGCAGATAGGGTGGGGTCGGTTCTGGTTCGTCATCCGAGGAAGATGACTCAGAAGAGCTCAGTTCAAGAGCTGTGCCATTGAGAACGATCGACTTTCGCTTGGGCGATACGGGTGCTGAGACGAGTGTGCGAGATGCGTCAGCAGACGGAAAGGTCGATGCATTGTGATGAAATTCTGGCTGATGTGAACGAGAGCCGGTCGTGTTGGGTCTCGGGCGTGATTGCGATGCGATTTCATGGCTACGCCGCGCTTTTGCCGCATCTGACGGTGGAGCTAAGGACGATGAGGATGCCTGACTGTAAGGAGGATCGTACTTCCAGCCACGCTTACTCTCTGGGATGAAGCGGCCGTGGGCCGGTTCTGTCTCGTTGACGTCTGGCCTGGCCGTCGTTGCAGGATCTCTGAAGGAGGAGAGCAAGGAGAAGGAATGGCGCTTCTTGCTCGTCTCGCCTGTGCTGGTCATGATGAACACAAGACTGAGACGGCGAAGGGCATGTGTCTACCGTGTGGGGAGGGATGAGGTTGATGGTTGGCTGGTTGGTTGGTTGGTGGATGGTGGAGCGGAGACAGAGGCAAAGGGAGTAGGTGGGAAGAGGGATCATTGGACCATGTTCTGTGTCAGAGTACAATCCTTTGACACTTGGGACGGCCACAATATCCGAGAATAGCGGATCGGAGTTTCCGTATGATGATCTTGTTGGACCCTGATGACACGCTTAGCCGACGCTGGCTGGAAAATCGAGAGCGGCAAGTGATGCCGCCGCGGACTTGTTTTGCCGAGCAGTGCTGTGCTGGCTCGGAACCGCCGCGTATCATGCTTGCTCATTGCATGTGCTCCAGCGATCATTCGTTGCGGACCGTAGCACTTGAGATCGCTGGTGACCTGTGCGACCCGTGCTCAAGCATGCCAGTCGTGGTAGACTCGGATCAGTCAGACAGCAGCAGCCGAATGCCTCCACAAGCCCCTTTTTGCAGTCCGAGCGGAAGTGCTTTTCCGGCTAAGTTAGCGGCCAACATCGACGCGTTGGCAAAAGTCAACTGGATTAAAAGGGAAATCTATCCAAAAATAGAGACACAAAAATCAAGCGACCCGAACACTGTAGATCGGAGGTCCCGATTCGGCGAGGCTTACCAACGGATTGATCGCTGCTCTCCGCTTATCGCCATTATTGCAGGCTGGACGATCCTCGATCCGACGTCTCTGCCACACTCGCAGAGGTCACAGACGGAATCGATACCAAGAAGATATGTGTGTATTGTACAGGATACGAGCTCGTGGCTCTGATTTACAAAGCAGACAAAGAGGCAGGCAGAGCGGTGACGGTTTGCGTGGTGGCTGGGTTGGTTTGGGTGAATCCTAGAGGACAGCGGACGACTGAAGAATTCACGGTCGGCAATAGTCGGCGACGGGCGTAATGACAGCAATCTGACGTATTTGGAGCAGGTCTTGATGCATCACATGCGAAGCGTCCGACTGTTTGTGGTGATCGCGTTAAGCGTGAGGAGGACCTTGCAACTTGTCCGGGAAGCCTCTTTGGAAGAGCGACGAAGCGCGGGCTGCAGCGACGCTGCTGTCAAACACAAACTCGCCGAAGCCGAGGTACTTTTCCAAAAGTCCTCTTGTCGTGGGTTCCGAGATGCGTTGAATGTCAGGCTGAAGACCCGTTTGGCGCTTGATGCCGGCGAGCACTGTGGAGACGAGCAGCGCGTCGCCTGCGTAGTGCAACAATCGACCTACGACCATGTTTGTGTGCGCGTGATTGAGAAGCTTGGTGACCGGAAGGCGATGAACAGGGTAGGTGATATGGTATATGCGATGGAGGTGTGAGCTAGAGAGTCAAAGAGAGGGATAGCTAGAGATGCAAGTGGTCGTGCCTACCTTGCGCGCATGAAAAGTGACAGCTGTTGCAGATGCGTGGTGCTGGTCCGTGTCAAGAGACAGAACGCGCCTTTCCAAAAAAATAAATCTGGACGCGCACCTCTCGGATTAACACCTTTCAAACAAAATTCGAGCGCGATCTCATCTCGAATCTCGATTTCAAGAAAAATCTCGGGAACAAACACACACAAACGCTCGGTCCTCCATCATCATCATCATCTTCTTAACCATCTCAACACATCCTCAAGCAGTGTACGCAACCATGGCCTTCTCGTTCGGAACACCCGCAGCACCAGCTGCAGGCACAAGCGGCACCTCTGGATTCTCGTTCGGCGCCACACCCGCACAACAGCAGCAACAACAGAACAAACCCGCTACTGGTGGTTTCTCCTTTGGTACACCCGCAGCAACATCACAACCAGCAGCACCATCCGCTGCTCCCGCGACTACCGGCGGGGGGCTATTCGGAGGTTTTGGTAGCTCTCAGACTGGCGCAGCATCTGCAGCGCCTTCCGCGCAGGCACCCGCAGCATCGTCCACCGGCGGTCTGTTCTCGTTCGGTGCCAAGCCTGCTACCTCCCAACCGCAGCAGCAAGCGACATCAACGTTCGGTTCCGGCTCTGGCACGACTGGTGGTGGAGGTCTGTTCGGTAGCAGCAACACAAACACACAACCTGCCTCCTCCGGCACTGGCTTCTCCTTCGGTGCGCCAGCCAACTCCCAACAGCAGCAACAGCAGCCAGCACAACCATCCACAACCTCCCTGTTCGGTGCTCCCGCATCCTCCTTTGCCACCTCCAGCGCACAGCAGCCGGTGGCGCAAACCCAGTTCTCCCAACAAAACCAGCAGCAGCAACAGCTCACCCCCGCCCAACCGGACAAGAAGCTCGGCGCTCCCCTCTCATCCAAGCTCGAGCAGATCCGCGCCGCCTGGGACACCAACAACGCCGCCGCCTGTCGCTTCGTCTATTACTTCTACAACAACGCCGGCAACGCGTCCAACCTCAAACACATCCAAGGTCGACGACCGGACGCTGTCGGCGCCATGCACGACCAACTGTGGGCGGCAGCGATCCGCGAAAACCCGGATCCGAATCGACTCTACCCCGTGCTGGCGCTGGGGTTCAACGACCTCAAAAAGCGCATCGAGTCGCAGGCGCGCGAGGCGCAGAGGCAGCGGGCGCTGCTTGCGAACCTGGCAACGAGGCTGGCGGCGTTGGAGCAGAAGCATTCGCTCTCCAACTCGGTGAGGGCGCAGGCGGCGCAGAGCAGGCAGGCTCAGCTGCATCAGAGGTTGATCGGGCTAGTGGCCAAGACACAGCTGTTGGTGCCGGCGTTGAGGGGAAAGAGCGTGGGGCCGGAGGAGGAGAGGTTGATTGCGATACTCGAGGCGTGCGAGGCCGAGATCACGGGGTCGAATGCGGCGGTTGGTTCGCGCTCGGTTGTGCTGACCAATGCGAACGGCGCAGCGGGAGCTGGTGCGGCAGGGTTGCATGCTGCCGCCGCCCATCCCGCGAACCACGCGCGTCTGAGGGCGAGGATCAACGAGCTCTGGGCTCAGCTCGGCGTCGTCCGCGCAAAAAGAGAGATGCTCGCAAGAGAGGGCAGAAGCGCTACCACCGAATGGGCCGTCGTCGACCCCAGCGGGCTCGAAAACGTCACGCGCATCTTGGCGCAGCAGCAGCAGGGTCTCAACCATCTCAGCACCACGTTGGAGCACGACTCCAAGGCGATGGATACCATCACTAGCGGTCTCACGGGTGTCAAGTTGGTCGGAGTTTCAAGGTGACGATATCGTCCACGTTCTCACACACACACTTATGCTTGTTGTACGTTTCAGCCGTTTCGTTTTGAGGAAGATGGTTGGTACAACTTGGACCATGACTTCTTATGCCCGGCTGTGCGGCATGTGTTCAAAAAGGCGAGAAGCCAACGAAGGCAACCTGTCCAATATCCTTCTTCTCCTCCACCTTGTCCAACTTTCCTGTCTCGGCATCTCTGCTGAACACGACGATGTTCTGATCCGTCTGATGTCCCACCACCAGCCACTTTGCCTGGTCGTCCTTGCCGCTCTCGGAGCTCAAGCTGAAGTGTCTGGGCATCCTACCGCCGCTCTCGACCCATTCCTGGAAGTGCAGTTGGCCGGTGCTGTAGTTTCTGCGGAAGATGCTGATGTGGTCGGACTTGGTATCGCCGCGGTTGGAGACGTAGACGTAGTCGCCCTGGGGTACGACTGCGATCTCGGCGGTGGTGCGGTTGGTGGGGAGGATGCCTTCGCCGCTGAGGGGTACACCGGGGGGAGATGCGAGGATCGATTCTCCGATCTGCGAAAGTTGTCCCGTGGATTCGTCGACGGTGAATGCGCTGACTGTGTTGTCCAGTTCGCTGGCTAGGTAACCCCATGTCTTGCCGGAGTCGTCTTTGTAGAAGGTGATGTGTCTGGGACCCGATCCGATCTTCACATTTGTGCTGCCCGTGAACTCGACTTGTCCACCCTTGATGTGCAGGTGGTGGATCTGATCCGCACCCAAATCCACTACGTACACCCACTTCCCGCTCGGACTGATGCTCACCTGGTGTGCGTACGAATGATCCTGTCTATCCGCCACGGGTCCCACCTTTGGCTGATCGCTCGGTCTCGTAAACTGAATCACCTTCCTCGGCTCACTTTCCAACGTCCCATCCTCTTTGATCCCCAATACACCTGCCGAACCGCTGTTGTAATTCGCCACGAACAAAAACCCTTTCGACTCACCGTGGCCGATCAAACAGCTGACAGGGCCATCACCACCACTGCTCGTACCGTTCTTCCTCTGCTCCGACGTTCCGGTTTGAACGATCTCCCCCTTTTTGGGGTTGTAAGTGTGGGAAAAGATTCGACCCGGAGCAGCTTCGTCGACAGAGTAGAAGTCGGTCACCGAGTACAGCTTGTCTTTTGCACCTGGTCGGGTTGAATAAGCGATCCAGGAGGGTGAGGTTCCGGAAGCGTTGGCTTGAACACCGCTGGAGATCTGCACGAGGTTCGGATCGAGAGAGAAGGGTACGATGGTACCGTTGTAGCCGGCTGCGAAGAAGGTCATTTTGTGCTGCTTGTGATGCGGACCTGCGTTTGCTGTGCAGATGCCCGAGACGATAGCTAGTGTCCAAATGATCTGTACGAAGGTGAGCATGTTTGCAGCAAACCAAAATTCAGGATTGACGATGGAAGGCGTCGAAGAGGAGTAGTAAGAAACATACTCACGTTTGATGTATGCCGTTCTATCGCAACAGCTGCGTGTCGGAAAACCTTGTTCCTCCGATCGGACACCCAAGCTTGCCGATCAAAACAAAAGAGTACTTGCAGATCGAACGAGTGGCTTGGACAATGAGGTGACAGCAAAGCAAAGTGAGCTAACCAACCTGCATTATAAGCTCCAAGCGAATGGATCCACACGCAGCTTGGCTGGCGCTTTCGTCCGTGCACACGACAAAATTCGCCGGTCAAAGTGGGGGACGGGAATTCCCGAAGATCCTCAAATCCTCAACCGAATCCCTGCCCATCTCCGTCACACTTGTCACCAACTAAGATGGGCTGCTACTGCAGTCTCAATCAAAGCTTTGAGGTATTGCTGTTGAACGGCGATCGTCCGCGCTCAAATGAAACAGGAGGTCAAGCCATGGTGTGAAGAGCAGCCAAAGTCGCGTGAACCCTCACGTGGCTTACAACCGAAACCGACAACTTGTCCACGCCGATCTATCGCTATCTCCCCGCCTCCTCGAGCGCTTTCAACCACCTCGGCTTCAGCTTCTCCCTCTGTTGCCTGACACTCAAATCGTCCGCCGCAATCGTCTTCCACGCCTCCTCCCCGCTCACACTTCTCCCATCCTCCAGCTTTGCTTTCGTCAGCGACCGATCCACATCGTACCCGTTCTCCTGGATGCTAGCCATCATCTTCCTGCTGTTCAACACCGCCGGGATGGTTTCTGTCAGATAGCGACGGTTGGCGTAGACGTTGTGGGAAAGACGTTGGACGTGAGGCGATGTCCAGTGGATGTATCTGCCTAGACCGGCTTTGCGGTCGGGATGGTTGAGCTCGGCTTTTCGTTCCTGCTCGTTCGCTAGTCGTTGGAACGGTCGTGGTTCGGTGGGTGATGTGGCGGCGAGCAGCTTGGTGCGTTCGTGACGGTCCTTTTCGGTGGGTGTCATGGAGGCGATCGGCGGGATGGTGGGAGAGGTTCGTGTTTCGAAGGCTTCTCGCTCGTCTCGTTCCCAGTGGATCCAGTCGGCTCGCTGCAACATCTCTAGACTGCGCTGTTCTACCGCCACTTTGATAGGTAGCTCCGAACGCAGCTTTTCCATCATCCTCGATCGCAGGTCCGACCTGAATGCCTTTTGATTTTCCGCATCCTCTTTGTCCAACTCGGCCTCCCATTCTTCCCTCGTCTTGCGAGACTTTTTCGATGCGCCCTCTTCCGCCTCGGCGTCTTTCATCTCTTGTGCGTACGCCTTGCGTCTCTCCTCCCGCTCCTCCTTCCTAGCTCGCTCAAACATCTCGTTGAGCGTCGTCTTGATCGGCGTGCGCGGGTACATGTCCAACAGATCCACCTTGAGCGGTTCCGTCTTGAGGAACGACCATTGCCAATCTTCGTCCTTCTCCTTCATGCAGAATTGCAGTCCGTTGGTATCCCACGCGCCCAACACCATGGTGATGAAATGTCGATCGCCGGTCTCCTGGTCGGCGTAGCTGAACTCTGCCATGTGGAGCGGCATGAGGATCGGGTACGCGGCCATCATATCTAGCTTGAGCGTTTCGGGTTCAAAGCGTACGGGAGGAGCGGTGATCTGTTCCCCCTCCTCGTTGACTAGAGCGATGGTGAGCCCCAGTCCGTGCACGCCGCCTCCTGGAAGCTCGATACCGGCGGCCAAGTCGGGAGTGAAAGTGACGTCCTTCAACTCGAGCTGTCTCCTGATCATGTCTGGCAAGCACAAGGGCGAAATGGTGAAAGGCAATGGATCCGGGATACCGCCTTTGATCTGCACCTTTGATTCGGCCTTTCTCTTCTGATGCGATTCATATGACTCGTAATCGGCCATGGCCAAATTGTCCCAAGCGTCTTTGGGTGTGTGTGCAGCATACTCTGGGTCTTTCCCCATCGTGGGCATCATATCGTGCGGTGGTGGTGGGATCATCGGTATCGAGTCCATGGGCTTCCAGGAGTGGCCTGGAAACCTCGATGATGTGGTGATGAAATTTGCTTCGGCCCTGCCGTCGTTTCCTCGACACTTGATCTCAAACGATGCGTCGACGACCCAAGTTGGTAGATAGAGCGCTGTCATTCGTTCGAGCTTGACAATGTTGCCGTCTGGTTCCGATAGGCTCTTGATGCCGATGAGCGAGAGGAACTGGTGCTTGATCATGGACCATCTGCTCATTACGCGAGGCATGACCTCGGTGGTTGCTAGCGTGGTGAGGTAGTCTTTTGCAGCTTTTGTGGGTACTCGGAAGGGGATGACTTCGACTTTGGCTTGTTGATGCCGTGGAATGCCGGAGCTGGATGCGACAGGCGTGGAAGACGTGGATCTTGGAGGTGGAGATGTGGTCGCCGGGGTCGATGCGCTGGGTGTAGCTGGGATGCTTGTTCTCGTGGAAGGTGACGAAACCGCAGAGGCACGAAGGGAGGATCGAGGTCCGTGAGTGGGAGATTCACGCCGCCATCGCACGGCGGTGGTGTGCAGGGCGGAACATCGTGACGGGCAGGTGCTCCGGAGCGAGATACTGAGAGCTGGTGCAAGCCGCGATGGCCCTGCTTGCAGCATACGTGCGGCGCTCATCGTTCCTATGCTCGTGGTGTATGATGTTGGTGAAGAAGCTGAAACGTTGTTCGCCTCGTTTAGCCGTGACAGGGACAAACGAGCACGGTCCAAATTTTTCGAAACGGAAAGCGTGACGTTGAAAGGATCGGCAAGTCAGACGACGCCAAAGTGCCTTTCTTCCTAATCCCACACTCTCGCCTTTTCATCTCATCACCTTTCACTTCTCCAGCACGCACCTCGTTCGCACCTTTCCACCATGCTGGCTCGCTCGCTGCGCTTAGCAGCTCGTCGGCCACAGACGTCCCTGCCATGTCGCCGACTGGTTCGACACGCATCATCCTCCAGCAGCAATGCATCTTCCGACTTCTTTGCATCTTCTGCAAAGCTCCCAACCAACAAGATGGCTCTCGCATCGTCAGCAGCTGCCGTCCTTGGAGGTCTGGCACTGTACGCTACCTTGGCCCCCAAATCATCCTCGACCTCCTCGTCCGCTGTACATTGCGAAGCGGCCAAGCCCACCCCTGCTTCTGCCACAAAAGGCGGCAACCAATCCGACCTTCCCGAAATCTCTCACCTCGACCCTAAAGTCCTCTCCGATACCTCGGCTCCCATGCGAAAGCGTATGGAAACGTACATCAAGCTTCTCCAATACAACATCGTCTCGGCTCTCTCCCAGGAAGAACCAAAAGCACGCTTCCTCATCGACAGCTGGCTTCGAAAGGAAGGCGGAGAAGGGATCTCTTGCGTCCTTCAGGACGGCTCTACGTTTGAGAAGGCTGGCGTCAACATCTCGGTGGTGCATGGAATGCTTCCACCAGCAGCGGTCAGGCAAATGAGTGCCGACCATGCCGGGCTCATGGACAAAACGGGTTACAAACTCGAGGGCAAAGATGCGGACGTCAAAGGACTGCCCTTCTACGCAGCAGGATTGAGCCTCGTAGTGCATCCCAAGAACCCGTTCGCACCCACAGTACACTTCAACTATCGATACTTCGAGTTGACCCATCCCGAAAAGCTGGCTGATGGTTCGCCCAATCCGCGTCACCCGAAAAACCGCAAGGATGGAAAGCACGACGACGAGCCGGTCGCATGGTGGTTCGGCGGCGGAACGGACCTGACGCCCATCTACCTGTTCGACGAGGATGCCAAACACTTCCACTCGACCCTCAAGTCTGCGGCTGATCAGCACGATGCTTCGTTCTACCCGACGTGGAAGAAGTGGTGCGACAAGTACTTTTTGATCCCACACCGTGGTGAAGCGCGCGGAGTTGGAGGCATCTTTTTCGACGACTTGACTCTACCGCAGTGGGCCTCCTCGGACAAAGCATACATTCCTCTATCGGATGGCACCAAGCCGTCGCCCGCAGCACCACTGGTACCGTCGATATCGTCGACCAAACCACACTCTCAAGATTCGCTCTTCGCTACGGTCCGCTCCATGGGCGATGCCTTCCTGCCCGCCTACCTGCCTCTGATCCAGAAGCGCAAGAACACGCCCTTCACCGAAGCACACGAACGATGGCAGCAGATAAGGAGGGGCAGGTACGTCGAGTTCAATCTGGTCTACGATCGCGGCACCAAGTTCGGACTGCAGACTCCCGGAGCGAGGATCGAGAGCATCCTGATGAGTCTGCCGTTGAAGGCTAGATGGGAGTACATGGAGCGATACAGCGGAGGCGGGGCGCAGGGGAGGGACGGTAAGGCGACCAGGAAGGCTGATGCTGATGGCGGAGACGAGGAGGAGGGCGTGCTGGAGAGACATACGCAGAACGCGCTGAGGACGCCGCGAGATTGGGCGTAGAAATCTCTGTGTCAAGTCTCGATAGAAGGAGAGCACCTCTCATGCTTGTTTCTCGTGTGTCTGTGCAGTCGTGCGTGGAGCTGCCAAAGGTGGATATCGACAATACTGTCTAGGTAACACCAAGGCGCTGAATGTGTCTAACGGGATCTATTGCATCAATCGGGGTGACTGCTCCAGACCAGGGGAAAAACTCATGGCGATCAGGGATTAGCCACTTGATCGGCCAGCCTGGAAGTCAACTCTGCCGAGGTATCCTGTGACGGGGTCGAAGTCTCGGCTACGGGTGAGACGATGGTCTGTGCTGCTGTGGGGTTTGACGTCGCTGGAGTGCTTGTGTCCGGGTCATGAATCTGCTCTGTCTGCTGACCGCGTCTGCCGCTGGTACCACTACCACCTGCCTGGTTGCCTGGCGTGGTCACGGGAAACGGCAGCAGTGCACCGGGATTGCTCTTCCCCACCGCACCGTATTGACCCTGCCTACCCGACCCGGTCCTACCTGCTCCGCCGGCGACGGTCGGGTTTACATTCTGCAGCGTGAAGTTCGGTGGTGGAGTAGCTAGCAACAGATAGTGACCCGAACTTAGACCTGTTGGTCGGTCCATTCCCATCAGACTCAATTTGGGAGTCCTCGAAGACGAAGAGTATTGATTCGAGGCGGATCTGGATAGACCCGATGATCGGTCGAAGGAGCCGGAGAGATGGAGCGAAGTTGCTTTCGAGGGCGAATTGGTGCGTGATCGGGGACGTCGACCGGGGCTGGATTTCGTCGCGCTAGGGACGCGGAGGGCGTTGCTGGGTCGGTCGAACGGCGGTTCGAGAAAGTCGATCCGTTTAGGTTTACCCTTCGGTGACGATCCATCACGTCCATCCCCAAGCAGAGGTTCTTGTTCACCGACCTCCTCCTCCTCTTCCTCGTGCTGCTCCTCAAACGTCTCGTCTCCCTCCTCCTGCGATTGATCCTCCCGTCTCCAAGTCAAAACGAACACGCCAGCAAACGTCGTCAAACATCCAAATAGGAAGTTGATCAACCTATGAGCGTCCATGTTCTCGAAATCCCTGTACAGAATCGCTGAGCCCACGATGGCCGAAATCGTGAAAAACACGAATTGAGTCGGAATCACCTCCCTACTGTCAAACCTCTGCAGCGCCCTGTTCAGATAGGTGATCTGGATCACCGCTGTCACTGCCAACACCACCACCAGACCATACGTGATGGGGAACTTGAGCGCCTCGATCGGTTGGCCACCCGAGATGAGCGAAGAAATGCCTTTGGTTGAGAGAACCGTGAACCCGCCAAAGATCGCACACGTTCCGACATCGATCAGCACCCACCTATCACCCAGAGAGGTGGTGGAGAGGAAGGCGAGGAGACAGCCGGAGGAGCTCGATATGGCGGTGTAGATGAGGAACTCGAGCCTTTTGATGGCGGTGAGAAGCTGGGAGGGGTTGAGGCGGGGGTCGTTTTGTTTGGAGGAGAAGACGACGGTGACGGCGCCGATGATGGCGAGGAAAATTCCGCCGACATCAGAGGCTCGGAAACGTTCGTGAAGGAGGATGGGGGAGATGATTACGTTGGAGAGGAGGGCGACGGCGCCGAGGGGTGCGACGAGCGAGGCGGGGGCGAAACCGTAAGAGATAAAGTTGCCGCCTTCGCCGATGGTCATGAGCGCCAGGCCAAGCCACCATAGTTTGCTGTGAAGAAACATGGTGTCCATGCCATTGCCACTGCTGTTGCCGTTAGACTTGTGTCCGTTGGTTTGTGTATCAGATTGTCCATTTTGCTTGGCGACAACAGCGCTTGCGGAAGCACCTTGGCCTGTCGTCGATCGCCGTCTGTCGGTGCTATCCTGTCGTTCTGCGTGGGTATCGTCGTGCTCCTGGGTGTCCCCGTTATGGTCTGATTGTCCATGTTGCTTTCTTTGCAGCCGAGTATGCGCGAGTTTCTGGCAGTTGAGCGCCAGACTGATGGTCACGTTACCCGCCACGGCTACGACGACGCCGATCCAGGTGCGACTGGAGGAGAGCATCTCCATGATGGTTTCGCTGTAGGCGTGTGTGAGGGTGCCTCAGATGCGGTCCGATCCTTGCCTTCAGATCAACATACTGTGGTATGCCTTGCGGCTCGTCCGTGGAGAGCAAGTGGATGCGGTGCAAAGTGTCGTTGAGAAGAAAGCTGGTGCGAGCGTTCTCAAGGTGTGGAGGATAGAGAGGCATAGCGGCAGAAAGGCGTCATCGTGATTCCAATATTTTCGGAACGTCAGAACGGCGATTCCAGCGGAAAACACTTTCCAACCGGCAGACTTGTTAGATCTGTGTCGCGGGTTGTTCTTCGGCAGTCGGGCACATTTTGTCCTCCACACCATCATCCTCGACCTTGCTCTCTGCCCTCACACCTTGCCCTGTAGCCCGTCAACCCCACTCTCTCAACCGTCATCGTCATCACGCTTCGCAACAATGACGACTCGAGCTCTTCTCACACGCACAGCCCATACAGCAAGAGGATCCATCCGATTCCTCTCCCACTCCACTGTTACACGGAACGCCTCCCAACCAGCCCCCGTCTCGTCCTCCTCTTCTTCCGCAAATCCGCACGCCGCACGCCTCGCCGCCGCCTCAGAAGACTCCCGCTCCCGCCTCGCAAAGCTTCAAGCACAGCGCTTGGAAGAACTTAACCGAGGTCGTAGCAGTGGCTCTTCATCATCAGGACGAACCAACAAACCCGAACAAAAATGGTCGAACCGTACCCTGATCGCACTGGCAACGTCCGTGGGAGCATGCACGTACTTGATGGGTACCTATCACGGATACAATGCGGGTAAAGCATATGTGCTGGAAGAGCAGCAGCTGACTGCGGGATCGACGAGCGCACCGGTGACCGCTGCACCACCAGCTGCTTCCGGTGCAAGAGTACCTGCTTCCACCGTGCCGACACTACCTGCCTCGGATGCAGCTTCCACATCAACAGGTGCCATCTCCGCAGCTCTACTCCAGCTCCTCCCAACAAGACCTTCCCTTCACTGCGAACCAGCTCCCACCAATCCCACTGCGCCAGCTAAGTGTCGATTGGCAGAACTCACCCAGTACCACTGCGATCTACAAACCAACCGCGTCGTCTGCCAACCTATCGACCGCATCTTTCGCCTGTAAGCTCCTCCCTCTTCCCCCATACCCTTCCCCTTCTCACTTTCAACCCCACAACTGACAACCCACATGGACAATTGTAGATGCAAAGGTAGACCGGCAGTCGAAGTTTCTCATATCGTCGAATTCGATCAGTCTGGCAAACCCTTTTTTCCCGATCATCTGGAGTGAGTTGACCACCATCACATCCTCAAGCCCAGTCGACATACACTAGACAGCTGACGCAAGCATCATCCCCATTTGCGACCATACCACCTACTCCCGCAACACAGAGAAGCAATGCCGCCCTCATCCCACTGGCACGAGTTGAGATCGCCCGAGCTCTAATCTTCTTTGGCACGGCATCAGACCTGACATTCGCAATTCACTTCTCCTCGAACAACACTCGGGACCGCACATAATGGACACTCGGGAATGGAATAGAATGATCAATGAACGGTGGTGACTGGCGACCGTGACTGAAACCGATTACATTTTGGAATCTTTGGGGGATGCTTGGGCGACGAACCCGTTCGCTTTTCTCTGCAGACACTCCTCCCCGTCCATCTCTCCTTCAGAAAGTCAAGTCCGACTGTCGGCGAAGCAGAGCCGGCAAACGCAGCTTGGCCTCGGATCCCACCGTTGCGCGGCGACGCGTGGCCCTGATATCAATGACCTTGACCCCCGTCGTGGGCAACGAGAACAGATCGCTTACGGCACGGTGGTGACCGAGGCGGTGTCGCTTGCGCTGAACTTCCAGTTCCCGAATGATGTCATCTTCCTGCTCCTTTTCGTCCGGGGACCTGGTGGCGGGAGGGGTCACGACGGCTTCGAGTCCTGCAAAAGCACCCGGGTTGGCACAGATGGGCATAGCAGGACGCACAAAGTGGAGATGGGCGTCGAAGGGATCCTTGCCGTCTTGCCCTTGCTCCGAGGCCGACGAGATTGGACTGGGGTCCTCAAAGTTGTCGAAAACCATCGTATCGTGATCGTTTCCTGACAGACTGGGTGGGGCCAGCCTTGAACCCCGACGTCGGTGCTTGAGACTCTGCTTGTTGTTGCTTTGGGGATAGCGGCCCTTGTGCTGTGGCAAATCTTCGTTGTCGAGCTCCATCAGAGGAGCACGATTGTCGAGATGGCGACCTCGATTGAAGCAGTGTTCCACCTGCAGTGTCGAATGGATACGCTTCTTGTCAACGTCATTGACGTAGCGCTGAAGGCGATGGTGGGTGGTCGTCTGTTCGGGAAGCAGAAGTGGCTTGGTGTGACGTTCTCGACCTCGAGTGTTCTGGTCTTGAGCCTGACGATCAGCGTCGTCATTCTCGTCGTCGCTGCTGTCCGTGCAATCGACGAGGAGATCGATGTCATCCTTCTTGCGTCTCTCAAACAGAGGAGAAGGTCTTCTCTCGCGTGCATGGACGCTGCCAATATCGAGATCCAAATGACGATCCGAGTGTCTGCGCTCGAGACCGGTTCGGATCGGGATAGCTGTCTGCTGCTCCTCGATGACCTGGATCTCGTCCGCCAGATCCGACATGTTTGCCTTCGAATAGTGGTCGTGACCACCAGCGATCTGTCTGTTCACGTTCGCTTGAGGCTTGAACGAGTCCGAGTAGCTTCGTCGTGTTACATTCGGGCGGACAGGCAGACAAAGATCTTCGGTGGTAGCGAACATGTCGTCGGCGTCGTTTCCTCGCGGAAAGATGCTGAGATGACAAGGAGGGCTTAGGACGGGAATGCCAATCCTGCAGCAAGGCGAGGGGCGACGTTGGCGAGTTGTGTCTGCTGGTGAGGCTGATAGGTGTTGAGATGAGGTCGTTTCGATGGAAGAGGAGCAACAGGAATCCGACGAGCAAAATAGGTGCCCTTGGAGGGCGCGCTGCTCAGGCACCGAGCTTTAGGAGATGTCGAGGTAGGAGGAAGCGAAGTTCCAGAGTGGATGACGAGGTGCAAAACGATGTGTGAGGGTATCGCGCTAGAGAGTACTCGAGTGAGAAATGCGTAATTCGGGCTTTTTATGGCTTGGCGACGAGTGTCGATGCGTTGATGCTTGGTGTTGATCCGGACAGACCAGGCTTTGGATGGACGGAAGGGGGAAGCGGATGCAGAAAAGGGGGCCGTATATATCTATCAACGACTTCGAGAGGAGCGAACTTCCGAACGTGCAGCTTGTAGTGATGACTCTGGACTGCGAATCGCCTGGCTTGCATGAGACACTTTTTGCCTTTACCCACCAGCCCGACGAAATCAAGGGTGTGACGTTTGCGAAAAGATGCGACCGCAAAGGTTGCCGAGGCAATGCAACGGCAACGGTACTCGACAGGCAATCCAAGCCAAGTTTCCGTGCCCGTGCTGAGCATGGCAACGTTGTCATCCGAGAGAAGCCAAAAAAAATTGTCCGAGTGGCTGAGGCGTTGCCGTGCTACAATCACAATCACAATACCAAAAATACACAAAGTTTGCGAAACTCCAAAGATTACAGTCACAATCACATTCGCCGTCCCAATCACTTCCGCAATCCGCACACAAGTACAAACGCAGGAATACAGCAGGGTGTGCAGTTTCACTCTGAGGAAACCTCGGCAGTCTCTGCATTCCGCATGGCAAGGTTGAAATGAAAGTCTGGGCCGGCCCGAGCGAGCCCAGATCGCAGGTAAAATGGGGTCCCGGCTCGAGCAGTCAAAAATGAACGAACCGGCGCAAAGCGATCGCAAAGCAAATAACTGCCCCAGCAAGAGGCCGATCGAGAAGGGCACGGGAAGTCGCCGAAGCATGCATCACGATCGAGTCCCTCCTTCCGTGCTTCGGAACTCGGGTCGCGAGGAGGACCTTCCTAGCCTTGCGGACAGGCCGGTCGGCGACCGTATTGAAATGAATGGCATCCAAGCGAGGCAACGGGACCAAGCGGCAACATCCGGATCATGGCAAAAGAAGAAGAAGAAGAAACGGAAACTGAAAGCATGCTCGAAGGAGCAGCGGTGGGTCCAGACGCAGGGATCGGCTGGCGAGGTGCGGGACGAGAGTGTCAACGGCTAGTTACCGAAAAAAGCCGTGGCTTCGTGCCTCCGTAGGCTGTGCAGACCTGTGCTGAGATCTTGGAGAACGGTGGGAAGCGATCCCACACTTACACATAAACATAAAGTACAATCAGTGCACGGCGCGGACCGGACAGCGCCGTTGAGGCAGGCGGTGAAGTTGCTCGTGGTGGGACCATGCATCTGATCACTTTTGCGTCGTCACAAGCACGTATCCACCACACACATGCATCAAACGAAACACATCCGGCGTCAAACTTTGAAAAGCGTCGTCGTTGCAGACCAATGCTCTTCGCGGCAATGGTGCCGAGATCGCTTGCTTACCTTTGCCATCAAAGTATAGTGGGGTACGGGGTGTGCTGTGCTGCGTACGTCACTTCCACCCGCCTACTGCGTCTGCACGAGCTGCTTAGCGTGCAGCTGCCACCACTGTAAATCTTCTGACAATGACTTGACATCTCGGCTAAGGTCACGGCAAAGCGGAAGCATGTACAGTATGCAGTTGGATGTGTGGCTTTTTCGCGCGCCTTCCCTTTTTGGGGTGTGAACCTGATCCTCTGCTGAGAAAATGTGTGCACGTTGCGTGCGAGTCTCGAAGCTAAACGAAGAAAATGTCGTTGTTCTGGCTCTTCGATGTTGAGAGTATGAGCTACAATGCGGCACGCACAAGCTCGAGGGAGGTGGCTGTGGAAGGGTGGCTGACGGTGGTGGCACTCCGAACCCTTTTTCATCTTTTCTTCTTCTTCCTCCCACGATCCGAAGGCTTCCGAATGTGGGGTTGCACAACGTTCCGAATTGCGGAGCATCGACTCGTTTCTCCCACGGTACGTCTCCTTCCCTTTGTTCTCACCTTTTGCACCCTTTGTCTGGCACGTCAAAGCTTCGCCAGTTCTCAAGTTCATCCTCAAACTTCTCACAAAGCCAGGTAGTAATGCCACACTCGTTCCTAGTTCGAGAAATGTAATGCCTGAGGATACGACTCAATGAGCGAGTGGAACAGATTGCCTGATTTTGCTTGGTTGATTTGGGCTGCGACAGCGGATAACGATCCGACAGGAGCTTGCATGTAAGCAACAGGACTGGGTCAATCTCGCTGCAAGCGATGCCCGTTCATTGCTTCAATGATACAGACACTGCAAGCAATTCCAGCGACGCTCACACCCCTTGTTTGCATTACAAACAAACAGTTTGTCAGACCTCATCCTTTCCATCGGCTGTGCCGCCGAGAACGGTACCAATGCGCCGAGTCCCAAAACGATACTGTCACGGTCGATGGGCAGAATTTCGTTGCACTGAAGACTGCACAACCGATTCTTCCGTCTGTTGCCTGGCGTTGAAAGTTTCCTCCCCGCCAACGAGGAGTGAGCGGTGGCTAACCGATCTGGTCGTTGCTGCTCCGCGAGAACAACCTCATAGCTGCTTTTCGATCTCGATTTGACCGCCGCACTCGGTCACTCGGCAACACTTTTCTTGGTACCCACAACGTCGCTGCCATCGGACCTCGGCCTCGAATAGCATGATGTGCCAAGACTTCCAAAGTGTTCGCAACCGAGCCTCGAGCCCCCGAAAGGAGTAGACTCCCCATTTCATCCCGAAATGCGGTGATGCACCCGAGAGAAAGGCGGCAAAGTGCGGAAAAGTTGGGCGCTGCAGCGAATCGCGTGCGTCAACGTGGAAGCTGGCGTCGCCTTCTGTCACCTCTACAATGTTTTATCTACAGGATACTGTACCCTTCACACGGCTACGGCCGCCGCCTTCCGAGTTACGCAAGATTGCGTGAACCCCAATTTCTCTTTCCTGGGCAGTTCGCAAAGGGGAGGAGGTGACTCAGCCGTGATTATCGGCTCTCAGGTCCAGAACCCAATAGCAGCCTTTCCAGGGCCAGGGCGGAAGAGCCGAAGTCGAGGCTTCGATCGAGCAGCAGACACGATAAGCTCGCAAAAAGTCTGGAACTCTGTGCTGAGTGAGCAGCGTTTCCGTCGATAACACCCAAAACAAAAGGAAGAAAAGCCTACATGATAGGTCGCGGCCTTGACCGAAGGATCCCATCGCCAACACCACAACGCTGAGATGGTCGAGGCAGAGAGCCGCTGTACGGTGTGCATCCGGCTCAAAGCCGAGGTCGACATCAATACTGCCCTGCTCCTCAGAAACAAACTTGAGCGAGGTTGACTGTCTCAAGCTCGAGTGCGTCGTTCCTCGGGACCCGGAAGGCGTACATGCTAGTCAAAGTCGCCATTGTGCCGACACCTTGTGTCGTTTTTCACTTGGTGAGGAACAGAGAAGTCTGAGCTTGGTGCGGCACCAACCGCAGCTTTACACACTCGCAGCAAGAATGCTTTGAGGCTCAAAGCATACACAACAGTACGAGCAGACATAAATGGTCTCAACGAAGACAAAAGAGTGGCGTGATGAGCTGCCAGCACATTATGCGAGCTCGTCGGTCGCACCGACGTTTCATCGAGCGACGACGCTCGTCCTTCATGTGAAATCGATCATCTCGAAGTCGTTGTCGATGCGCAGCGTCGAGCGAATGCGGCTAGCCAGCAAACAGTTTACGGAACATCTTCACATAGAACACGGAATATGAAACTAGCGGACCCCCGGGCCACACTCGTCGCACCTAGGCATCAATCAAGGCTTCGCTCGGTCATCCCACGGAACGCCTTTGGCTCCGCAATTGGAATTCTGAACGTTGGTTCAAAGGTAGGTGGAGACGACACTCGATTGTACCATAAACCATCTTCACCAGAACAAAGCCTTGCAACCTTGTCCGAGACACAGTTCGTCGGGCACCGGCCATCACCGCCTATTCCACCGGTAATGCTTAGGACAGCCTTCTCTGCCTCACCGATGAGGTCGCCTATGCCAAGCTCAACCGTCTCTCCTCGGTTCGAACAACCATCCGCTAACATTCATCGCCAAGCCTCACACTCCAGCGGCGGACAGTTCCATCCCTAAGAATAGGATCAAACTGAGGAGTCGAATCAAGGGCACGTATGGATACAATTCAATTCCAGGTGGGGAAACAAGGTGCGTGCCGGTCACGGAATGACACGGCAACGGTCAGGGACTTTGTATGTGGGTCGGTGGAAGCTCGACGACTTCCGCTTTTGCGGCCGAGTTGCCATCTTGCTTGGGTTCGGCTTTTCCGCCTGCGACAGGCGATGCTTGCAAACCGAGCTCCAGTGTACGCAAAGCACTGGCAGCTGCAACACCGGGTTTCATTGCTTCGTTGCCATTTGCTGCATCGCCATCAATCGAGGAACGAGCGGCGACATCGACATCACGAGGGGCGTCCTGCTTTGCGGCCTCGCTGGTGCTGCCGGGCCCGGCTGGTGAGGCTTGTAGGCGCGACGGCGAGCTCAACAGCGTCTCTGCAGGTGCAGGTGCGGCAGCTGCGGCGTTGTTCGGCGAAGCAATCGCTGCTGCTCCCGACGCACCAGCTGCCGAAGAAGCGGGCGAGAACACGTGTCCGAATACGTTGCCCAAAGCCGTGACCGAAGGTGCGTTAGGTGCTGCCGCCACAGCAACGTCGGCCGAAGCGGAGGATGGATGCAGCGTCTGAGCCGTTGCGCCGAGGCTAGCAAAGTGCCCCGAGGTCCCACGGCTGGCCGAGGGACTCGAAGCACGAGCAGGTCCTAGGCTGAACCCATTGGTGGGCGGATCGCCATTCCGCGAGGCCGAGGAATCGTAAGGTCGAGACAAGGGCGATTTGGCCGGAGTGTGGCGCATCGGAAACGAACCGGACGGCTGAGAGGGTCGCCGGAAACCAGGGCTTCCCAATGTGGCTCCACACGACGGGGAGCGTGGTGACATGGCGCTAGCCCCGTTGCCCTGCGCGGCTGATGCAGGACTTGGAGAGGCACCACCAGACGAAGGCGAGCGTGGCGAGCTGATTGCAGGCAGCTGCGGCGGCTGCGTTGGTCGTCCCATGCCGAGCGCTGGACCGTTTTGGGATTGCCGAGCCGAAGCATTGCTTCCATTGGTGGGCTTGCTGGAGGGAGCAGTAGGAGCGAGGCCGCCTATGCTGGCAGCCGGAAGCAGAGGCCGTCCGACAGTCGACGACGCATCGTTGGCTCCGTTCGGCACAGAGTGACTAGAGGGAGGCGGAAGCTGGCCCAGTCCGGTCTTTGCAGGAATGGGTCTGGATGCTGCACCTGACGAGGTCAACGCACCCGTCTCGGCGGGCTGTGCACCTGCGGTAGGAGGTCGCAAGTTTTGCGGAGCAGGTGTGGGCTTTGCAAGCTCATCGCTGACGGCGCGGATAGACGGATTGACCGATGCTGGATCTTGCATCTTGACCGGCTCGGCGGCCTTGCCGCTGGACACGAGCTTGATCTTTGGCCTCGGCGATTCTGCTTTACCATCCAACGCGACCGCCTCACTCGCCTTGCGTGAAGGAGACTCTGCTCCATCGCTCGTGCGTTTGTTGCTGCGCGGACTCGACTTGTCGCGTCGTGAAAGGATGCCAGGATGCGGAGCCGGCGTGCCCGCCGAAGGCGGACGGCACTTGGAACAGAAAAAGTCGACGGATTCCCAGTCTCGCTTCTTCTTGAGACCGAGGATCTGTTTGTCAAAGCTGTCCCAACACTTGATGTGTTGCCAGACGCCGCATTGCTCGCAGCAGACAATCTCATCGTCCTCGTCAGGCGGACTGATGGCGGCTTTGCCGCAGACTTCGCAGTTGAGCTCCCATTCCTCCTCCTCTTCCGCAGCAGCGCCTTTGACGGCTAGCGAAGAATCTTCTGGCACGGGCGTCGACTCCTTTGAGGGTGGCGGGATGCCTCCGTTGGCGATGATCTCCTCGCGTCGGCGGATGCGTTCCTGACGTTCATTTTCTCTTCGTTCGCGCTCCTCCTCTTCGCGAATGGCTTTGGTCTCGATCTCGAGCTCGCGGGCGCGCAGACGCTCTTCTCGTTCGCGAAGTCGCGTTTCCCTCGAGATCTGGGCTTGCTGATCCTCCTCTTCCCTCTGACGCTTCTGTTCCTCTTCCTTTCGAATCAGAGCCATCTTTTCCTCCATCCTGGCACGAGCTTCGCGGTCTCGCTCGCGTTCCTCTCGTTCCGACTCCTTGATGGCAATACGGCTAGATCGCTTTCGGTTGGCGAGCGCGAGTTCCAGAGCACGCTGGCGCTCGACTTCGTCCATGGCCTCGAGCACTTGTTCGAGGATCTCGTTGTTGATGAACTGGTGCAGATTCTTCTCGTTGGGGTCCTTCGACTTGGCGAAGCGTTTGGCAAAGTCAAGCCACTCCTGGCGAGTGACGACGATGGCCTCGAACTCGACCCATTCATCTTCAGCGGTGGCGTCCTTGCCAGTCTCCATGTCGTGGTTGTCGTCATCGCCTGCTGCGCCCTTTTCCGCTTCGTCTTCTTTTGTATTACTTGTTTCTGCTTCTGCCCCAGCCTCATCATTCATCTCGACGTCTTTGTCATCTTCCGTGGCGTTGTCCTTCTGATCGTCATCATCCTCCAGCGTCTCGGGCGGCTCGCTGAGCTCCGAGTCGGACGAATAGGTTGCACCTGCCGTCCGCGAAGCACGACCGTTCGAAGGAGTACGAGCCGCCTCATCCTCTTGAGGTGCAAAGCGGGCTGATGTCCTGGTTCCACGTCTTGGTGGTAGCCTTGATGGTGTGGAAGCGGCTGAGTCCGTGAGCGACGACCTTGTTCGCTTGGACGGCGTCGAGCTCGGCGTCACGTCTGATGGACGACTGCGCTTGCTGGTAAAGGATTTTGACGATGTAATTGGTTTCGCAGCCCCCGAACTCGCACGTCGCGCAGCAGCAGCTTCCATTCTAGCCCGCTTGGAGCCTTTCTTGGCGGGCGCACGGGTCTTGGCAGGTGGTTTGGGGAGTGGCTGCGGACGCTGGATCCAGATGCGGTTGTCGTCGAAGAGCCAGTATGCATTGTCGCCGGCATCCCAGCCGATTGGCGACACCCGCCACGTTGTGATGTCCTCTTCCGACTTGACGAGTTTGCGGAACCTCTCTGGGTCCATGAGCTGCCATTCGCAAAGGTCGTGGAGGGTGGCGATCTTGTCCTCCAGACAGAGCTGCGCCCAGTCGATGGGTTGTTCTGAAGTGCCGAAGCGGCTAGTGGCATCGACGTCGCGAAGGTTGAACTGAGCCCTCAAGTGATGCTGCCAGTTGTCAAAGTCGATGGTGCGGTCAAGCGTCAAGGTGTAGAGCAGACGTTTGATGAGATCGGGGACGACGTTGGATTCGTTGTTCTCAAAGTCGAGCTCGAGCGCCTCGGTCTCGAAGCCGCTCATGCCGAAAGCCTCGTCAAAGACGAAGAGGAACTGGCAGACGGCAGCAAACTTCCACATCTTGCGAAGTCGCTTCGTGATCGGGTGAAGCTCGACCACCGGTGCGGCTGCAGTAGCCGATGGACCGGCGACAGCGCCGAGCGAACGACGAGCAGGCATGACGGAGGCGTAAGCGCGCGATCAGCGCTGGGCTCGGGATTCCTTTCTTGAGCTCTGTTGTGCCGTTCTGTTCATGCAGGCGCGTATGGAAAGCGACGCCGCCAGGTTGCTGGCTAGGATGGACGGACGAACTCCCAGCACTAAAGTTGTCAACTTTCAGCTGATCAGACTGATGTAAGCAGTGAATGACAGTCTCCTGTTGTTGTCTGTGGGAGAGGACGACAAAGAGGTCGAGTCCTTGATGATGACGGAGCCGCTTGAATACGGAGGGAAACGGTTACCGAGGTGGAGAAGGAAGATTGGACGGAAAGCCAGAAGCAATGGTTTGTGGTCGTTGCGGAAACGCGCATAGATTTCATTCCAATTTCGGGTTCTTTCTTTGTTGAGATGCCCGATTCCGCGAGCACTTGTCGAGGAATTTTCGACGCACGGAGGCGCGCTCTCGTGACTGATCGGGCGACATCGAAAGACGCGATGCAGCTAATAGGCCCGAGCAGCTCCTGGCTCTCATCGTTCTCGGCTGTTGGCCAGTATGTTGTAGCTTCAAGACGACACAGTCCCCGACGTGGATCGACAAAGAGCTCTGAGCTCTTCGGTGGATCGGCTAGATTCACATCGGTCGAGGCCAGCTGCGTCGTTTCGATGAGCTGCATGATATGGAAGAACGGATAAAATGTAGAATACAGTGCAAGGTGGTCGCGACAAAAAGATCGGCTAAAAGTTGATGAAGATGCGCACATGAGACATGACAAGTCGCGGTGCGTCAGACAGGGTATGTGAAGCGCGAAAGCACCATAAAGATCGCTTGGACTACCTTGTGCGTTGAGCAAGCGGCTCTGGTGCCTGTGCCTTGTCCGCCGAGGCGTCGTTGAGACGGTAATGTGCCAACGGTCTGTTGAGCTCGCCTTTGGCACGACACTTGTACAAGAAACCAACCACCACCTCGCCTTCTTTTGGAGCAGGTTGTGATGCGAAGTGCTGTGTTGCGACTTGGCTCAGGTAGTTGGTGGCCGCGTCGGCATCGAAAAAGTGCGGCGGACATGGGATCTCGTCTTCGTTGGTTTTGGCTGCATTGACGCCGTAGGCTGCGGCAGTCTCGGCAGCACTGCTCTCTGCTGCATTGCGCTTTCGACTCAGACTAGTTGTCAAGGGAGACGCGGCGCGACCTTTGCGCTTGCGTCCATTAGAAGACGAACCCGCATCCTGCTGTGAAGAGTCGATGGGTGGATACGCTTGCGCGAGATCGTAGAAGGAGATGTACGACTGGACGACCTCGGACGGAAGTGCATTAAAGTCGACGACAGGTTCTATTCACCGTTCAGAGTGGCAAAGGGAAAGTTTTAAAAGTCAGTAACAGCTCAAAGCATTTCGGGATCACCGGATGGACGTACCTCGGTCAGTGTCGTCGTGGGCCTTGCTTCGGTCCTTGTTCTTGCTATCGTCATTTGCGACCATGTTGACAATTGGGAGCGCGAGCCAAGAGGCTTAAGATGGAGTAACTGTCGGGAAAAAGTGGAACTGCGGAGGTGTGGAAGTGTTGGAGGATGCTGTTTGAGAGTCAAGAGCGCTGCTGAAGAGAATAGCATAGCCAAAGCAGTCTCCGCACACTGGCGGAATTACGACCCGACTTCCGAGGTTTGTATAAGCTCGACACAGACTTGGCCCGTGGCCGACCGCGCGAGCTTGTCTCGTCCTAATCATTCAGGACAAGCTTAAGCTCGGACCTCACAGTATGGAAGCTGCGTTGTCTCGATCTCATCATCCCAGCCCAGCTGCATCCGCCGACGTTGCTGAAGTGTCGAAGCAAGGTCGATACAGCTGTGTGAGCTGCGCCTGCTTTTGCTAGGTGGCGGCACGCAGGCGTCGCTCAATTTTGAAAGTGGACCCTGAGAAATGGTGTCGCAACTGCAGCACGCCTGCACCCTCGGCAATTCAACTCTTTCTCAGAAACCACACATGTCCTTCGGGTGCAGTCACGAACCAACACTGCATCAGTTCATACAACTTCGAATGAGTTGACCCTCCCCTTCCTGTCACGATTACGCTGACACCGTGACAGCCCGCACATCTCAGCCAGCAGGACCACAATTGTCTCAGCATCAGGAACATCGCATCCACGCTGTCTGCACAGGTCAAGGTCACCCCACCGATTTGCACAGGCAGTCTCTCTAGTGCTCAGCGATCGCGACGTCATCTATACAGACTCGGTCACCATCGTCTTTCAACGCTACATTTCCCGCTCGATGCTTCGACTAGTATAAGATCACTGTCGCCAAGACAGGCCGCCTCGGGTAAGCCGTGCCTCACCAGCTCATCCTATCATGAAGCGCTTCTTCTCTCGCTTCTCGTCGGCTGGCCCGACCTCACCCACCAAACACGCTCAAGATGCACCATTCGACCGATCGGAGGAGCGATCCTTGAGCTCAGCCGCAACTGCACCTCTCTCCTCTTCTGGGTACAGCGCTACAGGCCGTACCAAGGCGTTGGTCGCCCAGTTTGAAGAAGCTTGCCTCGCTCAACCGGTCGCGTCACCGTTCTCTGATACGACGCCAGCGACACCGCAGCACACCATCTCCACATCACCAACCGAAGCGCCGGTCGCACATGTTGCTCCCTTCTCGTCAAGCACTAGGAATGTCTCCAACGATACTTTGTCGCCGTACGTGAAAGCGTCCGTACCAGAACGCGTACCCGGCTCAAGCTTGCCCGATGAGTCCGATCAGCGACTCAAGCATGCTGCTCTGGGCGCGAGGAGCAAACGGAACGGGAAGCGCATCACCAGCGGTCAAGAAGAGGAGCAGCGACAGGCAAGCGCTGGGAGCCACGCCGCCTCATCTTCGTCTCACGCCAGCAAGACGGTCGCTTTTGCACCTTCCCCGCAGAAGCAACGCTCCACTTCTCCTGCTCATGTTGCTCACCTACAGCGTCTCTCAGTGTCTCAACCACTTTCCCGTACCAGCTCATCCGACGGCGATCCTCATATACCTAGTAGCTTTTCACGACCCACCGCCGCCAGCCAAGCGAGATCGAGGACCTGGACAAGGTCGGCAGCGAGCGACGCAACACATCCTTGCGCTTCAACAGCTCTGCACGGTCAACGAGAGAAGCCACCTGGGCGAGCTGCGCGTCCTCCGAGACCAACCCATGCAGCAACAACTCGTGCTCTGTCCCGTCGCAGCTACTCGTACTCAAGCGCCACGGCTGATATCGATCCTCTCGCGATTGGGCCCTCTTCACGTGCGGCTGCAAAGCATCCTCCATCATTCGCAAGACGTGGATCCATGGAAGCTCCATCGCATCGAAGTATGTCTCCGAGCGTGGGCACTGATGATGCGATGGCTGCGTCAGGTCCGCTCCAATTTCCCAGCCGAACATCCCTGTCCATGCGGCTCGGCTACCCTGGCTCAGCCAGCAGTCGACCCACAAGCCGCAGAAACAGCGTCGACCCCATGGCGTCACCGGGCTCCACTCCGGCGGTCGTCTTCCCGCCATCTGCCGGTGCTGCCACTGGATCCTTCGGTTTTCCTACTTGGAGCGAAATGACGCACCAAGAACTCGTCAGAAATCTTGGTCCACGCGAAAGGACGCGCCAGGAGGTCCTTTGGGAGATCGTCGCGAGCGAAGAGCGCTACGTCACTGAACTCGAAAAGGCGAAAGAGATCTACATCGACGCACTGCTTCATCCACACACGTTTGATCCAGAGCGTGTCCTTCCGCCGGTCTCGGCGTCTGCCATCTCTTCTCCGGTCGAGCAACCTCGGTCGCGAGACTGGCCTCCCAATGCCAAATCGGTGGAAATGCGGCCCAGCAGCTCCAACGGTGAAGCAACCGCCTTCGAACCGGGATCGCTATCGAGCACCCGCGGTGATCTTCCCATCGCTGCTCGGTACATGTCGACCGCATCGATAGGCAAGGCTGATCCGAGCGAATCGGCGATTGAATATCGTCAGACTCAGCAAGGTGTGGGCAGTCCGTACTCATCGCAGCGTGCCAGCTTATCAATCCCGGACGGCGTCGCACTCCGCTCTGGTACGTTCCGCTCTCAAGCCGATCCGTCATTTGGCCTTGGGCTCGGTCTCGGCACGATGGCAACGAGAGATCGAAGCGTTGCTGCCTATATGAATGCGCCCACGGCGTCTCAGCCGACGGGCAAGCTCTCCAAAGCACAAAAACTCCGTGGCCTTGCACGAAAAGACAACGGCCACGCGGATCCTCTCCGATTGTCGGTGCCGTTGCCACCTTCGCTCAGAGAGATTCTCGCTTCAATGTCTGACGGCCTCGTTGAGGCACACGGATTGCTTTCCGACGCTTTGAAAGCCAGGTATGAAGAACAGTGGCCTCTGGTCCGAAGCCTTGCCGACGTCTTCATGAAGTACTCCCACATCCTCCAACACTATGCCAGCTATGTCTGTCATCTGCAGCGAGCCATGGAAGAGCTCGAGGAGGCTGGCCTCATGGAACGCGCCTTCCGGGGCAAGCGCCTCAAGAAGGAGCGTCTCAGCAACACGGTTGGCCTCGGACGTACAGTAGCTGCACTCGAGGCATGCGCGGCCGAGCAAGGCTATGCAGGCCTCTCGATCTTTGTTTCCATGCCGTTCCAGCGACTGCTTAAGTATCCATTGCTATTCCAGAATCTGCTGTTCCATACGGACCCGTCGACGCTCGAGTTCGAAAGCACGGTCGCTATGGTGGTCGAAGTCGAGCGACTCGTGCGCTCCATCGAAGACGAAAAGGTCAATGCGGAGGAACGGGACAAGGCGCTCGACTGTTTTGCCCGCATCGATGGCATCACCGATCGCCAGGTGTTGCGACCGCGAACGGACAGGGTGCTCATCGAAGAGCAGGCGCTCTACGACGTAAACGCACGTAGGACGCTATCCGAGTCAGCCCCAAAAGAGGGTGACGCTAATACCCATGCGTCTGACAGCGAAGGTATGGACAGCGGGACCGAAAGCGCGAACCAAAGTGGAGGTTGGAGGAGCAGCTCGAATCAATCGGGACTGAGGGCCGCTTTGCGAAACAAACGCTCGTACCGACGGCTTTCCGACTTCTTGTCGTCAGACGACGTGGCACACACCTCATCCAAGGCGCCGACCATGGGCAGCAAAAAGGATGTGTGGCTCGTCCGCTTCTCGGACGTCGAGATCAAATGTCAGCGTATTGGCGTGACCACCTTGCCCATGGTCAGCAAGGCTGCTCTCCGCACCGCCGATTTCGCTGATGAGCAGGAGGCGAGCGACTTCACCGCACGAAGCAAAGAAAGTCGGGGGCGTCTCAAAGCTCTGCGCAACACGACCTTGAGGGCAAAGACTCGGAATCTCTACAAGTTCCTTTCCGTGGTCGCGTGGCGCACTGCCACCGCTCGCGAGACCGGTGTGGGAACATCCGCCTTTGTCGACGGTCTGCCAACCTCCCACGAAGTCGATGAGGAGGATGGGGCGGATGTCGACGATGGAGCTAGTGTGAGCACCGCAGAGAGTAGCAGCGCCAGCTGTACCAGCTCATCTGACAGCCATGATGGCGTTGGAGGTCAGGCAGGCTCGGAGAAGTACATCAGGTCCACCAAGCTGTCGTTCACCTATTGGGGCGACCGTATCGAGCCAGGCCGCGCGATCACTGGTGGACATGCAAACGCGAACGCTCACGAGCAGCCCAAAACATCGATTGGACAGCGGTCTACGACTCAGCAAGTCGACCACGTTTCTGTGCCCCCGGCCACTACCCACACCGGTACGGACAGCGCCTCTGCTCCCATCGCCGCGTCCTCGATCGGGTCTACGCGAAGCAGCCGGCAGTCTCGTCGCAGCACGCTCGACGGTGCTCCGTCCACACTATCGAAGACTCAGGGTCGGCGCGGGATGTCAGGACGGCTAAGCGAACCCTTGACAGCCTCGTCCATGTCATCCGCGTCCGAGCCCATGCAGAACGCCGTCGCAAGGATGCACGCGAGGCAGCGCAACGAAAAGTTTGGTGCGCGATTGCGTTCCTCGATGGGCAACGGTGCAGACGGCTCCCACGTGTCGGTCAACGGAGCTGGCCCTGACTCCGGCGGCACAGGTAGTGCGGCGTTCCGGAAGGGCAGCATCGCTGCTGCGGCTGTTCCCCGAGCGATCTGACAGCCCGATTCCACGAAAATTGACAGGCGTCAAGGTGTGACGGAGGCTGAATTTCACACGCCGTCGTGAAACAGTGGCCAAGTGCCGTGACGCCTTACTACATTCCTGACGTTGCCAAGTAAGGTGAGACACTAACCAAGCCTTCTACGTCTCTCAATCCTTGCACCTAGACAACATGAATCCTACCCACGGTCTCCATTGTCACCTCCCGTGTATCCCTTGAAGACCAAATCACCGTGTGTCATGAGCGTGGTACTAGCTGGAGACCAGTGGGTGCGAGTTTGGGACCTTGGCGAGAGTGACCGTTGAGAAGAAAGGGTCGTGACGAGGCTGGCCGGAACCTCCACTCGCTTGGCAACTCCTTGCTTTGAGCTCGCAAGCTAACTCTCTGCTGCGATTCCTCGCAAAGGCTATTTGCGTCTTTCCGCAACATCAGTCCATCGCTGAACGGGCGCTCAGCTCGCTCATCGCCAACACCACCATTGCTTCTGCTTTGTCTGCGACACAACCATCATAGGACTTGCGCGGAATTGAATCTTTCGCCATGCAGGTCGCGTCACGCTTGGAGGTGGCATCCTTGGCGCCGCCCTCCAGAGCCACTTCACGTGCATCATCGTACCACACGGTGCTCGACGAATTCATCGATGCTCGCACCGATCAACCAGCTGAATCTCCAACGTATGCGGAACCACCTCGTTCCGCCCCTCTGAACGCCGCGTCCTCTCCATCGACCGAACCAAAGGTCGAATACGAGACCTCCAAACACTCTCGACAAGGCAAAGCCCTGATCATTGAGCACCCTACTCTTGTCAACTTTGTTCCCACAAGCGAGATCCAGACCGCGGTCAGTCAGACAGCCGATCGACTCATTATCGATACCATACTTCCACCAACAGCTGTGCTGCGCGCGAGTGACCAGAACAGTCGTCCTCATGCATATGTCCGATCACCAAACGGTACGGGAGGAGCAGGATACGATGCGAAGGAGGTATTGAGGAGACATGAGGATGAGCTGCGACGGACATTGCAGTCAAAGATGACGAGCAATTACGATCCTACGGGGAGGATCAAGGAGGATATCATGAAGACATTGAGTGGGGTGACGAGGTTCCCAGATCCAGTTGGCATAAAGGGAAAGGAGTACAGCAAGGGGAAGTGTCCCTGTGTTTGTTGCGAGATGGGATGTGAGAATCCGGTTCAGCCTTACAAGGAGGGGGAGATGGTTGCGCCACGTATATCGACCAATGTCGAGCAGCCTCAGCTCGGTACTGCACACATCACGCAACAAGGTATCTCGCAGCCGACTATAGCTCCCGTTGCACCACACCAAACAGTGCCACAGAAACTTACCGAATCGCAGCCAAGCACAGCAACAAGTACGTCGACGCTAGGTCCACAGCAACCAGCACTTGGGCCAGCATCCGAGCCAACTAGTAGCTCCGAACCTATGCACTCGTTCCTGGACATGAAAGAGGCATCGACTCGTCGATCCGGTCATCGAAGATTCGGCTCCTGGAGAGGACCTAGAGACAGCGCAGACGGTACAAGCAGCAAGAACAGGTCATTGTTCGCCTTCTTGACTTTTGGTCGACACAATCGTTCGCGATCGCAACTGGATCTGCCTTCTCGTTCCGAGTTAACACAGCAAGACTTTGCGACGAAGCAGGAGCCACTTTCTGCACCTGCGTTGGCGCCAGCACCTGCTCTAGCTACCAGTTCACGAGATCCGTCGGCTACACACCCTGCAGAACCGACACGTTCGCGATCGTTCTCCGACCTGGTCAAGAGACGACGTAGCAAGCACATCGCTAGTATCTCCGAACCGATTCCACCTCTTTCGACTTCGATCACCTCGCCCACCCTCTTCGACACTACTCCCGAATACAACGAGCCTCTGCCTTCACGATATTCATCATCCGAACGACCCTCCTTTCTCAACACCTTCCCTACCACTACACCATCTCTTCCGGTCAGACACTCAATGGACAGCACACGACCGTTCTTCACAACACCCGCGACCCCACCGCGTCGAAGCAGCAAGTTGTACGCCGTCATCAGTCGACCTAAGCCGGGAGGCGGTGCGCGTACCGCCTCCGACAATCAATCTGTCAGACGATCGATCGACAGTGCGATCCCAAGAAACTCCACAGGTACCTTTTTGATAGGTCAGATCGTTGAGGAGGATGAGCTGGCAGGGATGGTTGGTGCGGGGAGAAGAGAGTGGGATGGAGGGGAGGCGTCGAGAAGACAATCTGCTTTGATGTCGAGTTATCGACCTGCTGCGGGGTCGGAGGTGGGGCAGGATCAAGCTCATGCCGTCGCGAACGGTATGACCGAGCGGGGCAATTCCGACGTGGTTTCGCCGGATGGTATCGAACAGCCTCATTTTCAGATCGGTGTTGCGCTGTAACGTCCCCACGTTTCGTATGGCGTAATCTAAGGGACACTGAAGTGGAAGTCATGTGGATAGATTGCAGCTACTGTAGATGTCCATTGGAACGGTGAAAGATGTGACCGCAGAGTGCATTGCACTGAACCTTTTTGTGTGAAGTTGAATTTCGCCCTCCCATTGCGACCTTGCTAAGCCTCATCCGCGTCGTACCTGGGACTCCACATCTCGCCCTGCACCCAGTCCCTCAACTGTTCCTCGTCCATGTTGGCCGTCTTGCCGCCGTCCCTGGTGACCCCCTGCTTGTTGGCCATCTGGATGCACCTGACAGCGATGTCTCTGGAAATCTCGCGGATCCTCTCCGTGTTCGGGTAGAGTCGCCCCTCTGCGCGCTCTTCCTCATTGAGCGCGTCCGAGAGGGCCAGTGCCGACTCTGTGATCATCTCGTTGGTGACACGTGCCGCCTTGCAGAGTGCGGCGCAGAGACCGATTCCTGGAAAGACGAGGAAATTGTTACCCTGACCCGGGATGAGACGCTTACCCGTCGGAGACGATCCGGCTTCGATCTCGGGGAACGGCGATCCAGCAGCGAACAGCACGGATCCGTCCGTGTAGCGGACAGCCTCTTCGAACGTGCACTCCGAGTTGTCGGTGGGGTTGGAGAGCGGGAAGATGATGGGACGCTTGTTGAGCGTGGCCATCTTGCGAATGACGGTCTCGTCAAAGGTTCCCTTGATCGTCGAAAGACCGAGGATGGCGGTGGGCTTGACGTAGTCGATGATCTCGGCGAGATCCTTGATCTGTCTGCCGGAGTTGTCGTCGCGAGCGAAGAAGACCTTGTGCTCGGCGAGCTTGTCGCCGCGATCCTTGGTGACGAGACCTTTGGAGTCGGTGATGAAGATGCGTTCGCGTGCCTCGTCCTGAGAGAGACCCTGGCGCGTGAAGAACGACATGAGCTGCTTACCGACGCCGACAGCGGCGGAGCCGGCACCAGCCATGAGAATGCGATGGTCGTGCAGAGGTCGACCGGACTCTTTGGACGCGATGCGTGCGGCATTGGTGAATCCAGCGAGAATGACGCTTCCGGTTCCCTGAATGTCGTCGTTGAACATGGGGTATTTGTCCTGGTATCGGTCCAGGAATCGGAATGCGTTCTCGGAGGTAAAGTCCTCGAACTGGATGATGAGGTTGGGGTAGCGAGAGTGGAGCGCCTCCATCACCTCGTCCATGAACTCGATATACTCTTCGGTGCTGGCACGCTCGCGTCTAAGACCGAGGTATAGAGGGTCTTCGAGGTTCTTCTTGTTGTTGGTACCGAGGTCAACGACGATGGGCAGCGTCGCACGCGGGTGAATACCAGCACCCGCGACGTAAAGCGAGAGCTTGCCGATCGAGATACCTTGACCATTCCAGCCCAGATCGCCGAGACCAAGGATACGGGAGCCGTCCGTGATGACGGCGATCCTGGGAGAGCCGGCGGGCACGGGCCAGTTCTCTACGATGCTGGCGATCTTGCCCTTGTCCTCGAGCGAGATCGAGAGACCTTCAGGCCTTCGGTAGATGTGCGAGAACTTCTGGCAGGCTTCACCGACGGTGGGGGTGTAGATGAGCGGGAGGATCTCTTCCTTGTTGGCGAGGATGGTAGCGTAGTAGAGACGGGTGTTGGTCTGACGCAGAGAGGCAAGCATCACGTGCTTCTGGAGGGGAGTGGTCTTGGCGCGAAGCTGGTGAAGCACGCGGAGGACCTGAGTGTTGAGGCTCTGCACGGCAGGGGGGAGGAGGCCGCGGAGGCCGAGCTGGTCGCGCTTCTCATACGAAAAGCCGGTATCTTGATTTGGGAAAGGATCGGAAACGATGCGATGGTCAGCGAGCGAACTCGAATTTGTCGAAGCTGACGATGTCGAGAAAGAAGCGGCCGATGTTCTGCGAGAAGCTGTTCGATGCCGTGAGCTGGGATAAAGCAATGCAGAAGCTGCACGGCGTGGTGTCGATGGCCCTGCGACGGCTTCCATTAAAGCAGCCGTCTGATGCCATTCTGTAGCGGCGCACCGGACATTGGTCGCAACAGCTCGAGCAGATGGGCGAAGCATGTTGCCTGAGCGCGAGGACAGGCAGGCAAGAGGGAATGACGATGGCTTGGTAGGAAAGAAGGAGGTTCGCAAACTCGAGACCATCGGAGTGTATCCGAGCGACTTTTGAGAAGAACTGGGAGCGGCAGGGTCTTTCACGATGCTCGGGAAGGTGCAGGGAAGACGAGACTGGTGAGGCGCCACGGCACGTCAAAAGTGACATTGGGCCGTGGGGTATTCCCTTTGACCAACAGACGCCCTGAGACCTGACTCGACATCCGAAATTCCTCTGTCAAGAACAATCTCGGGCGAAGTCGCGAGCTGGGGAAAAGCCACATTTCGCAAGATTGGGTCCCACGAAATCCAATTCTTCCAAAAAAAAAAAAAAATAGAGGAAAAAAAGAAAGAAGCGGACTAAAGCGAAGCAATGGAACATAGCCCTCTACGTTGGGACGATAGACGCAGCGGTCAAGAGGTCGTGCTCGTGCGAACAGAAACATCTCGATTGAGAAGAAGCAACAAGCCGACCAATGCTCAAACGGCTGATGGTGCAGCTTTGCTGCGCTGGGTCTGCGGAAGCCTGCCGTGTTGCAAAGGCGCTTTTCTACCGAATCAAATTCCCTCTTCGGCAAGTCGCCGAACACTTCGCAGGGATGCAGTCCTGAGCACGGCTGCCAGGACAGCTGCAGCCAGTCAAAAGCCAGACCTCACGGAGCGACATCATGAGATGGTCTCAGGAATCCGTTCGACGACAAGTGAAGAGGACTATGAAAGGAAGAGAACGGCGCTGCGAGCAGAAATTGGCCGGCACAAGTTTCGTTCCAACCCCACATCGGCGCGGTACGTAAATTCCTGGTCGCCGGCCTCGGCTGACCTTTACCATGCAACTGGTGCAGCTCAGTTCTGTGCATACCGACATGAGCCGGTCATGCTTCGGCCTGCGCACCTCCAATCAGGATTCGTCCACGCTGCGTCTCTCCGCATCCGTGCATCCGTCCTTCCCCGCCGGAAAAGTTCGGAAGCATCCAGATGCATCGGCAGTGAAGAAGGCAGTCGTGCAAGGTCCCAAAAATTGACCGAGCTTGCCAAAAACGATCGGAGCGCCGGACCGGTCTACGGCAGCGCACTGCACGCGGTTCTTCCTCGCCGTGTCTTCCGGCACCAAGCTTCGACCAAGAATCTCGTGGGTGAAAGAATTGCCGCTCTGCCTCGCAACGGGGTCTGTATCAACTCACCTTGATTTGTGAAGACATCTCGCAGGTTGGCGGCACCGCCGAACGGGTGCTCCTTGATAGCGCGGTGAATGTTCGAGTCGCGAGGATCGTTGGTGGTCTTGTCATCGGGTGTGATCTCTGTATTTTTGCTGACAATCGGTGAGGCATGAGCCTGTCGAACGTCGGAGACTGATGGCGCCATCTTGTCGATTTGCTGTGGCGGACAAGGTTGCGAAGGTCGGTGAAGCCGAACGTGTATAAGGGCGCCAAACGTATATGCCAGAAGAAAGGCGAGCGAGGCAGTGAACGTCCTTTGGAACAGCAGCTTGTAGAAAGTTGTGTGGGAGCAAGAAGGGGAGCAACGAGTGGGCGGTGTCTCTGTTATATGTGTTTTGTCTATCGGAGTGGTGCGACGCAAGCAAGCTGCCACTGACTGAAGGTCATCTTGCCCCAAGCTGGTCGATGTGACAACTTGCGCTCAATCAGGGTCTCGTGAGCGCAGCGAGATTGCTGGAACCCAACACCTTCTTGCCGAGTGTCTCCAAGTGGGGGCCGTAGCTTTGTCATTTTTACCATATACTTTGTGGATATTTAATAATTTATAAAAATTCCCAAAAGAGTGTTGTCTGTGTCCGGTACCTTCCGAGTTGCACATGGCAGCTCCCACTCGCCTGCAAGGGCCCAGGGTGCCTCAACTTGCCGCCTCTGTCGTCAGTCCCATCCTTCCCGGTCTCGGCCAATAAGGGAGCAATCATTTGAAGGCCACCGTCGGAATCAGAATGAGCTCTCGACCACTCGGAGCTAAGTTGGAGGGTGCTCGACAAGACCCATGTCCATCTCTCTTGGCACCTTGATAAAACGACCTGAACTTGGTCGGACCCTGCACATGAGTTGGTTAGTAGTATGCTCACGATCGCAAAGAAGAAACAACACATCGAGGAGCTCGACGCCTCGATCGAAATAGGCGGAAGTGAACCGCTGTTGGGTTACCGAGTCAGCAAGTGAACGAGTCGGACACGGACGGCGAGTATGGCGCCAATAGGCGGCGAGACTGCGGAAACACTGCCGCCGCCGTCATCATCGTCGCATAGGGCAAAGGAGTTTAGTGCAGAAGTGTCTGCGGTGGACTAGCCGACGTGGCAGGAGGACCGCGATCGACGACAGCGCTTCTGGCAACTGCGAGTCACAAATGCGGGGTAAATGACGACCAAGCCGCTGCAACGCCAACTGTCAACCGACCACGGCTCGATTCGGCTGTGCATCAAGTCGCATGTGGACGTGACGATGTGACGAAGTATGGCTCACGACGTCAAAGTCACAAGCTCTTCAAGCCACGACGAAGACGCCTGCACCTGATTTGATCCGTGAAAGACGATAGCGGGACATTGAGTGGCTGATCGTCCACTCTTCCTGAACTTGTCCCAATCTAATCTCGGCTAGATCGCTCGAGTCACTTTCAGCTCCGCCAGACCCTTCCGCTCACCGTGGTGCCATCGAGCGCGTCTCAAGACAAGGCGATCTTCGATGCTGCTCCGCCTGATTACCGCTGATAGACGCTGAAAGCCCACATCCTCCTTTTGAGAGGCATGTCTTTGGCAGACGCGGGAAGAGACGGGAAGATCGCCCAGCCAAAGAAAATTCGCGATCGTGGATCGTCGCGCACTCGGGCACGCTTTCACAATGCAGAGGACAAGCCCACAGCGCCGCACCCGTGCTGGCTTTCTTCCACTTGCTGAGGATGCAGGTGGGCTTGCCTTGTCGTCGAGAAGGGGCCAGCATGATCCACCGAAACACCATCGTGGAAGGAAGGACCCGTTGACGTTTCGATATTTACGGGATTCGGAGTGGAAGCTTTGGTACACGCGAGGAACAGCGAATGAAGTGCAGCTGACCCGGAATGTGAATTTTCAGATCGACACCAAGCTTGTGCCTCTGCCGTCGTCTTCAACTCGAGCCTCGAAGGTGACAAGGATCACGGTCATGACGGGCGAGTTTGTGACGTCTACAAGTGATGACGCAGCCTCGGGCGGTCCGTCCGACTCGCACTTGAGGTCGGGCATGACGATAGACGAGCAGCTGATCAAGGCCGAGCAGCTCAAGTCGCTTGGCAACAAGGCATACGAGCAAGACGTTTTGACAGAAGCGCTCAAACAATGGCATCATGTGAGTGCAGGTGCCAGCCTATAGCGAGTTCAGCTGCGTCAATCAGGAACACTTTGCTGAACCCGTCCTTTTACTGTCGACAGTCCTTGCTCTACTGTGCTGGAATCAACTCATTCGCTTCTCTATATGGTGCCCGCTCTACGGACGTCGAAAACGAGCGCGCTGCGGCAATCGCGGGCGCCGTCTACAATAACATGGCTGCGTGTTACCTCCGTCAATCCAAATGGGAGAAGGCTGTCTACGCAGCTTCCAAGGCGTTATCGCTCGTACCCGATAATCTCAAAGCGCTGTACCGAAGAGGCGAAGCGTATCTTGAGCTCGGTCGCAATCAACTTGCAGCCAGAGATATTGATACGGCCCTCGACTTGAGGCCACAAGGTAAGCTTTCATCTCCTCCTATGCACCATGAGGATGAACATCCGAGACTGATCTCGCAACCCTCTTCGTTTGCCATGCCTAGACCCAGTCATTCGGAAGCTAGGCGAGCGCTTGGTACAAGCTTTCGAGGACGAGGAGATGCACCGACAGCTCGACACAGCGCGAGACACCTCCGCATGACACCCGGCAAGCTCATCTTGGCTCGATCCGATCTTTTGTGCCGCAGGGAATTCCACGTACAATGCCGCTTCGGCGATCTGTGATCAGGAGCCCTTCCTCGTAGTGTCTGAAGTCTAACAAAAATGCAAGGGTCGCGCGAATCTGCAATGCAACGCAATATGCGAGGACGGTTTGGGCGCCAAGTTTGACAGCCAGGCGCTGCTCCTGCAGCTCGTTGCTCGTGCGAGCAAGAGGCTCGATCCCACTTCACAACCTCCCTCTCCAAGATCACATCGAATCTGCATCTTTTGCAGCAATCACAAAGAATCACTTGCGGCAAGATGCCAGGCCGTGCATCGTGGGCGGAGCTTTATGTGTGGGACCGCAAGTCTAATTTGCACGACGAACGTGCACGAGTGTGCACGCTCTTCACACCGTCAACATAGCATTCAGCTTCTTGAAAGCCCTTTCACAACATGATCACGCCACTCGTCATTCCTAGTTGGTAGTACGCAATCCGGCGCCACCTTCGATTCTCTCTCATGGATGGTGATCGAGCATCGGCGGCTCGCAAGCTGCCACAGACAGCTGCCAACTTCTTCGTGGGACCAAATTCCAGGGTGCCGCGCACGACATTGGCTCAATCATCGCATGTCATCTCTACACCAGCAATCAATTCTCCCGGCCCCGCAACATCGCCTCATGTGGCCAGACAGAAGTTGAGAGCATCGCCGTTTCCGATTTCGCCGACCTTCACCAAAGATCTGAGCTCACCTCGAAGCGCGGGCAATCCAGGAAGCAAGGTCGCTAAAGCCGTCCACCTCTTCTCCAACCTTGCCGACGAGGCGGGAGCATCAACTTCTAATAGCCTAGAGACACCTGCAACATCCTCATTCTATATCGAAACAAGTCCGAATTCGAGCCCATTCGTCAAGTACCTTCCGAGCTCTCAGAAAACAAAGCCCTCGCCTTCAACGAACGGCTCCTTGATCGCTGGATCTGAGGTCGACGTCTTGCATCGAAATCTCACAGAACAACAACACAATGGTGAGGCGTTTCGAGAGATCATTCCCGCACCAGGCCCTGTCACTCTTCATCCCCAGTCTGCGACAGGCACAGAGTGTTACCTCCCTCCCTTCGACACTTTAGAGGACACACTGGTCATTCCTGCGTCGGCTTTCTCAGATCTTACTGCTTCCCTAGCTATCGCTGCTAACGAGAAGACGGAGATCTTAAAGCAGGAGAAGGACAGTCCCCGAAGCGAGAAAGCAAGCTCGCATGTACAAGACGAGGAATGTTTGACTCAAGCCGACCATAGACCTGGTTCACCTCCTCCACGGGAGATTGCGAATATATTGATCGCGCAGGCGACATCTCATCGATCTTCGCGCGCATCGATGTCAAGCGGCGATACTAGGCTGCCTGCCACTCCACGAAGCTCCAGGGATTTCGAAGTTCAGGAGAGCAAGCTCTCTTGGACAGCACATCGAGCTCTGTTGGGCGAGCTAGAGCTGTTGGACTCTCCGCCTCACATTGACACCCGCTGCCATCAGAACGGTATCGAAGGCTCCGATAATCGTCGTCATCAGACGCTCGTCGCAAATGAAGCCCTAGCCGGTGACATTCCAGAAATCTGGAAGCCCTCGCTCGATGACTTGGATGAGACATCACGCAGTCCTCTTCAACAAGAGGAGGGTGGAGACACTGCGTCGCATCAAGCCAAGAGAGACTCGTCCCTCCTCAGCAAGGAGAGGGTCGGACAAGGCGTGAACCAGCGCACCCAGACGCACCCAGCGCTGCTTTCAGATCGCTTGACGTGGCATTCGCAAGATGACCTGCAAGACTCATCGGATAGTGATCGATCCGTGGCAAACGGCGCAATGCTGTTCGACCTGATCGATATGGTCGATACGCCTGCCTCTCCGATAGATAATGCAAGATCGAGAGACTCGCGCCTCAGTAGGACTGCGATCTGGATCAAGTCCACTATGAACGAGTTCGGATCCATCCCGGAGCAACCAGCTAGTCCGCATAAAGGCCATGATGCCCCGACACCACTGTCACTCGTATTGACCTCAGGTACGACAGCAAGGCCGGCTCAAATTGAGCACCAGCGGAGCCTCGAGACTCTTCAACAAAACGTCTTCGAAGAGGAGGCAGCCTCTGTCGACCATATGACGGACGGTCGCTTTTCGACGAGAGAGCCAACTCATGGCCCCGATGGAGATCCTGTCGCAGCCGAGATCAGATCCCTTGACTCGAGGCGTGATCCAGGCCGATCCTTATTACCTCACATATCGCCAGCGCAGCCAAACCGCGAGATTATAGGCAGGTCATTTTCTCAACGGGCCCGTGCCGGACAGCAGGCAGTAGAGAAGGTCAGACGGACTCCTGGTCGTCTCAAGATACCGGAAGCTCGAATCTCCAGCTCCACACGTCAACGCCGAGACAGCTTGAAACTGCTTGACTCGCGTCGAAACCAGAATGTAGCCGGAGACGAGCGGACTACCTCATTACGTCTAGACACGTCAAGATCGCGACATGTCGCAGAGACGGGTCGCAAGAACGCTGTCACCAACATGCTGCACTCGTGGTCAGCCACAAAAGACGAGCCGTCGATCCAGGCTGTCTCTTCAGATCATACAAAGCACCACGTCGGTCGAATGGTCGAGGATTGGGACGGTGTCAATATGGCAAGTGACGACGAGGAAGTCGCGTCGGTGGCGACGTACAAGCGCCTGACCCTGAGGCGCACGTCAGACTTTGCTGTGCACACCACGCCTCGTCGGGAGTCACGTCCGCTTCCAGGGAAGCTGTCGCGATTCGGAGCGGAAGCACCCACCACGCAGACGACCCCAAGACGTGAGCGACCACTCATGCGACTTCGTTCTTCTCCATCCTCTCCAGTCGTTCAGAAAACTCCTCTTCAGCCTGGACGGCGCACAAGGCCGGCTGGAACGAAATCGCCGCCAAGTCCTCCAAGCCATGGCAATTGTCCAGCTTACCGGAATGGAACAGTCCAGCAAGATACATCTGACAGCTCAGACAAGCGGAAATGTGACATAGTCAGGTCCGGTCTCACTCTTCCTCGTGAGAGCGCACTCTGCACTGACCTGAAAGGCTTGTTTAGCGATGCTCAGGATGGTAAGCTTCGATCACCTTTGCGTCCGAGCGACAATCCTCTTGCGGACACCGCAACGCAGCAAGAAAACGTGTCCGTGACGAAGCGCAAACCGCCTACAAGGACTCTAATCTCGGGCCACGAGGAAGCCTCGTTCAGACCAGCGAAGGTGCAAACGTTGAGCTCCGCGTTCAGCACACCGAGACGACTGGCCGTCAGCACCGTCGAGACCTCCCCTCGGACGATCGTATCGGAGCTGTGGACTCCTGCACAAAGCAATCCTGCAGGCTCTGCCTTGACAGATGAGACTAGGGTCAGCATTCCTGATGGATCGCAGAAAGCACCTCTTGCCGAAGTTCGCCCGGGACAGAGGTCCTGGGATTGCTTGAGACAATATCAGCGAGCGATTCCACGTCGTGTTCTGTCCGACTCAAGTCGTCATGGCGCTCGATTCAACAGCCAAGACCAACATCTGGCGTCACATGATAGCACGAGTCATCTGCAGCCAAGGCCTCATTCCACTCCCCACGATCATCGTTTCCTTGCCAACACAACGCTGGGAGCGCGCCACAATCGCAGACGACCAAGCGATCCTCCGAGCGGTCTGAAGCAATCGAACTACCAGCGACAGCGCACGGCGGCCGCATCCGAAAACATATCCGACACCAGCGTGCCTGGGTTTGAGATCAGTTTCCAGCTCACAGAGCCGCAAATGGCGCCCGACGTCCAGCAAGGCACATTGTTGGAATTCGGCCTGCGTGTCCACATCAAGCCGAGCAGGAGCGCACCATTCGACGAGGCTTGGACGCTGAGACCCCCTTCTCAGGCGTGTGCCGACTCAAGCATCGGCTCAGCTCGCCGGGAAGCCTCGTCGTCCCGCTTGCCGCAGTACGAGTACGACAATCTGAGCGCGAGCGACATGAGCAGGGTGCAAGAAGAGGCACAAGAGCACCTTCACCGCACAATCACAGTGCCAAAACAGCGCGCATCTCGTATCAATGCAGGCGGGGTCGCAACTCAACCCTCGGAGTACACCGAGCTCGATCCCGACTTTTCCTTCCACAGCACAGCGGTCTCAGACACAGCGGATTCACCCAACTCGAGATCGTATCTCCGAGCGATGAGGTTGACAGGCTCGCAGCAGTTTACCGGCTCGCGTTCCGTCGGATCATCCAGCATCGTTGATCATGATCGAGTGTGGGTTGCCAGTCGCCGGACAGCCGCACGCAGACCCATTGCGTCTCCCGGACTCGCATCTCCGCTTCCGTACATCAAGCGTGCACCACCTAGAGCAGCGTCCTTGTCCGCTGTCGCTTTGCATTCGTAGAAATGCTCTTCTCATTCCAGTTTGCTCGAAACCAAAATGACCGCGCAGCCAGCGGCTAAAGCGCGATCAGTGCAGCCTCATCCACGTGCCCCAGGGTCGGTCGCCGCAGAGCATCTCGATTCCAAACTCAGAACACGAGCTTGCCTCCAGCGCGTGTGAGAACTCACTGCTCGCTGTGCGTACGTTTTTGAGATCTGCACCTCCAATCAAGTATACTGTGGCTCACGTCATTGAAGCACACAGTAACGTAGATGCATGAGGGTTTTGCTTAACATTGATCATCACTTGCAATCGTTGCAGAAGTTATATAGCTGTAATATTAGATAGAACAATTCTTGTGGGTGAAGATTTTCAAGCGGTGGTGGAAGCATCAGTCTTGTTACCGTTAACCAGTCCATGCACGTTGGAGGTCAAGCCGTACACGGGCTCCCTCGTCTTCTTTGCGCCATCGGCTCGACTCCACTGACCTGCTGCACCAGCTTCCTCGTCCATGTTTCTACCCAAGAAGTTGTGGGAACCGTTGAACACCTCTCCTCTGAGATCGGTCTTGTACTTGCCCTTGAGACCGAGGGGCTCTGCGATCTTTTCGGCCAGCTCGGGGTCGACCTGGTGCCAGACGCTGATGGCCCGCTTGAGCACATCTTGGTTCTTGCACGTCGACATGTGACCCGAGATGTTTCCGATCGTCTGTTCGCGGTCCTTCTGGCTGAAGACCTTGTGCCACATGGCGCGGGGCTGGACGAAGTCGTCCTCCTGAACACCAGAGAGGAATGCGATCGCATGGCCCTCGTAATCGCCATGAACGGAGTCGATGTCCACCTGACGCGAGCGGAATTCGGGCGGCGCAAGGGACGAGATGTAGTTGGGGCGTGCACCTTGGTTGTAGAAGGCCATACCGCCGTCGCGCTGGAAGTTGGTAGGGATGTGCTTGGGGTGGGCCTGGTTGACGGGGAGCTGCTGGTAGTTGACTCCGATACGGTGACGGTGCGTGTCGGGGTAGGAAAAGAGTCGAGATTGCAGGACGGGATCGTTGCTTGGCTCGAGACCGGGAACAAGGTGGGCTGGGTTGAAGGCGATCTGCTCGATCTCGGCAAAGTAGTTGGCGACGTTCTTGTTGAGCTCGATCTCACCGAGCGGGTGGAGAGGGAACTTGTCGCGAGGCCAGACCTTGGTGAGATCGTTGACGTTGACGCCAGAGCTGGGCGCATCCGCGGGGTCCATGATCTGGTACTTGACGTCCCACTTGGGGAAGTCGCCGTTCTCGATGGCGTAGAAGAGATCCTTCTGATGGGCGTCAGGCGATTGCTCTGCAGCCTCCTCGTTGGTCAGGTTCTTGGTTCCCTGCTGCGAGAGAACGTGGATCTGAACATACTTCCACTTGCCCTCTTTGTTGACAAACTTGAACGTGTGGCCCGAGTATCCCTGCATGTGTCTCCAGCTAGCGGGGATACCACGAGGACCCATCAGGTACAGGAACTGATGCACGGATTCAGGGTTGGCTCCCATGTAGTCCCAGAAGTGGATCGAGTCGTCGCTGTGGGTCAGGTGCGTCTGAGGATCGCGCTTCTGCGTGTGGATGAAGTGCGGGAACTTGGCAGGATCACGAAGGAAGAAGATGGGCGTATTGTTGAAAACCCAGTCCATGTTTCCGTCTTCGGTGCGGAACTTGATGGAGAAGCCGCGAGGATCACGAGCGCAGTCGGGCGATCCGGACTCGCCGCCGACGGTGGAGAATCGCGCCGTGATGGGACATTCCGTCTGAGTGGCGAAGAGGTTGTTCAGGCAAAGATCGGGGATGGGGTGGGTTGTGCGGTAGATACCGTGCGCTCCACCTCCCTTGGCGTGGACGACACGCTCAGGGATGCGCTCTCGGTCAAAGTGAGAGATGAGGTCGATAAGGTGGAAGTCCTGCAGAAGAAGAGGTCCTTCACGACCAACGCGCTGAGCCTCGTAGGCGTGGGGAATGGGGACACCGTTCGAAGCGCTGTAGACGCCGGGCTCGTCGGACGTGTCCTCCTGAAGGGAGCGAACTCGCAGTCCTGATGTGGTTGACGACATGTTGTGTGATGGTACGGATGCGGAGATGCTTCGTGGACAGGTTCGAGTCTGATCAACGAAGCAGTCGCCTTATGTATGTTCCACGATCTACGCTTTGCAATCAGGGAAGCAGAGAGCAGTGAAAGCTCGATGTGGCAAAGAAAGGCAGTCGGGTGACCTTCTCTGGCACATACTGTCATTCCGGAGGCAGAATCGCTCAGGACCTCTTCTGACAAACGGAGATAGACGCTGCTGACTGACCGAGACCCCGACCCCCGACTGACAGTGTACATCATCCCGCGCTACCGGCTTCCTGCCGTCCGAGCCTTGAATCCCGAGAAACATGGCTGGCTTGCATCGGTACGTCCGTCGATGCTCCATAAGCTGAGCGTTGGCGCGCATGCGCAGTTTGACATTTCGCCTCATGACGGAATATCAACCGAACAAAAATCGCTGTCACCTCCACCGCCACTGCGCTGGGACGGACCCCTTACAAATATTTCGCTTAGACCACACGCGGAAAAAAAACGCTCGGCTTCTGCAGGGTCTTCTGAGCGAGCGGTGGCGATCGAAATGCAGCCATGACTCACACTCCACACTGTGCGGGCTCCCCTGTCGAATCGTACATGATGGCAGATTTCTTCCGCACGTCACAAGCCCGGACACAGTTCGGGCGCTCTAGTCCGAATCGAATGCTCGCGGCCTGATTTCCAATCCGATGGTATTCGCTTGGTGTGCTGATAGCCCGGCTGATTTCTCCTCCGTGACATCATCAGCAAATCTTCTATGTACTGGTGTCGGACATTGACAGCGCCATGCAGGGTCTACCATCGTACGGAATCGCGTGCTTGTCCAACCAGAGATGCCCGCTTTCAGATCAACTGATCGCCCGCTTCCGTGTTATCCGAACTCAAAGGTATCAAAGCTCTGGGTCTGCGCGTAGACATGGTCAGGGGAAGAGAAGGTAGACATAGAATTAATACAACAGAGCTCCGGCTCTGTGAAGACAAGAAAAACTGAGGATTGAATGTAGCGGTGACGTGATATATCGGAACAGGGAAGGGAAACATTGTCCATTGTTAAGAAAGATTGCATCGCATAGACGGCGCCTTGAATTTCAATTGCTGCCAAATTGCAAGGATGGCAAATTGGGGGAGGATCGGGAGTGCGAGCCTGCGAGATTCGAGCTTGTGTCGCCGTCGAGGTGCTTGTGAGCGTCGTGCTGCGCGGGCGCCGATACAAGTGGCGAGGTATCACTTGTTGACGAGGGGAGACCGCTCTGGGTTTGCTGCGCGCCTGCAAGCAGATGCGGCGTAGATTTCGAAGCACCAGGCGGCGGTGTCTCGGTCGAGTCGCTGTAGATTCCCGTGGAGCGCGCGATGTTGAGCTTCTTCTCCTCGAATCGCATCAATTCGGCGACGAACCCGATGTTGGGACATATCGCGCTTCTCTTCTCCGAGACGTGGGAGTAGGATCGCTGAAGGGTCCAACCGAGCGCGTGGATCAGGTAGGCGATGACGATGGTTACGGAACGTGATTTGCCTGCTTTGCAATGCACGTACACGGGCTCTGACCGGAGGCGCGCATCATCGAGGAAGGAGCAGGCCTGTTCAATGCTGCTCTGCACCCCCTTTGCTTCGACGCTGTCCAGCATGGGAAGCTTGAGGTATCGGTCGAACCGATCTGCAATCCTCAAAGGTCCAGTGTCCTCGATTTCGCAGGCGACGTTGAGTATTCGACGCACACCCATGGCTTTGAGTTGCTCGATGGCCTCGTCTGTCTGCACATCGGGCCCAAGGTAGAGGAAATCAGGCAGGATGGTCGAGACTTGAAACTCGACGCTTTCGAAGCTGAAGTTGTCTCTTGTCCGTTGCACATCACGGGGTGGAGCATCGGCCGACGCCTCGATATCCCATATTGCCGCTCGAGCTGGAGGTTCGCCCATTGTCGTCCCCGTAATGATGCTATCCTTTTCGCGAGCCGACGATGCGGGCGATAGAAGCGTCAAAGTAGGATGTGGTGGTGTTCTTTGATTCGGCTTCTTGCCATGCGGGTAGCTGCTTAATGTTGCAGATCTGCGTGGCACCGAGGTGTCGAGTTGCAATTTAAGAGCCGAGGGCGATTCGCGACCTGCAGCCGGCCGCGTAGGCGCAGGTTCGAGAGCTGTGCTAGTCTGTCTTCGCAGCATCTCGGACGTGTTGAGTCGTGCTAGAGTCGGCCTGCCCGGACGAGCGGAGCGTGATGGGACAATGTCTGCATGACCATTGAAACTGGTGCACGGAGAGCTAGTGAACGATGGCGCTGCGACGGCTGATGGCGACCTGAGGGAAGGGTGAGCAATGGTCGCCGATTCCGGGCTCGCTGCAGGGCTTGTCGAATCGATGGATGTCGACGTGGGTGCTGCGCTGTGCGCTCTGTCGTGTGGCTTTGGCGGGAGATTGTCACCCAAAGACTCTGCATCTGAGCGCAGGAAGAACACGCTAGGCGAGAGCACCGGGCTTGCGGCCAATGATGGCAAGGCGGAAGAAATGTCGAGCTTGGACTTGATCGAGGCGGAACGGGAAGGAGGCGTCTCTGCGCGTTGCGACACGGAGTCTGGCTGCCACAAGGCATCGATAGGCATGGTGTTTCTGATCAGGTCGTCGATCGCGGGACCGGTCGCGACTGTCGCCATGATTTGGACGTCCGTTAGGACGTCGTCGTCGGTATACGAATGCGGGACGGATGCGACGGTGGTGAGGGCACGGCGAGACCCCCTCCGCTGTAAGAGGCGGTACTTTTGGGCACGATAAATGCTAGTTGTGATGTCGGAGAAGCGTCGTTTGCTCATGAGCAAGATGGCAGCGAAAGCGCGGACGGCTCTGTTGGGTCACGGAATAGCCAGAGCGATGGCTGCACAACAGGTCTCGCGGCAGAGATTCCGTGAAGCGATCCAGCAGTGTTGTAGAGAAAGTATGCGTTGATGATGAGGGGCGAGCGGTGAGGAGCACAGCGTCGGATTTGAAACCAAGCGCAATGCGTGAAGACCTGGTCGGCTTGGAGTGCCTCGAGATGTGGTGGTTGTTGTTGACGGTGACGACGCGGATGCTAAAGCTGAGAAGGTGAGAATTGGTGTCGATCGAGCTGCAAAGATGATGACCGAGCCGAGAGCGGGATAGCAGAAGAGTGTGGACCGGCCAGAATGGCAACGACGTGCGGGGTTGCTAGAGGGTGGTTACTTGCGCCAAAAGGAGCTGCAGCGGGCGGCGCGGCATCGGCGTGGGTCGACGTGTCGCCCGAGCGGGCTGAGTTGAGCAGGTGACAGGTGCACACCAGAGCAGCTTTGCGGGCTTGGCTGTCTCGTAGGTGCACAGGCGGTCCATCAAAGCGGTGCAATGATGAAGGGCGAGAAACAAAAGCCGGCTGATCAAAATGTGATGATTGGCCTGAGTTGCAGATTTGGGCGCTGCGCTCCTTTCTCCACGCTCGCGCTCTTGGGGCTTGCTTGCTCGTGACTCTCGAGGCTGTGTTTTTTGGACCTTGAAAAGCGGTCAACATATTCGAGTTTCTGTTGTTGTTTTTTTTTTTGGTTCATCGACACAGCAGCTCAGCTGTGCGGCGAATTCTGCAGAAACGCTGAAAGAAACACCAAGACCCTGTGTCGCCCAGCAGTTGAAACCCACCTGCCGCTGAGGGCGAGATGAAGGTGGCCAAGCCTTTTCGGTCGGCTCTATCCCGGCGAGCAGGCAGAGCCGCGCTAATTCGAGAACGCAGTGAGTGATGCGAGAAGCCATGTCTGCGAAAGGAAGTGGCCTGGACCTGACGACGGAACAACAGGCATCTCCGATGCGGTGGAACCTTCCCTGCACCACGCGTATTGTCCCGGACTGGCTGACTGCGTGCCGCGGAGGCACGCGGTAGGCGGAAAGCGTGGTTTGGCTGCCGAAGCAAGCCGATGATGACCTATGCTCGACGGACCTTGTGGCCGAAAAACAGCGCAATGAAACCATCTGATTGTTTCTGTCTCTCTCCTGCGAGAGGGAACGACAGTAGCAGTGGTTTTCAGACACCAAGCAAGTCGGTTACGACCCCGGAACGCCGACGAGAAACGATATGGTTTGCCACCGTCTGCGAATTCACAAAGTCAAGGTTGGTCCTGTCGATGCACGCTTGCTACCGTGCTGATCAAAGGCTCATTTACCTTACTACAACAGTATAGGAGCTCGTTCGGCAGCTCCGCGGTCCAACTGGGCATCTCTCCGTTGTCTTGATTGACGTTGGCCCTGGTCTTGCGAGCAGAGCACATGATGTCAGTCTGTGACGCCAAGTTGGTTGCGGCGTCTACTTCGGTAGCTTGCACTGTCACCACCTTCGCTTCTTCAGTGCCGGCTCGAAAATCGCAGAGCAAATCGCAGAGCTGCTCGCTTTCGAGTTGCGAACGCTGAGCTGTGCTGTATGATCATGTATCGGCCCTACGCCACGAGGCCTACCAGCAGAGTTCATTCACGGGTGAACCGATTTTCCAGGGTCTTTCGACAGTGGCATTCGTGTCGTACGATAATTTCGATATCCGAGGACGTCAATAAGCATGACTAAGCCGCCAGGACAGCCAGTCGACGACGAGTGTCTGAAGCCAAGAGCCACCATTTCTTTGGCTCAATCTCTCCATCACAGCATCGCCCCTTTCCGTCAGTGCGCAGAATTGTGCGGAGGCGGGCACTGGCGCCGGTGGACTTGGCGAGGTCATCCGACCAAGGATCCCGAGTTGAGCATCAGCTGCATTTGTTCAAAGCTTTTTTTTTTACTCAAATTTTGAAATCAAATTGAAATCGAAACCGGCCTGTGAGTGAAAATTTGAATCAATGCTGTCGAGTGAACCAAGCTTTGCTATAGAAAGTGGCCTTCCGTGAACATCATTTTCAATACAATGGACTCGATCACCTTCTGCGCAAGGAAAGCGAGAGGCGCTGCAAGAAGAAAGTGAGCTCGGACCCTGTTCTTCTGTGCTCGAGTCTCTCTGCCCTCAGAGCCTTTGCGCCCTCTGCGTAGGCTAGGCACTGCGCGTGGCTGTTTGCATCCTCTGTGGCACTGGTAAAGAAGAAAGGGAAGTCTCGAGCCCTGTCTCTCTGCCTGCTGCTTCTGTACGTGCGTAAAAGAACAAGGGTCAAGTGCACGAGACGAAGTTGAAAGTTGGAACATACCAATTTTGGCGCTTTTTAGGCAAGCCACACTCCACCGAGTCTGCTTTGGAAAAGACAGAGAGTCGGCGAGAAAGGAAGCCAAATTCCAGGCTGAGTCTACTACAGCATTCGGCGCACTTGCCTTGATGAAAGCGGTCACAAATGACAGCTTTGGCTGGCCGCGCGCTTGCGCAACAGGTGTTTGTTGCTGTGTTCTTCCAGAGTGTCGGATCAGCTTTCGCGCTCGCACTCGCACTCATCTTACGCTCTTCTTCTTCTCCTCCATCCATCTCGTTCCTCCGCGTCTTCTCGTCAGCGTCACGAACCGGCTCGGTACTCTTCCTTGCGTTTGGCTCTCTCGACAAGTGCATTCGGCTGCCTCTTGTTTTGATCGTTGTTCTCGTTTCCATCCTGCTCGACTCGCTTTCTCGCACCCGCTAGATAGCCGTGCAAGCACCGCCCCGTCCCTCCCACCTCCATAAACACACAACTACATACATACTTATAAAACAATGTCGACCACAGCTGCGCGCAGAGGGTCCTTCCCTCGCCCCAAGGGCCGCTCTCATCAGGTGCAAGACGACACGGAGGAGGTGCGCACACTTCGTGCCAAATACTCGGAACAACTCGCCATGATCCGAGAGCTTTTCCCCACCTGGACCGACGAGGACCTCCTATTCGCTCTCCAAGAGTCGCTCGGTGACGTCGAGAATGCCGTCGTTCGCATCTCGGAAGGCCAGGTCGAACAGTTCTCGTCCGTCAAATCAAAGAAGCAGGTCAAGAAGGAGACCGGCTCACACCACAATGCCGCTGCTGCGACTCCCTACGCCTCGGCCGCTCCCTCCTCCACTGCTGCTCCTGCGGCTCGCGGCAACCACGTCGGCGCTCCGGCAGGTCGGGGTCGTGGAGGTGCCTCCGTTCGGGGCGCTCGAGGCGGTCGAGGTGGATTCCGCGGCGTCGGCGGACGAGGCGGTGGCATTGCCCCTCAGGCCAACGGACACGAACTCAAGACTCCTGAGACCCAGACTGTCGAGGCGACCACCGCCCAAGCTTTCTCCCCCATCCCGACCCCTACGTCCGGAACCAGCTGGGCCGCGGCTCTTTCCAGAGCCAACAAGGCTGCATCCGCCGCCTCCGCTACTACACCCGCTCCGGCACCCGCCATCTCCAAAGAGATCACCGAGCCCGTCGTCGCACCTTCGCAGGACGCTGCCCCCCTCACGGCTCCAGAACCAGCCGCTCCGGAAGCTACCGAGCCGGCCACCACCACGGCCGCTCTTCCCACCTCGGTCGAGACTTCGTCTCCTGCCGTCAAGGTACCTGCCCCTTCCAAATCCACACCAAAAGTTGGCGGCATGAGCTGGGCTCAGATCGCACGCAAGTCTGAGGCTCCCAAACTTGTCGATGCTCCAGCACCCGCACCCGAGGTCGCTCCTGTCACCGAATTTGCCTCTTCCGAGCCCGTCGTCGCCCAATCCAACCAGGAAGCCCAGCCAGAATCGATTGAGCAGGCTGCTGCCGTCGCCCAGCCTTCATTCGAGGCTCCACCCGCTGCCACCACCGACACGGTCATCGCTGCTGCTCAACCCGAAGCTGAGGTCGCTGCGCCTCTCGAATCCGCACCTGTCGCCGAAAGCACTCAGGCTGCTGCTGCGCCAGACGCAGGAGCCGCCGCCATCGCTCCACCTGGCCTCTCCAAGACTGCGCCTCGCGGTACAGCGCAGCGATCCTCCCAGCGTGCTCGTCAAGATGCACCTGTCGTCATGGCTGGCGGTTCTTCGCAGCTCGACAAGCTCGGCGTTCAGTTTGGTTCACTCAACTTCCTCGGCGGTGACGCCGACGAGGCTCCCGAGTCGGCCGCCGCTGCTTCGGCCAACAAGACCGAAGCAGAGGCCGCTCCGGCTCAAACGCAGGCGCCTGCACCTGCTGTCGCCGCTGCTACATCGCCCTCTGCCAACCGACAAGATGCTCAGGTCGCTCAGCCTCAGCAAACCGATTCGTACGGCCAGCAGTACAACGGCTTCAAGTCCGACTCGTTCGACAACTCGTACGGCTTCACCGGCCAGCCGCAGCAGCAGCAGCAGCAGCAGCAGCAGCAGCAGCAGCATCAATCTCAGGACCAGATCCACGGCTACAACGGATACAGCTCTATTGGCCAGAACCAGACCTCTTCGCAGGCCCAGTCGCAGCAGGCCGCTCAACCTCAGCACGGCCTACATGATTACTCGTCCATGTATGGAGGCCTCGACTCGCAGCGCCTCGCTCAGTTCTACGGCGCATACGACCAGGGCTCCAACGCCTTTGGTCAGCGATCCGACGACAAGTCGCAGTCGCAGGTCTCGCAGCAGGGTCAGCAGCAGTCGGCGTCCCAACAGGGCGCCGACCACCAGAGCCAGCAGCCGCATCAGCTCCAGGGCCATCAAGCTGGGCCCGGTCTCCACCAGCAGCAGGCTCCTCAGCAGCAATTCCCCGGCATCATGCCCTACTACTACCCGCACTACTACATGCCCAACCAGTTCCAGCACTACGGCCAACCAGCCGCCGGCTACGGTCAGTACCCCGTCTACGGTCAGCCCGCCGCTCAGCCCCAGCACGCCTCCAAGCCCGGCACACCCGCCGCCGTCAACTCGCCCTACTCCCAGGGACCTCAGTCTGACGCCAACGCCTACGGCGCCCAGAACCACTACGGCCAAACCCCCAGCTCTGGCAACCTTTCGTCGTACGACCAGGGCTTCGGTCGCGGCGGCGTGCCCGGCCTCGGCGGCATGTCCGACTACTCTAAGATCTACGGCAACGCCATTCCCGGCCTCGGCGGATTCCTTGGAAGCGGTTCCGGCAACGCTCCTCCTTCTCAAAACGCTGCTTCGAGCAACGCCGCTTCTGGCAACAACGGCACCCCTCACCTCGGCTCGCAGCAAAAGGCTGGCGCCTCCTCGGGCAACACCCTGGACAGCTACCGTCAATACGACGCCAACGCCTCCAAGGGCTCGACTCAGTCGGCATCGGCCTCCAGTCAGGTGGGCCGTGGCCAGTCCCAGTCGCAAGCTGCGCCTCAGCAGCACCAGCAGGGTCAGCAGCAGCAACAGCAGGCTCAGCAACAGCAGCAGCAGCAACAGTACTACCAGCAGTACGGCGGATACGGCCACCAGGCAAGCAGCAACGCCTACTCCAACTACCCTTACGCGCGTCAATACTGGGGACAGTAGATGCACCCTGCGCCGGATGCAGCCTTGTGCCACCTCGAGTCAACGACGCAGCCCTCGACACCACTCGCACCCGCAACAAGGGGTTTCCTTGCCTTCCCCTTCCTCTCTTTCATTCAACCTACTCTCGTGCACATGTAGGAGTGTTTGGAACGAGACCCCGGCTTGACATTCATAGGCGCACCTCGATGCGAAATTGCAAGTCGTAGCTGATGACTCTTTTTGTGTGTATACCTTTCGCTTGTGGCGGATGTGGCTCTCGAAAGCGACAATCGGGAGGGATGCTGAGATTGGATCTTGAGATTGGATCGGCCACTCTTACTCATCCGACGGATCTTCTCAGGTCAGACACGATCTATGTGCCGATGTCGACTTGCCCCGCTAATGGCGACGTCATTCGAGTCAAGGATTGAACGAGAGTGAGACTCGCCGCAGTCCGAGGTGTCAAAACCCCTTCGAAGGAGCCTAAGATAAAGCTGCAGCGGATGGCAAATTCCGAGCTGACGCGACCGTCGAGCAGGATGAGAGATTGACCTTGGCTGCACACCAAACATCGCGTTGCCCTACCCCCAGCAGGTTAGCGAGGTAGACGTAGCGCAGACGCCATCGATCGTGTGGTTGAGCCAAGAGGGGGGAAAGCAATGAATTGTTTCGGCGTGTTGGTTTCGGTTAATGAAGCAAGCCATGCGTGCTCGACAGCTGCATGTGCGCATATATTGGACTCATCTCTTTTTCGGATTTTCCCCGCTTCCCATGGTGCTGCATTCTGCGATCATCATCGTGGTCATGACTGAGCTTCGTCAACCTCTGTGGTTTGCATCGCTTAGGGAAGCCAGGTCTCGGCGTCTTCCCTGCGTGGCGCAAGAGTCTGCGACTAAGTTCGTTTCGTAGCGGCTCACTTCGGCTTCGGATAGAATCGATATATGTCTGACTGCTCTAGCCGAGATTGTGCCAGCACTGATTCGAATTCGCCAACTTAAGTTAGTCATGTGAACGTGGATGCAGTTGTCAGAAACAGGCACAATTGCGAGTGGATGTGAGTGACACATCAGCAACCCACTCGCCAAAGTTCGCATGATCGCCATGTGTTCCCCCTGCTTATCATGAGCGTGGACCATCAGGAAGGTGGGGGAATCGAGGTGATCACTGGCCAATCTCATTACAGACATTCAACGCTCGTGCTCGCGCTGTGAATTTCGCGGCCTGATTTGGTTCACAGATTGAGCTGATTGCAGAGCCTGTAACTCCCCATGCATGCCAAGCAAGTGCTGTGCCTAAAGATGCAAAAGTCAGCATGGATGGTCTACCCGAACTGAGTTTATTATAATATTGCTGTGGGTCACTCGGAAGCAGACGTCGATCTACGTTGCGATCTGCTCTCGCATCGGGTCCTCCGTGTGTCACCACCTTGAAGATCAGTGATGTCAAGCATTCGTCTTCGAGCCGCAGAGTGGTCGCATTTGCCACGTTCGGTCGACAAGCCGATTCGGAACCTTTCCGGCCTTCGCCTAAAATGTGCAGAACCGCCAAACCTTAAACTCAGCTTGGAACGCTTCCATCTGCGTCCCTCCGGCCGGACAGCGCACGTCCGAGTTGCGATTTGACACTAAAGCGACATTGCTTGCTCTCGGTCGCGACCGTTCCGTCGCCGGTGACCGGTCTGCTGGAACGTGTGAGGCAGAGCCGACAAATCACTGGACTCAGCGTCTAAAGAGAGAGAGAAGAGACGATGGTAGCAAAAAAAGAGAGTGGAGTCGGAAAGGCGCGTCCGACGGACGAGTTTCCGATGGAGTCTCTGCGTGGTCGACGGGCGCACGAGGGAGCGTCGGTTTCAGTGAGCGGCCAATTTCATCTCGCACGCAAGTCGAAGCGGTTTGAAGCCACGTTGAACGTTGTAACGATTCTGACGCGAGCTTTACGTCCAATACAGGTCCCGCCGGAAGCGCCCCTTGGGAAGGGTTGCCCAAAGGGTTCGACCTCACCGCAGATTCCACCTAGTAAAGCATCAGAGAGACTTTCGTCGTTCAACGGATCTCATGATTGCTTCGACAGCGTTGACGTCCTCCTGCGATCACATTCGGTTGTGACGGGCAGGGACTCGGACGCGAGCGCTTGAGCTAAACACACCGAGGACCTGGGTTTGTCCTGTCATCGGTCAAGGGGCACAGTACAGTTTCGTCCTCCGTCGGATGGCAACTTTGCCACCCAAAGTGCACCCTATGCTGTTCACAGAAGTCTGTCGATCAGATCTGACACTCGGCAGCAGAGAGCACAGAAGCGCTCGCAGAAGGGTCCGGTGTCGCTTCTGCAAAGCATGATCGCGAGGCCCCTCGCCTCGCCTGTCGCCGCTGTCAGACTAGCTTCGGCTGCTAGCTCGCAAAAATCCATCGCGTTCCTTATCGGCAACTGAGGCTCGGGCAAACCAAGAGCAAGAAAATTCCCGAACTTCTCTGCCAGGGTCTTCTCCGCATCGCGGTGGGGATCATCACATCGTCGCCGAGCTCCAAGTATCAACGGACTGCTGCGTAGCTATTTCCTACGAACGTGTCGCTCCAGTCATCGCCACCTACTGCATGCCACTGGCAATCAGATGCGCGCGTAAGCGACCTTGATAGTGTGGGAGAGAGGAGCTTGTGCCCGATCCGATTACCGCGCCGCACAACGTGTCAGCGAAGCGGGTTCGTAGCCGCACTCCAGCCGCCCGTCGATCTACTCGTCTCTGATTCGCCGTACTCGTGTGAAGCACGACGGCTACTTGTTATCAACGACTCTCGCCGGCTTTTGGACAATGGGACGACCAGAACAATAGGAAATTTCGATCGTGGCAGCTTTATTGTCACGCGTCCTCTATCTGCTGTGGCGCGCCGCGCGCTTAGACTGTTGCAGCGGACCAAGCGATTGTCGTAGTGTGTTGAAGTGTTGGTCTCACCTCGGCTCCGCTGCAGGTCCAGAGGAATTGTTTCCTCTCTCGACCGTGGCGATCCCATTGTCAGCCCATTTTGCCAGTGCGAAGATGAAGGTCGAGCTTCGCCATGTCCGATAGCCTCACCTATCACGAGCTTTCCTTCGGGGATGACCAAGACTGCGCTCAGCTATAGCTATTGACTGGAAGAAGCCGTGAATAGAGATGGATCCAAGCTAGTGGAACGCGCGCGACGTGAGCGCATGGCCTCGCGGCAAGCGGGTGGCGTGACCGTCAGAGAACGCAGACGAACTGGACGTGCGCAATGGTGCGAGCGCGTGTTGGCTGCACAATCCAAACAGGTACATCGACGCATCGTAACCGCGGCAGCTGGTTTTGAGGGTCCGCAACGACCCTGGGTGGCAAAGATTGTGGTCAGGAGCAGTCAATGACACGGCGTAACGCATGAATGATGTGCCCGAGCCTTCTCGGGGCCCTTTGCCACCCACGGATCCGACGAGAACGGGTAAGGTGAAATACAGTAGCGTGCATGCCTCGGAAGGCGAGTCGACGCTGGTCAAGTGGGTCGTGGGAAAATCGCCTCGCTTACCAAGCGAGCACGCCAGGCAGGTACGCGGTGTGGCGGCTTGCCCGACCAATTGAGGAGTAATTGAATGGAAATGAACGCCATCTCCAAGATGAACATGAAGAGCGGACAATGTGCATATTGAGGGTACGGCGTGCATACAATGCATACAGTGTATACGATGACTTCCCATAATGCCGGACCATTATGACAGACAAAAGACCGCAGCCAAAACACTCGTCATCGTCCATATCGAGCCACAATGGCGGCTGAAGCAGTCTGCCGTGGTCACCGTGTTGAAAGTGAGGCTGTCGAGATACGAGTGAGGAGAGAAGGCGATAGACGGGAGACGCCGAGGCAGCTCGGTGATCTGCTGTCAATTCTGTGTGCCTTCGTACAGGCTATTCGCCAAGGCAGCTCGCTACACCGGAGCTCCATTGTCGGAATGCATGCGGCCACAGGATGCCCGTGGAAGAAAGGCCCTGGCGGCCACGATACTCTCTGTCGTGCACCGCTGTGACTGCGCACTGCTTCGCGTCTGCTGCCATCGCCCCTGCTCGGCGCCAACGCAGCGTGACTATGATCGTGAGCGGAGCGGCAAAGTCGGATCGATTCGAATTCTCGGGCACGCTGTCGTCGGAGTCTGCGCCGTGTCGGAGCTTGAAGTACGTACATTGTAACAGTTAGGCTGACTTACGCGCCGTCCGTCCGACGATCAAATCTTTCGGCTACGGCGAAGTCGGCCAAGTCGATCTCCCGTGATAGCTTCTGTATTGTGTTGGTGCCCGGGGTAGAATCGATGGGACCAAGTCGGTAAGGTGAAAGCCAGATCCATGTCCTGGACAGCGGATTTTGCCTTACCCCCTCGGTTACAGTGTGTGCGATCGGCGGGGTTTTCCACCTTTGGTCTAAGCTCGAATGTGGCGATCAACAGCCGGCGTACACTCGCTTCCGGTGTGCTTCTCGGACGGGGGTAATGGCGTCGGGTGGCATACGTGAGGCCAACCAAGATTCTATAGGAAAGGATTTCGCGGTGAATCGTTGGAAGCCACATTGTCTTCTCCTAAAGTTGCTGTCACGTCCTGGGCGCAACGCGGTGCCTTGCTGCGAACCATAAGTTCGGGCAAGTACAAACACACATGACAGCAAACAAGGCGCCAACGGAGTCCGTGGCAGTGGCTGAGACTTGAAACAGGCCTGACAACCAAGTCACTGGAGATGCAAGTGAGACCCGGTCTGTTGATCTGTGACATGATGTCCGGCATCGAAGGCAGAATCACAATATGTGGTTGGCGATCGGACATCCCTGACAGCGAGGGAGTAAGTGTTGCCGCTGAGATCCGAGAATTCGTCACTCGTCGTCTTAGCCGCTCCACCAATAGGGTCGTTGTAAGCCGTCGTTCCCACGCCAAAGTTTGCCGCTCTGCTCACATGGTGGCCGTGGCGTGGCGTGGCAAAAAAGGGGAATCTTGACAATCGGCTCTCAGAGCAAAGCGACGAATGAGATGGCCACGTTTTTCCGGGCTTGACAGCCTGTCAAATCGAAATTTAAGTTCAAGATCTTTCCTTCTTTTCCTCTTTCCGACCAACATTCCGCTTTCCCGTACCGTGAGAGTCAACGGCATGGCCCCATAAAATCTGCGTGTTATATTTTTTATTTATATGAATAGTGTGGATTAAAATATAATCTCGTAAGATCAGCGTGACTCTCGAAAGGCCGCTCATTTCAACCAAATTTAGCGCTGGCATTTGCCTGGAACCCGTTGGTGGCTCTGAGGGCTGTGGCGCCGCAATACACGAACGACGACTGTTCCATTCTTACAGTTCACATCTTGGTGTTGCGGCAGATTGGCGCTCCAAGAAGGGTCCCGATAACGTTTTCCAAAGCTGTCATTTGACGGCTCGCTGCATCCAATCATCAAGGGCTGTGTTTGTGTCATCGCTGTCTCCTGGTGGACATGTAAGAGGTTCGTGTCGCTGATAGATGCAGACCGACCATGTCGATAGATGAGCTATGCAGTAGGTTTGTCAGCTGCACATGCACTTGTATTTGCAAAGTCCTGTGCTCGGCGGCTGCTGCGTAAAGACGAGGGCCAAAGGATGTCTGCAGGTGGTTACCATCTGACCCGCGGAGCGCATCCGGACGGGCTCGGGACTTATGGAAACGTGCGGCATCGTTCAGGCGATAGGTCTGCGAGGTGAAAATGGCACTCTCAAAGGAAGCGCGGAATTATATTACTGTAGATTCGAGCATCCCGACGGACTCGATTCATTTCCGTGTCTGGCGTGAGAATCGACGCCAAAGCGTCTGGGCGGCACCGCGTTTTCCCTTTTTTGTCCGGTTTCGCCTCTGCTCGACACGATCTTGCGGGGTGCGGTGCCATTGGTACCACCAGCTGTTTGGATGCGACAACACAATTTAGAGATTCTGAGCGTTCGAAACCCTTCGAAACGAGGACAAACGAGCCCGCTCGACTGTTCTGATGAGCCTGCGATGCTGTTGGTGGAGGCACGAGCGGGGGTCGCAGAGAAGGCTCAGCACACGGTGCAGTTATCAAAAGAACATCTTATTGCTAAATATCATAATAAAAGATAAGAAAAGGGACCAGAAATGTTGGTCGCGTAATTGAGCCGCAAATATATCCTGTGGCGTGGCTGTAGCCTGTCGTCTCACCTGGCCAGAGTCGGTCTCGGTCGAGATGCGCGTTTTCATTTCGGGACAGACAATGCACGCACTGACAAAAGGACGATCTCCTCGTGCATGCCTCGACAGCGTACCTGACCAGTGACAGCTACCGAGCTAACGGAATGTGAGTATAGTTGCTAGCTAGCGTCGATGAAAATGGCGCCACCCCTCCCTTCCCTTTTCGAAAGTTTCTTCTTGCGACATATCGGCAAACGACACACACGGTACGACGAACGGCGAAGCAGCTTCGTAGCGGAATTCCCCACGCCGAACCTCCTTCTCTTTTTCCTTAATGAAACACAAAAGTTGAAGATCCCTGCCACGGTCTCAGATACCGGCATCTGGATTCGATCGATGGAACGGTGGCCAGTCAAATAAGATCCGAGATCGATCAGTCTGCCAAACTAGTCAATCTGATTGTCCCTTGCTTGATGTCCGATGAAGGCCGCCGCATCGGAATCGCAATCCGAAAGCCAGCTAGCAGCGAACGGCAGCTGCGAGCAAAGCAGACACACACAGGCAGAATGCCACTCTCTCGTCTTGTGTTACTCGACGCCACCAATGCAAGCGCGGGACGGACAATGTGTACCGCGGTTGTGGGCCAGGCTTCGCCTTACGCTCCTTTCGTTTGGACAAAGCGGGGAGGAGAGGTGGCCGGCCGCCGCAGCTGGGGTGCGAACAACAAGAAGGCGGAGATGCGCAGGGTGGACAAGAGGTGCACGGCAGACGGGTGCAGAGAAGCAGGCGACATTCCTCATTTTGCAGCGTTCTCAAAAAAAATATATGATTTGGCGCCGTCCGCTTACGATAGCTGTCATTGTCATCGCTTGGCACCATTGTGCGAATGCAGAATGAACTTTCCCGGAGCTGCAGTGTCAACGAAATCGTATCTTTCAGAGTCCGGTTCGTGTTCGATAGCAGGTAAAGCCGTGCAGCACGAGCGGTCGGCGAACTCGGTGGCGGCGGCTAAGCTTCAGACGGATCTCCTTGCTTGCTGCTAACCTCGTGTTCTGTCAAACATTAATCCTATCGTACATCCCCCCCCC